>NW_004444015.1:444208-468313 GCF_000243295.1 Trichechus manatus latirostris
GGACTTTCCTCCAGAGCCAACAGAGAAAGTGTTCCCCTGGAGCTGATGCCCTGAATTTGGACTTGTAGCCTACTGGACTGTGAGAGAATGAATTTCTGTTTGTAAAGCCATCCACTTGTGGTATTTCTGTTGGAGCAGCACTAGATGACTGAGACAGGCCCCAAAACAAAAGAGCCTTAGAAAAGTTCAGAATGTGCACCAAGGCCCCAAAGAAAATTCCTCCAGTTTCCTAGAGTGGGTGTAACAGGCCTACCGACAGTTTACTGATATAAACCCTGAGGACCCAGTGAATACTAGGTCAATAAATACAACTTTCACCAGACAGAGCATCCCTGACACCTGGTGAAAACTTCAAAAGTTAGAAGGAGGTTTGGGAATGAATACTTCACAACTTGTTGAGATTGTCTTTAAGATCTTCAATAATAGACAAGGTTCAGGAGAAGAATGAAAATCAGAAGATGAAACAACAAGCTGCATTCCTGGCAGTGGCTTTCAGAGGTAACCCACCACTGAGACAAGCCTCATGTGGAATAATCTGCGGGTAAGTACCTGTGGACCCCAGAAGGGCTGGTGGCCAAACCAAGCCCCCCAAAAGCTAGGCCCCCAACAGTGTGCCTACTGCAAACAAGAAGGCCATCAGAAATGGGAGCATCCCTCACAGCCCGCCCAACCTGAGCAGGAACCCAAGAAAAAACTTATAACACAGCTCCCACTGTCAGCCGAAGACAGACTGATGGGACCCAGGGGCTCCCGTACAGCCCATTCAACCAATCTTCATCCCCCATGAGGAGCCCTGGGTTGCAATGACTGTGGGCAGACAACTTACTGAATTTTTGGTGGACATGGGTGCAACCTACTTGGTTTTAAACACCCTAAAAAGGCCCACTTTCTAAAAGAAACAGGACTGTTACTGGGGTGTCTGGAAAACCTGCCAGTAAACCATTCCTTTAACCTATGGACTGTCAAGTCAAAGGTACAGAATTGACTCACAGCTTTTTGTATGTCCCTGAATGTCCTATTCTCCTTTTTGGTAGAGATGTATTAACCAAGCTAAATGCTCAAGTCACCTTTTTAGCAGATCATCTCCAAGTAGGAGTGGAACCAGATAAGGCCTGTGCTCTCTACTCCTACTCCAGCACCACCAGGACCGAGTCAGTCCCCAGGTTTGGGCCACTGAAATCCCTGGTAAGGCAAAGATGGCAACCCTGGTCCAGGCAAAGCTTAAACCAAACTACTCTGTCCCATATCTCAAGTGGTACCCTTTGAAGCAAGAGGCTAAACTAGGCTTGCAGCCTCTGGTGGAAACCTTCTTGGCACATGGGCTTATTTGTCCCTGCAAATCCGTTTACAACACTATTCTGCCCTTTAGTAAAGCCAGGCACTAAGGAGTATAGATTTGTGCAGGACCTACAGGCAGTGAATTAGATAACAGAGGCCATTCACCCAGTGGTACCCAATCCATACACTCTACTGACAGTCCTCCCAGGGGATTGCACATGGTTTACAGTTTTAGACTTAAAAAATGCCTTTTATTTTGTCCCTCTGGAGGAAAAGTCCCAAGAAATATTTGCCTCAAAGTGGGAGGATCCCACCTCAGGAACTAAGACTCAATACTGCTGGACTGTTTTACCTCAGGAACTCAAGAACAGCCCCACTCTCTCTGTGGGGTACTAGCCAGAGACCTCTGGGACCTGCACCTCTAGAAGAGCACAGTCCTCTGGCATGTAGATGACATTCTGATTGTCAGTCCCACCAAGGAACTCTCTGACAAAAGTACAGTTACGATACTGAACTTTCTGGGAGACCAAGGGTACAAGGTCTCATAGGAAAAGGTCCAGACACTTCCTTAGAAAGTTGAAATAGAAATACCATATGATCCAGCAATCCCACTCCTAGGAATATATCCTAGAGAAATAAGAGCCATCACATGAATAGACATATACACACCCATGTTCATTGCAACATTGTTCACAATAGCAAAGAGAAACAACCTAAATGCCCAGCAACAGATGAATGGATAAACAAACTATGGTACATACACACAATGGAGTATTATGCAACGATAAAGAACAATGATGAATCTGTAAAGCATCTCATAACATGGATGAATCTGGAAGACATTATGCTGAGTGAAATAAGTCAATCACAAAAGGACAAACATTGTATGAGACTACTACTATAAAAACTCATGAAAATGTTTACACACAAAAAGAAATAATCTTTGATGGTTATGAGGGAGGGGAGGGGGGGAAACACTAAATAAACAATAGATAAGTGGTAACTTTCGTGAAGGGTAAGACAGTACACAATACTGGGGAAGCCAGAAAAACTTGTACAAGGCAAGCTCATGGAAGCTCCATAGACACATCCAAACTCCCTGAGGGATGGAATTGCTTGGCGGAGGGCTGTGGCGACCATGGTCTCAGGGAACTTCTAGCTCAATTGGTATAAAATAGTTTATAAAGAAAATGTTCTACATTCTACCTTGGTGAGTAGTGTCTGGGGTAAAAGCCTGCGAGCAGCCATTTAAGATATTCCACTGGTTTCACCCCTTTGGGAACTGAGAGAATGAAGAAAACAAGATACAAGGGAAAGATTAGTCCAAAGGACTAATGGACCACAACTACCATGGCCTCCACCAGGCTGAGTCCAGTACAACTAGATGGTGCCCAGCTACCACCACTGACTGCTCTGACAGGGATCACAACAGAGGGTCCCAGACAGAGCTGGAGAAAAATGTAGAACAAAATTCTAACCAACAAAAAAAGAACAGACTTACTAGCCTGACAGAGATTGGAGAAACCTCAAGAGTATGGCCCCTGGACACTCTTTTAGCTTAGTAATGAAGTCACTCCTGAGGTTCACCCTTCAGCCAAAGATCAGACAGGCCCATAAAACAAAACAAGACTAATGTGGCACAACAGTCCAGGGACAAGGACTAGAAGACAGGAGGGGACAGGAAAGCTGGTAATAAGGAACCCAAGGTTGAGAAGGGAGAGTGCTGACATGGCATGGGTTTGTTAACCAATGTCATAAAACAATATGCATACTAACTGTTTAATGAGAAACTATTTGTTCTGTAAACCTTCATCTAAAGTACAATAAAAAAAAGAAAAAAATATGTACTACAAGTAAATCATCCATTGATTGACCAAAAAAAAAAAAAAAAAAGACAAAAGAAAAAGGCCCAGATCTCCGCCCCTAAAGTTATACCTAGGGTTTAAAATATCACAAGGAAAAAGAGAGCTGTTACCTGACCGAAAAGAGGCAATTGCCCAGGTGACTTCCCCAACCACTAAGTTTCAGTTGCAAGGGTTCCTTAAAATGGCAGGGTTTTGTAGAATCTGGATCTCTAATTTTGGACTCATCACCAAACCCTTATACCAGGTTGTCCAAGGGAGCGATTCAGAACCCTTGGTATGGACACCAGAATGTCAGATAACTTTTCAACAAATGAAAGACAAGCTGATGTCTGCCCCCACCCTAGGGTTGCCAGACCTCAAGAAACCTTTCACGAGAGGCAAGGAGTTTCCCTGGGGGTACTTACTCAGACTTAGGGCCATGGAAGTGACCGGTCACATACTTCTCCAAATAACTAAACCCTGTGGTCCAGGGCTGGCCACGTGCCTTCGGGCAGTGGTAGCTACAAGTGAACTCTTGACAGTGGCTGAGAAGTTCACTCTTGGCCAACCTACCACAGTCCTAACTCCCCACCGTGTGCTCCCCTTGTTTGAACAGAAAGGTTGTCTGTGGTTAATAGCGGGGCGACTCAGCAAGTACCAGGCTATCCTACTCAACAATCCCGCTGTGATGCTGAAGACTGTCTCCACCCTTCACCCCACAACCCTGCTACCCTCATCAGAGGATGAGAACCTCGAATATGACTGTGTCCAGGTAACTGAAGAGGTGTATTCCATCAGACCTGACTTGTCTGACCAGCCTCTCACTAACCCTGATTTAGAGCTGTTCACAGATGGAAGCAGCTTTGTGGAACAAGGAGTCCGAAAAGCTGGCTACGCCACAGTCACCCTTCATGAGACAAAAGAAGCTGAGGCACTGCCCCCTGGAAACTCTACTCAAAAGGCAGACCTCATTGCTTTGAACTGGATCCTCCAACTGAGCTCCAACCAACGAGCCAATACATATACAGATTCCAGGTATGCCTTTTCAGTACTTTATACCCACTGAGCCCTTTGGGAAGAAAGAGGACTCCTAACTTCAGGTAAAAAGGAAATAAAACATGTGGAGGAAATCTTAGCCTTCCTAGAAGCAGTCACCCTACCCACAGAAGTGGCAGTCATAAACTGCCCCAGGCACCAGAAGGGAGAGTCTCACATAATTAAAGGAAACCACCTTTCCTATCAGGTGGCCAAACAAGCCACCAAGGCAAAAACCCCTGCCACCTGTTTTGCTCTGATTCCTGATCTCCAACTGCCTACAAACCCAGCGTACACTGAGTGTGATACAAACAGGAATGATGAATGGGGTTTCCTGGTAAATGACTCCTGGTTCTTGAAAGATGGATGGCTTTATACTTTTTGTGGGCAGGTGTTAGTGCCAGGATGCCTGATGCACCCAGTGATGAAAGCAGCTCATGAGTACACACTTTGAGATGCTATGTTCCAATGGCTGACCAAAATGATTAAAGGGCCTAATATGCAAAGAACTATTTAGAAAGTAGTGCAACAATGTGCCACCTGTGCAAAAAGAATCCGAAAACAAGTCTGCCACTTCCTATGCCTGGGTACAAGGCTGCGGAACTGGACCCATAGAAGACTGGCAAGTAGACTTCACTGTTATGCCAATAGCTACAGGAGGGTTTAAATCTCTCTTTGTATTTGTAGACACTTTTACCAGATGGGTAGAAGCTTTCCCTTGCAGGACGGAAAAGGCCTCAGAGGTAAGCAAGGCTCTTCTTAATGAACTTATTCCTAGATTTGGTTTACCTTATTCAATTCAAAATGACAATAGAGGAGCATTTACATCCAAAGTTACCCAAGAGGTTTTGGGACATTTAGGAATTAGGTGGAGGCTATATGCCTCCTGGAGACCCCAGTCAACTAGAAAGACAGAAAAGATGAACCACACTTTGAAAAAGACATTGGCCAAGCTCTGCCAAGAAACAAATTTGCCCTGGACCAAACTACTGCCAATCGCCCAGTTGAGAGTCCAGGTAGCCCCTGGAAGCAGGCTCCAATTGAGCCCTTATGAAATGTTATATGGGAGACCTTTCCTTAAGGTGGCCTGGGGGCTCAGGGCTTCAGATGATCCTAAGGTAATCCAAGAACTTAGTGTTTCCAGATATCTTAGGTCATTATATGAATCCTCAAAGGCTATTAACCAGTATGCTTCTAGTCGTCTGTTCTTTCCACAGATATCCCTCTTCATCCTTCTGCACCAGGAGACCAGGTCCTTGTAAAAAGGTGGAACAACACCACCTCACCAGCCAGCTCTGGTCCAAGTGGACTGGCCCCTATGAGGTTCTACTAGCCACTCATTCCTCGGTGAAGATAGCTGGAATAAACCCTTGGATTCACCACACCAGAGTGAAGCGAGTGCCCCTCAATCCAGATGAGCCTTTGAAGACCTCACCTACCAACAGTGGTCATCAGAGTGCGGTCCATTCGTGGGACTACAAAGACAACCAACCTCCTGAGCCAGAGTGGGAATATGAGCTACTAGAAGACTTGAAACTACTCTTCAAAAAGATAAGTAACATTATTTTCTTGCATGTCTCCACCTTTGCAGACTGTAGAGGTCCTAGGTGTCCTTGTCACATGTGTTCTGTTGATCCTCTTTATCTGGATTTTCTCTCATATTCCCCCCTGAGGGCACCACCTATTTGCTATGGTGCTAAAATTAACCAATATGAACGCTGTTGTGATGTTATTGCTTTTGCTCTACCCGCTTCAACTTATCACTTAAATCCAAGCTAAGTGGGAAGACAACCAATTCATCCAGCTGTCCAATTCGATTTCCTGGGGAGGTAGTTTGAGTAATTTTTGGATCTGCTATCCACTTCCCACCTCCTCTTCTGATTTGAAAGTTCCCTGGAGAAACCCTATCCCCAACCCTTCCTGGGTCTCTCTAATGCTGGAGCCAAAAAGAGGAAACAGTACCTTTGACCTCTTAGAAGTAAGAGTACTCTCCATTAAAAATACTCATGAGGAATCATGCCATGTTTCAAAGTACTTGACTTGCCAATGTTGGACTACAGTGGTCCCCGAAACTGCCTCTCTTAACAGGACCAAATTCGTAGATTTTGCATATTACCTTGGAAATCTCAGTACTTGGAGACACCTTTCCTCAATGGCTGAATTTGGTATCTATTCAGGTTGCAACAGAGGCCACCAAGTTTCCACTTTAGGGCTGACCAACTTCTCAGCATTGTTCAATACTACCCACTTCCGTAACTGCTTGGCAGAGGGTGGTTCTGTTTGTACACTCTGAGGAATCTATTTTCTGTGTAGTAATTTTACCTCCCCTAGCACCTGGTATTGTAGGAGCCTAGCTTACCCATGCCTAAACCCAAAAGAATCAATTGGCACTTGTAGGATAGGAATTGTCGCTTTCCCCATGACCCTTGTGACCTCCAATAACCTCGCCACCCCTATAAAACCTCCACCTCCCAATACACACAGGCAGTGAAGAAGAGCTGCCGATGATACCGAAGAAAGCTGGGATTTAAGGGGAACAGGGTATAATCTCATCACAGAAACTGGGACAGGATGGTTCATTTTAATAACCTTAACCATTTTCCCACAATTAGCTGCTTTACAGGATGCTGTGCTTAACCTCTCCGACACCATCCACCTTCTATCATGAGCCACTAGGAGAACCATAAAAGCTCTACAACAGTCATTAAACTCTCTGGCTGGAGTAGTACTAGACCACTGCCTGGTTCTAGGCTATATTCTAGCTAAGGAGGGAGGAGTCTCTGCAATAGATGGCGTCTCCTGCTGTGTATGGGTCAATATCTCTCATGAGACTGAGCTAAATTTATAGGCAATTGACCAAGTGGCCAAGTGGACCAGACCAAGGCCTGTAACAGAATTCAGAGGAACAACCTCTTGGTGGGATTGGATTAAGTTCTTTTTCCTCAGTTTTGGCTGGCTTTGGCCACTGGTACTCCACTAATTTTTATCTTCCTGCTATGTCTGATCTTACCTTGCCTGTTAAAGTGTTTAACCCGATTCATTTCAAAAAGGCTCCAAGGTACGGGGATCTTTTTCCTCCTGCCCCACCAGATCCTAAACAACAACAAGAAAAGATGCTAGGCAATTCCGCAGCCTTGGTCCCTAACTTTGCCCCACATCAGCAGGAAGCAGCCAGATGAGGTGTCGACCCTTATCCTTTAAGATTAAGGAATTGCTACAACTCAAGGGGGGATTGTAACCTGACCCCACGAAAATCACTTGCCAACAACGTCCTCCCTACATATTCTTTCTAGGACTTTCCCCTCCCAGTGAGCCTGCATGGGGAACCACCCTCCTCCCATGAGCCTTCAAGTCACCATCTTGCTACCTAAATCACATAAAAGTCCTGCTTCCCTGCAATTTGAAGAATCAGATATGAAGAACTTCCTCCCGGCTCCTTGCTCTGCACATTGCAAATAAAGTTGCTTTCTTTTTCTCAGAGGCTGGTGTCCAGATTATTGGCAGGTTTGAGCGTGTGGACAAGGACTCACCTTCCTAGGTTCGATAACAGATCTTCATCATCAATGTGTTTAGCATCCCCCATGCACCCTGATCTCATTCATCCTCATTTCCCAGAAATCTGGGATTCCTATGTTCTAATAATCTGGAAACATGTTTTCTAGAGTCAGCAAAGTTTTGCTTCTGAATTTTCAAATGTGTTATCAGTTGCTTTTATCATTTTTTCCAAGTCTCACACCCAGGTCATAATATGGAAATTGTTTTGTTGACTGAGTCAACTCTTGTTTTCTTTGAGTGTCTGAAAGTGGTTTGAGAAAATTGTAGATAGTGTCTGTCAAGAAATTCTACCTTTTTAGTTGGTACAGTCAACAGTTAAGGATGACCATACTGTAATAAGATGTTAAAATAGAAATTTTGCTTAAAGAATTGAGAAAATTGGTATTATATTGTAAAGAATATGTGAGACTATATGCAGGATTTATGACACGGGGCATAAAACCAATTGCAGGACTCTTAAACCTCTTATACACATGAAAGGGATAACAAGTTAGGGAGTTAGTGATCATGAAGGAGGGTTTCTTTGCAGAGAGCTGTGCTTTCAGTACCATCCTCTCCTCCAAAGGGTAGACGTTAAGAGACATGAGGCTTCAATGCAGCCCCTTGAAGAGCCTAATAATTTGCCTTCTGAAGCTTTAGGGAGCAAAGTAGCCTTGTATCTTTCTGCTATCTGAAAATTCTAAAGGGTGAGACTTGAACTAGCTAACTCTTTTGATGGTGGAACCAAGGAGAGACGGCTTTATTGGATGTCAACAGTTCTATTGTTAACTAAGGCAAAGGATGTATGAATATTTCTCATGGTTATGTGTGAGAGAGCTAGCATGGAGTCATCTTAGATCCTGTCTAGGAGAGCTGCCTGGCAAAGCAAGTAGAGCCCATCAGAAAGATCTCAATGCTCTCATACAGGGGGTTCTTTATGTCTTTCTTTTCTTTTCCCACTAACAACTAACACAACTCTTTTTTTTTTAAATTAAAAAACTTGTAAGACGGATTATTATGTTAGTTAAGCTAATTACCACCATCTTACTGGGCAGAGATTTCATGCAAGACCAACTTATAGCCAATTGGCCGTTAATTTATTTATTCAAAAAATATTTGCTGTTTCAGGCATGAGGAATTGTGTTAGGCACTGGCCAGCCTACAGATTGTCTGCCCTTGGACCATGTGCCCACCACCCCAGTTAGCAGTGGGGGATGGGGGTCATGTGGTATGGAACATGACCGCATCTGTTAAATGTAGTACAATGAGGTGTTTAGGGACATATTTTGGAGTCAGAGAGAACTCAGTTCAAATCCTAGCTCCACCATTTCAACCACATAGTTGTTGGGTATACTTGAGGAATGATGCAATACTGAGGACTCAGCATTGGTCTTTGTTGTTGGCTGATTGAGCATTCTGCTGTGGCAATAGCTAGATAAGCCTTGGTGAGTGGGAGGCCATGCCAGTGGGCCCATGCATAGCTGCCATCTCTGCCATATGGCTGCTATTTTCATGTTCTATTGTGCCAGCACTGGGGTGGCACTGATGTCAGTCGGCCCAATCATTTTGTGTACCTTGTGGTTTCATGCCTCTTCCATAGCAGATGTTGTCTGATGGGCTTTTGCATGCAATATACAAAGATATTCACCATTGATGCCCATTTGTATAAATTCATCCACAATCCAGCCTTCATTTCCCTAATCTTACAATCTTTTTCCTTATAGGCCTCTGACCAACCATCCAAGCCATTTGCAACTCCCATAAGTCCTTATATATCCTAACCTCAGATATTTTTTTCCCACATAAAGTGGAATGACTAGGTGCACCACCCAAAGCTTTGTCCATTGAGAGAATTTACTCTCACTACTCTTTCAAGGTTTACCCTTGAGTGTGCTATAATGCCACGGTGGTCTATTTTCAGCTTACAGCCACATATTGAGTCAGCCCATCTGTGAATTAAGCTTGGCTTTTTTCCTCAGTGCTCTCATATAGGGGGGGTCTTAGAATGGATTATGGCTGAGCCCACCTTACCTTATTACTTGGTGGGTTTGAAAGAACCCAATTTAGGTAGCTGTCATGGATTGAATTATGTCTCCCAAAAAATGTGTGTGTCAATTTTGCTGGGCCATGATTCCTGGTATTGTGTAATTTTCTTACATGTTGTAAATCCTGCCTCTATGATGTTAATAAGGGAGGATGGGTGGCAGTTGTGTTAGTAAGGCGGGACTCAATCTACAAGACTGGATTGTGTCCTGAGGCAATCTCTTGAGATGTAAAAGAGAGAAGTGAGTAGAGAGACAGGGGGACCTCATACCACCAAGAAAGCAGTGCCAGGAGCGGAGCGTGTCCTTTGGAATTGGGGTCCCCACACACAGAAGCTCCTAGACCAGGGGAAGATTGATGCGACAGAGAGAAAAAGCCTTCCCCTGGAGCTGGCACCCTGAATTTGGACTTTTAGCCAACTTTACTGTTAAGAAATAAATTTCTCTCTGTTAAAGCTATCCACTTGTGGTATTTCTGTTATAGTAGCACTAGATGACTAAGACAGTAGCAAAGCTCTGGCTTTGTGATCACTTGATGACTCACGATCAGGGCCAGAGCCCAGCAGCATGCCAGGAGCTATTTTACAAAGGTGTATAATTCTCTACTGCAGATGGCATGAGCTTGCTCTAGAACCCTAGAAGCCTTTGTTATGAGTCTCCTATTTGGGCTTGTCATAGCCCAACTAGCACAAGAGACTTCCATTTGGCCTTCTCTACTATGATTCTTCTTACACCACAGGCCAAGTAACTAATGTAGGGCTTATGCCAATTACCAAGTAGATCTATTACAATTACATACTTGGAGACTGAGGAAACGATCACCAGGTGAGTCTTTGGATCCAGTGGATTTGTTATGAGCCAGATCTGGGCCAGGACTGCATTTATTACCTAGTCTCCATATGCCCCTACTCTAACAGGGAATCACAATGATGTTTCAAGTCCACTATCAATAGAAACTTAGATTCTGTGAAATGTTTGAATGTTCCCCTTTTGCATGTATGCAGTTACCCTAGTAAATGGTGGTTTGTCCTTTTGGAGAAAGCCCAGAGAAATCATTACCATATATACTTGCCATAGTGCTGCATGGTCCTTCCTCATGGGGAACTGGCCTCTCCTTCATTAAATGGGTTCCAGGTCTGGAAGTTGGGCAAGAGATTGTGACTATTTGTTGGTGTGACTTCCCACAACCCCTTGCTTGCCCGTCTCTGATTTCTTCTGCTTGTATAGCTTGAGTACTACCTTTGTTAGCTGCCCATCTCTCTTGTCCCTAGGCATGCTGTGTTCTGTGAACCATCTCAATAACCCTTTATGGGTCAGACCCTCCTGAATGTGACTCTGACATCGTCACTCATTACAGTAATTGCACCCATCTAGCTTCGAGAGCCAAAATATGACCTTGGGTATATTCTACCTGAATGTGGAGACCATCTCAAGAATAGATTTGACACAGTGAACACTAATGACTGAAGACCAGATGGGTTGTGGGATGATATCAAGGACAGCATACATGAAGAAAGCAAAACATCATTAAAAAGACAGGAAAGAAAGAAAAGACCAAAACGGATGTCAGAAGAGACTCTAAAACTTGCTCTTGAATGTAGAGCGGCTAAAGCAAAAAGAAGAAATGAAGTAAAAAAGCTGAACAAGTTTCAAAGGGCAGCTCGAGAAGAAAAAGTAAAGTATTATAATGAAATGTGCAAAGACCTGGAGTTTTAAAACCAAAAGGGAAGAACATGCTTGGCATTTCATTTCTCAAGCTACAAGAACTGAAGAAAAAAATTCAAGCCTCAAGCTGCAATATTGAAGGATTATATGGGCAAAATATTGAACAAAGCAAAAAGCATCAAAAGAAGATGGAAAGAATACACAGAGTCACTGTAGCAAAAAGAATCAGTCAACATTCAACCATTTCAGGAGGTAGCATAAGATCAATAACCAGTGGTATTGAAGGAAGAAGTCCAAGCTGCACTGAAGGCATTGGCGAAAAACAAGGCTCCAGGACTTGATAGAATACCAATTGAGATGTTTCAACAAATGGATGCAGCACTGAAAGAGCTCATTCATCTATGCCAAGAAATTTGGAAGACAGCTACCTGGCAAACCAACTGGAAGAGATACATATTTATGCCTATTCCAAGGAAAGGTGATCCAACCGAATGTGGAAATTATCGAACAGTAACATTAATATCCCACAGAAGTAAAACTTTGCTGAAGATCATTCAAAAGTGGCTGCAGCAATACATCGACAAGGAACTGCCAGAAAGTCAAGCTGGATTCAGAAAAGGATGTGGAATGAGGGATATCATTGCTGATGTCAGATGGATCTTGGCTGAAAGCAAAGAATACCAGAAAGATGTTTACCTGTGTTTTATTGACTATGCAAAGGCATTTGACTCTATGGATCATAACAAATTATGGATAACATTGTGAAGAATGGGAATTCCAGAAAACTTAATTGTGCTCATGCGGAACCTGTACATAGACCAAAAGCAGTTGTTCAAACAGAACAAGGGGATACTGCAAGGTTTAAAATCAGGAAAGATGTGCGTCAGGGTTGTATCCTTTCATCATACATATTCAATCAGTATGGTGAGTAAATAAACCTGAGAAGCTGGACTACATGAAGAAGAACGTGTAAATCAGGGAAATAAAATTACCAGTCTCGTCGGGTTGTAGTGAGGGTTGAATTGTTGTATTGTTTTAGGTGCCTTTGAGTTGGTTCCAACTCATAGAGACCCTATGTACAACAGAACAAAACACTGCCCGATCCTGTGTCATCCTCATGATCGTTGTTATGCTTGAGCCCATTGTTGCAGCCACTGTGTCAATCTATCTCACTGAGGGTCTTCCTCTTTTTTGCTGACCCTCTACTTTACCAAGCTCCCGGCATAGTCGTCCCTATGATTGTCTGATTCAAAATCGTCAATACCAGTCCATTTCAGCTCACTGATGCCCAGAATAGTGATGTTTATGTGCTCCATTTCATTTTTGACAATTTCCAATTTTCCTAGATTCATACTTTGTACATTCCACGTTCCTATTATTAATGGATGTTTTCAGCTGTTTCTTCTCATTTTGAGTAGTGCTACATCAGCAAATGATGGTCCCCAAAGCTTGACTCCATCCACTTCATTAAGGTTGACTCTACTTTGAGGAGGCAGCTCTTCCCCAGTTGTCTTTTGAGTGTCTTCCAACCTAGAAGGCACATCTGGCACTATATCAGATCGTGTTCCACTGCTATTTGTAAGATTTTCACTGGCTAATTCTTTTCAGAAGTAGACTGCCAGGTCCTTCTTCCTAGTCTGTCTTAGTCTGGAAGCTCAGTTGAAACCTATCCACCATGGGTGACCCTGCTGGTATCTGAATATCAGTGGCATACCTTCCAGTATCACAGCAACACCCAAGCCCCCATAGTACAACAAACTGACAGACACTGGCATGGCATCTACCTTCCCCCATCTGTGTTTCCTTGCTTTAGTGCCCAATCTGCTGTTTTTGTATCTCAAAAGTGATTGGTTTGAAGCACACCCTACACTGACATGGCCTCATTAACATAACAAATGGAATTACATCCACAGGTATGGGAATTAGGATTTACAAAACATATTTTGGGGGGACACAATTTAATCCTTAACAATCATTAGTGCTTTTTGTTATTTTTTTTCCCAAAGCATCAATCATGCTTAGCAAAGGCCACCCGATTCCACTCTTGCTAATGAATATCCTTCCACAAGTATCTGATCCCAGCTCAATCCCAGTTCCCCATAGGTAAAAGTTTTAACCATTGAATTATTACCTTGTGCCAGGGGCTATTCATGCTCCACCTAGCTCCAGTGAAGGGATCCTTGGTGCCAGCTACTTGGCCAGTGGTCCAGCTCCAGAATGCCATCTTAGAGTTTTTGTTTTTTTTTCTCACACTGCTTCTGGCATTAACCTATACAGCTTGAGTTACCTTGGAAGCAGATTCTGAGATGGATGTTACTGTGAAGGACTATTGTTAGAGAATGCTCTTGGAATCAACAGCTGTTGAAGGGCGGGAAGCAGGATTGGAGAGGGGGAGAAGTTGAGCTGTGGTGTATTCTCAACCAAGGCTTCAGGCAACCCTTGGCAGAGTGCTGAGGCTGGGAAGGGCTTTCAAAATTGTCCCAAATTGCAATGAAGTGGCTGTGTTTTTAAGCTTCACCAATGACCAGTCATTGGATGTAGGCTACACCTGAGGAGGTGTGGTCTTTCCAGGCAAGGTCAAATGGTGGTAGCATTACCAGCAGCTGAGGAAATAAGTTCTTCAGTCCTGAAGGTGAATCTGGATGGCATCACAGCATCCATACAGTGTGTGAGTGTCTACAAAGTTAGCTAGAAGAGTCAGGGAAATCCTCTCTGGGGAGATGATATTAGGGCTGAAGCCTGAATAGCAAGAAGGAGTTAGCAATTTAACATATATACAGGAAGAGTCTTCCAATTAGAGGTTCCAATTAAACATGCAGGGAAAAGTTCAGGAAGTTTAAGGAATAGAAAGACTAGTGGCTGAAGTACAGTGAGCTAGGGGAGGAGTGCACCCAGGTAACAATGAGGAGATGAGCAGGATCCAAGTCTTGCAGGTCATAGGAAAGTGTTGGATTTCATTCTAAATGCAATGGGTAGCCATTGTAGGGTTGCAAGCACAGGAGTGATGCATGGTCAGACTTGTTTTATCAGAATAACTCTGGCTACAGTATTGCCACTAGACCAGTGAATCCCAAACTTTGTTGCACATTGGAATCACTTGGAGATCTTTAAACAATACTGATGCCTGGCTCCCACTCCAGATATTCTGATTTAATTGGCATGGAGTGCAACTTAGGAACGGGGCATGTTAAAAGCTCCCCAGGTGATTCTAATGTGCAGCAAAGTTTGGGAACCACTAGAATAGACTGAAGGAGATCAAGGGCAGAAGCTGGGTTACCAGTTAAGAGACAATGACAGGAATCCAGGCAGGAGACGATGGTGGCTTAGACTAAGATGGTAGCAGTGGAGGTGGTTAGGAGCAGTCCTATCTTGGTTACTTTTCTGACTTCTTTTTTCTTACAGGCTCCATGCTGCTCTTCTTGCTCTTTCTGAACTCACAAGGCTCATTTATGCCTCCAGGTCTTCGCACTTGTTTTGGTATCTGACTGGAACACTCCCCCCAGTTCTTTGCAGGCTTGCTCCCCTACCACCTTCACCACTGTGCTCAAAAGTCACCTCCTCAGAGACATTTCCCTTGACCACTCTATCTTAAAATGGCACCTCAACCCCCAGTCTTACTTACCGTATCACTCACAGACCCCTCCCTCTGATTCATTTTGCTTCCTTGTGCTTATCACCCCTGATATCTTATTACATGTTTATGTATTTGTTATCTGTCTCTTCTATTAGACGTTAAGTTCTACAAAGGCAGAGTCTTTGTCCACTTGGCTTACTCCTGTATCCCCAGTGCCAGTTTAGGGGATAAGTGACCATCTTCTAGGAAGCTCAAAGCACGTGTCACCCTGATTCCTGATGTGGTGGGGATTTGTCATCATTACTGCAGTATTCTTTATGCATACACTGGAATGCCATGAGAACCCTACGGATGAGATTACAAATGAGTTCTGTGCCTGAGGTTAGTTGATGTTCCTGGTCGGCCTCCATCCAGCCCCCATCCTTCATTCTAGCACTTAGAGCCCTGCTCCCCCTCCCTTTGGCTTTGGGAGCCCACATGTGTATCTAAATGATATTGATATAGATTAGAGTCCTTTTAGGAGCCATATCCATAATTAAATGTTGACGTGCAATCTGATTAAATTCTGAGTCACTGAGCATTTACAGTCTAGGGTCTCGCTTTCTACCGGTGCCTGTGTGCTGGGCTGTTTCCTACAAAGGGAAGTAGCAGCTCCTGGCTACAATCTGCTTTGTGGAATCTCATTTTTATCCCATCCCCATTCTCTCCTTGAAGAGGGCAGAAGACATTTTCCCTCTTGTGGCCACCATGGAACCATATGTGACCTCTCATAACATAGGGGACCAGGAAGGTTGTACAGCCATTTCTCTTTTGCCATTTCAGGACTTTGAAAGAAAACAGACATGTATTGAGATCAAAGCATGTTCCCTGTGCCAGGCAGTGTGCTAGATGGTTCTACATATGTCACTCATCTAATTCTAAAACAATCTGGGAGTTAGATGTTCATTTTATGGTGAAGAAAATGAGATTTAGGCAAGTTAAGTGATTTGTTGTAGGTTTCACAGCTAAGAAGTAGTGTCTCACTTTGAGCCTATCATAATTAGGTTCTTAATAAATGTTTCTTGAATGGCAGACAGGAGTGGAGCTGGGACAAGAACCTGGGCCCAGTCAGTCCCCAGTCTCAGGCTCTGTCAATCTGGAGAAATGGCTGGAGAAGCACCAGTGTCATGGGGCAGTGGTATCTGAAGGCCTGGCAGCCTTCATTTTGAACATCCAAATAAATCATAATGCCCTCATATGAGAGGAGTTGTACTTTGGGGCATCAGTTGTTTCAGAAAATGCAGAATGACAACAAGCTACTTTAGATTCAGTTACGTTTTAAAATAAATTTATATTTCAATTATTATAACAGTATTTATAGACATTTGAAATATTGTGGCATGCATGTAATAATGATCAAAGACTTACATCCTTCACATACACTAACTCTTGGGCAATCTAGCTCCAGGGCCCCTGCTCTTGCCCATGTTGCCACGTTACCTCTATAGAGCACCTGTACTAGTTATGCAGGCCAGGGATGATGCCTGCTTTGCATGTTGAACTCTCTGCATTAACTCCAAAGCCCCTCAAATATTCATGGTTTTTCAGGTTGGGAACCACCAGTCTAGAGCCCTGGCCAACTGAGCTCCTTCTCTTGTGCCCCTCTGGCCACCTTTCTCTGCCACCCGCTCTGAGCCCAGCACAGTGTCTGGCACATAGAAGGCATGCAGATGTGTGCCAGGTGAGTGGCTGAGCATGTGCACCAGGGACATAGTCATGAATGGCAGATGAAGGAGCTCAGCCAAGTATGCCGTTCTGGCTCTGAAAGGCTGGGCCCCTCCTCAGCAACCATTGGCAATCCTAGCTAATGGAATTAGGTATCCTGAGAGCTGCTGGCCCCAGAGTGTGGGCAGAATTGATGGCCTGGGAAGCCCAAGGCCCTGGCTCCACACTTCCTTCCCAGTCTTTTCTTTGGCTAGCGCCTCTCCTCATGGCCCATCAGGGCCCATGTTGTGCTTGAGGTGTGTTTGAAGCCATGGGTAATTCAAGTGGCCTTTCAAGGAAGAAGTAAATTATATGGCTTGAGTTCTATCTGGCAGACAAGAGCTCTGATTTTCAGCTGACAAGTTAGAAAAGATAGATTGAAAGGAGCTGCTGCTGGTGCCCTGAATGTGCACTCCACTGGTCCAAATTAACCAGCAGCGTTTGCAATCTTCGTGGCTGTTGGAGAAACAGGGTTTCCACAGACAAAGCCTCTTCAGTATGCACTTACATTTGGTGTGAAGAGAAAGCCACATGGGCAAGGCAAGTGAGGTTTCATCTGGGGTCCCCCATGCCCTCTGCTGCTTTTGGAATCATACCAGCCTATTTTGCCCATCTCATTTCCTCTTGTTAGAATTTGTGAGTGCTTGAGGAAAAATCTCATCCAGATGTGGCTAAATCCTTTTCAACTCTAAAAAGGTCATGAGGGCCTTTTGATGTCCTGACAGCCTACCAAGCCTTTGCCAGCCCCTTTCTTCTGCCTCAGAAGAAGCAGAGGACACCACAAGGCTCCAGCATTTCAGTCTTGTCTCACAACTTGCAGGCCCACTTGCAGGCCTACCCTGGGTTTCAAGGTATGGGTTCAATTCGTCAGTGAAAGAATGTATTCCATATGAGTTTTCCAGATGCAGACATGAGGCCCAGCAGCTGGTGTCCTGGTTGTGAATGCATATATCTGGGACCTGCTGGGAGAAGTATCCTGGGGCGGGCTTGCTGTCTTCGTTGAGTGCTCTATGTCTTCTTGTCTCTCCCAAGTGAGATAGGATGAGACAGTCACAGAATTTGTTGCAGCTGGGAAGCAGGACAGTGGTGAGACTTCTTACTGAGAGGCCTAGAGCTCACCCCAGAAATCCTGATTTCAGAGACCAGAGGACAGGCTAAAACCAATGGCACATGGGGCCAAGTGTAAAATGAAAATGTGGGGCCCCTTGTTCAAAAATTATTATAAATTTCAAGCCTGTGACAGCAGAGTGTGAAACCAAGCATGTGGAACTCCTTTGAGGTGTGGGGCCCTGTGCAACTAGGCAGGTCACATGTGGGAAAGTTGGCTCTGGCTGTAACAAGCTTCTAGCTTCAAGGATGAGACACTGAGTGATCTAATCCTGTCCACTCTGATCCCTAGGTAGAGGGTCTCTCATTCTGGTGTATGGCTCTGGAGGGAAAGGGTGGTGGGCTTAGCCATAGGCTCTATGTTCCTAATCACCTAGCAGATTCAGGCAGCCTGAGGTCCTCACCTGGGCACGTGGCCTTTTGTGGACCTGCCAGTCTGGCCCCCAACCCTGCAGGCCCCACCTCTCTGCCCTTCTCACACACCTGCCTCTTCCCACCTTTTCCTATGGAACCCTCACTTTCTGGTGTTCACCAAGGATGCATTACACTGCTTAAAATTCGAAAGACAGAGAAAAACACCCCATGCAAAATCAAAAGACAACTGACAAACTGCGGAAGAGATCTGTAACTTAGATATCTGGTAGAGGGCTAACGTCTCTAATATGTAAAGACTCTTAAAAACTGTGGGACATGGTACATACATAAAATGGAATATTACGCAGCCACGAAGAGAAATAAAGTCCTGGTACACGCTACAACATAGATGAACCTTGAAAACATTATGCTGAGTGAAATAGGTCAGTCACAAAAGGACAAATATTGTATGATCTCACTTACATGAAATATCTAGAATAGGCAAATGTACCGAGACAAAAAGAGGTTAATGGTTACCAGGGGTGAGCGGGAGGGAAGGGAAAAAAGGGAGTCATTGCTTTGGGCACTGAGCTTCTGTTAAGGGTGATGGAAAAATTTGGAAACAGATAGTGGTGATGGCTGCACAACATGATGACAATATTAATGTCACTGAATTGTACATGTGAAGATTGTTGAAATAGCAAATATTTTGTTACATATAAACTTACCACAATAAAAATTATTTAAAAATTTTTTTGAGACAAAGAACCCAAATCTGATAGAAAACTGTGAAAAAGACGTCAGCAGACAATTCACAAAAATGATATAAAATTAACCTTTAACCGTATAAAAGATGCTTAACCTCACTAAGGTAAGGAAAAGGTCAGTTAAAACTACCCTGAGAAATAGAAGCCGATCCTGAACTAACACAGATTTTAGAATTAGCAGACAAGGACATTAAAATAGTTACTATAAATGTAGTCTATACGTACAAACAGTTATGTAGAGACAAAGAAGACGAAAAGATGCAAGTCATTCTTATACAGTTGAAAACTGCAGTGTTTGTGATGACAAACACACTTAATGGGATTAACAGCAAATTGTTGTTGTTGTTGTTAGGTGCCATCGAGTCGGTTCTGACTCATAGCGACCCTCTGTACAACAGAACAAAACACCGCCCCGTCCTGCACCATCCTCACAATCGTTGCTATGCTTGAGCCCATTGTTGAGCCATTGTGTCAATCCATCTCGTTGAGGGTCTTCCTCTGTTTTGATGACCTTCTACTTTACCAAACCTGATGTCCTTCTACAGGGACTGATCCCTCCTGATAACATGAAGCAATTGAAAACACCATGGCTTGGGTCAGGGGTACCTTAGTCTTCAAAGTGACATGGTTGCTTTTTAACACTTTAAAAACACAGGTAAACATCTTTCTGGTATTCTCTGCTCTCAGTCAGGATCCATCTGACATCAGCAATGATATTCCTGGTTCCACGTCCTCTTCTGAATCCAGCTTGACTCTCTGGCAGTTCCCTGTCGATGTACTGCTGCAGCCAATTTTGAATGATCTTCAGCAAAATTTTACTTTCATGTGACATTAATGATATTGTTCAATAATTTTTTCATTCGGTTGGATCACCTTTCTTTGGAATAGGCATAAACATGGATCTCTTCCAATTGATTGGCCAGGTGGTAAAGTAAAAAAAAAATATATATATATATAGAAATATTTATATATATATATAGTTGTAGGGTAAAGCAAAAAGGAAGTTTTATTCAGCATATGTTCAAAGAGGTAATGGTAGGAAAATGAACAAGCATGCTGCTACAGTCATGTCTGCCCAAGTCCAAGGAAATATTACAGAATAGGTAAGAATGGGAAAACAGACAAGCACGCTGCTAGAGCCATGTCTGCCGGAACGTTACAGAGTCATCAGTATATATTAACATTACAAATGGGCAAAATTATTGTAAGTTTCACTTTTTCACAGATTGGCTAGAAACTGTGATCCTAAATTTTGAATTATCTTTCTTAACAATCATTGGTACAGGTTTCCGTAACGACAGTCAGGAGGGTCCTTATTGGTCCAACAAATTTTCTACTCGCTAAATGCTAGTAGAAAAAGATAAGAGTGGAAACTCCTGTGTTCCGTTTGAACGGTTTATGTGAAAAGTTCCCTAAAAGATATTTTCCAAGATTGTCCTAGCTATTGTCTTTATATCTCAGGGCCCAGTTGATTGTCCTTGTGAGTCCTTGTGAGCCCAGCTCCAGCTGGGTCACATTCACTATGCTCAAGGACAGGGAATAATGACTCCAATATTATTTCCTAAATCAATATATATGTATATATATGGTGCCCCGGTGGCACAGTGGTTAAGAGCTCAGCTGCTAACCAAAAGTTGGAATCCAGCAGCCACTCCCTGGAAACCCTATGGGGCAGCTCTACTCTGTCATATAGGGTCGCTATGAGTCAGAATTGACTTGATGGTAATGGGTTTGGTTTGGGTTTATATATATATATATGTATATATCTGCACACATGTGGTCGCTGCCAGTTGGAATCGACTCTACAGCAACATCAGTAATATATATTATATATAATGTATGCATTATATAGATAATTTCAAGCATCATAAACCACAACAAACTTTTAGAATTTAGACAAAAAAATAATTTGAAGGGAAAAGCGTATTTAATTACTGATATTATTTAGAAATACTGGAGTGTGGAGGTGATAATAACTACACTGACTTTTACTTGGTTTTGCTCTTGTATGACAACTCTGTGCAGACAATGCTCCTCTGTTGCCTGCCCTGTGGGCGACCACACCCAATGGCCCTGCCCTTGGTAGGACACTGCTCCACCCTAACTTTATTAGCAGGAAAGTGGCCTAATCAAGGTTGGGTTTGTGGCCTCCAAACACCATTATTTCAGTGGGATGAGTGTTCTGGTCCTTCTAAAGCCCTTTAGTTGCTTACAGCATAGGGTGGGGGGCCATCAATACTTCTATGAGGTAGGGTCCTGGAGGAGATTTTGTTTTCTATTTTTGGGGTTGTACTGCCACCCACACACATCGCCCCACCTAGGTTCTGACAATCTACTCCCTGATGTCTGGTTCATCCCCTTGACAACTTGACGATCCCCCACTTCCCCTGGCCAACAAGCTCTGACAGAAACACCAGGCCTTTTTACTCCTTACCTGTGGGTTAAAGTGTTAATGATGAAATTTGTCTTCCATGCCCAGTCCTCGCCCAGTCTTTATCCCCAACGTCTGGATCACTGTGGACCTGCAGTCTGGTCCCCAACCCTGCAGGGCTCCACCTCCCTCCCTCCTCTCACCTGCCTTTTCCCTTCCCTCCCCCTCTCTCCACTGTCAGAGAACTCACACACACACACACACACACACGTATAAAAAAAAATCTCCTTTTCACAACAGGTAATTTTATTTTAATCATCACCATTGGTGTACCCTGCTGGTATAAAATTCAGTCTCCATGCAGTTGGCTATTTATCGCAAGTCAGGCCCTGGAGACATAGCAGTCTCCTGGCCTTTGCTCTACAGTTACTGGCTGCACAGGTCATTAACTAGTGGCAGAGTTTTCCAGGACCTCTTGTTGCTGGACTGGGCATCTCTTATTTTGATTCCTTGTCTTATTCTGACTCTGTGTGTTATTTTGATTTTGTCTCTTATTTTGACTCCTCTTATTTTTAAGCCATCTCTTATTCAGCATGTGGTAACAGACAAATATTGTTAGTCTACTTTCTGTCCTTGGCTTTCTACAAGGGGTTTAAGATTTTTTACAAGATTTATGTCTTAGACTTGTTTAAAGGGGACTTTTTACCCTTGTGGTTCTCTGCTGCACCCAGAAGGACAACAGAGTGAGCTCAGAAGGGTATTGGTTTGGGGGAAGAGGACGGGGACTGGATGGGAAGAGGGGCTTCATGAGAAGGGGAGCAGGTTTAGAAGGGGGTTTGTGATAGGCAAGGCCAGGGAAGAGTCGTGGGGGGATCAGTGAGGAAGAAGAGGAAGAGCTCAGCTGAGGTTCTCTCACTTTTTCAGCACCTATGGACCTGGGTTGACAGGAGGTCTTCACCTTCTTCCTCACTTTGGTGCCTGGGATTGGTAGTTCCATAATTATCCTAGGCTCCTGCAGTTTCCTGGTCACCTTACTCATGGCGAAGCCAACAGAGGCCAGCCCAGGGCTCTTGACCTCTCTATATATACCCTCCAAGGATAATGAAGAGCCACTTCCTTCAGCTTTGTTTGGTCAACGAGGAACGCTCCATAGCCAATCGTGGCTAAGAAGACCTTAGACATCACAAAGCATTACTCCCAACACTTTCCTGAGAAGGGGAGAGGGGAGCTCCAAAGGAAGTAGGATGCTAACAGTGCCAACAGTAACATAGGTGAGGAATTAGGATTTCCAATCACATCTCACTGACTCCACAGCCCATGGTTTTCCTGTTTGTAGCACCTGCCTCTCTCTGAATCAAAGAAAGCCAGGTAGTCCAGGAATGCTACTGTCTTGTAAGGGCTACCATGTTTGCTTGTTCTCAAGTCTGAATTATGAACATGATTGTTCTACTTCTGATTGATTTTTCTTTCTAGTTTTCATAATCTTGGACCTTCCTGAAAGAGCCCTGGCCAACTGAGACTGCATTAAAGAAAAGATAGTTGTTTGCACAGGATGAAACTTGTATCCTTCTTCATCTGCCCAGGAAGAAGAGAAGTGAATAGTGACATGGGCATAATTGCAAACTGATATCTTTTCCAGGCTGGCTCAGGACCAAGAGGTAGGATCCAGAGGTTCCCCTGTGGGGCCCAATCGGACCACTTTCCATCCAGAAGGCACCCCCAGCTCCAAAACTTTCTTCCCACGTGTTACCACTCAATATCATCTCTCCAAAAGGAAAGAGAGTTAATGGCCCCCCCAAAACCAAAACCATCCCTGGATTCTCTATCAGCCCAGAACTAAAACAATTCCTGAGGCCAACTCTTCAGACAGGGATTGGACTGGACTGTGGGACATAAAGTGATACTCATGAGGAGTGCGCCTCTTAGCTCAAGTAGATACAAGAGACTAAACAGGCAGTTTCTGTCTGAAGGTGAAATGGGAAGGCAGAGAGGGTTAGGAGCTGATTGAATGGACATGGGGAATCGGGTGGAAAGAAAGAGTGTGCTGTCACTGTATGGGGAGCGCAATTAGAGTCACGTAAGTGGATGTATAAATTTTTGTATGGGAAACAATAAAAATAAAAAAAAATCCAAACCAAACCCCTTGCTGTCGAGTCGATTCCAACTCATAGCGACCCTATAGGAGAGAGTAGAGCTGCCCCATAGGGTTTCCAAGGAGCACCTACTGGATTTGAACTGCCGACCTTTTGGTTAGCAGCCAAGCTCTTAACCACTGCACCACCAAAGTTTCCATCTATTGTCTAGTTAGTGTTTTTCCCTCCCCTCCCCTCCCTAGTAAATGTAAAAGATTGTTTCTTTCTGTGTGTAAGCCTTTTCATTAATTTTTTAATAGTGGTCTCACAGTATTTGTCCTTTTGTAATTAACTTATTTCACTCTGCATAATGCCCTCCAGATTCATCCATATTGTGAGATGTTTGAAGATTCAACATTGTTCTTTATTGTTGTGTAATATTCCATTGTGTATGTACCATAGTTTGTTTACCCATTCATCTGTGGATGGGCATCTAGGTTGTTTCCGTCTTTTTGCTATTGTGAATAATGCTGCAATGAAGATAGGTATGCATATGTCTATTCGTTTGACGGCTCTTATTTCTCTAGGATATAATCCAAGGAGCAGGATAGCTGGATCTTATGGTATTTCCATTTCTAGGTTTTTAAGGAAGCGCCATATCCTTTTCCAAAATGGTTGTACCATTTTACATTCTCACCAGCAGTGCATAAGAGTTCCAA
>NW_004444015.1:468413-497980 GCF_000243295.1 Trichechus manatus latirostris
GGGGTGAGATGGTATTTCATTGTAGTTTTGATTTGCGTTTCTCTAATGGCTAGTGATCCTGACCATTTCCTCATGTGTCTGTTAGCTGTCTCAATGTCTTCTTTGGTGAAGTGTCTCTTCATATCCTTTGCTCATTTTTTAATTGGATTATTTATCTTTTTGTTGTAGAGGTGTTGGATTTTCCTATAGATTTTAGAGATTAGAACTTTGTTGGATGTGTCATAGTCAAAATGTTTTTCCCAGTCCGTAGGTTCTCTTTTTACTCTTTTGGTGAAGTCTTGTGATGAATATAAGAGTTTAATTTTTAGAAGATACTAGTTATCGAGCTTACCTTCTGGTGTTTGTGTCTTGTTACTGCTCTTCCCTCCCGCCCTCCAACTGAGGAGTTAGCATGGGATGGAAGGAGAAGGCATGGAGAAAGATGCAAGCAGAGATTCTCCAAGGCAGGTAACTCCCAAATCTCAGCATCGTCTTCTTCCTCCTTTCCTCAGAAGACTCAGCAGAGTCATCACTACCACATTCTCATCATCATCATCCTTGCTCACACTTCCTATAGCACCTTCAAATCTTCCCATTTGACAGATGAGCAAATGGAGGCTCAGAGAGTGGCTTGCACAAGGTCACACAACTAATAAAATGGAAAGAATGAAGAGTGGAGTCAGAGGAAGATACTCTAGCAGACAGGCAGAGGACAGAAAGGTGAAGGGAATTTATACCTCTTAGGCTCTATTTTCTCAATGAAATAGGAATGCAGGCAGGAACAGGTGTTGTGTCTGAGCTGAAGGCTGGGAGTCACCGGGGGAATGGGAGAGTGAGCTGTGTAAAATAGCAGACATTCAGGTGCGTCCTTGTCAACATGTTCCATCACTCAGAGGTGTGTGCAAGTAATACAGAGTAACTGGTACAGGACTAGACACTTCAAGCCCATTAACATTTCCTCCTCAGTTCAAAAGAGAGGGAAGGAAATCAGTTAAACTAGTTGTTGGACAAAGCCACCAGTTGATTGCCTGATATTTTTCACTTTTCAGATGATTTTATTCACACTTTTATAGACAGCCTGTGGCCGGGCTTACAGGCTTGTAATTATCCAGGCAAATGAGTCAGTGTTTTCCTGAATTACCCAGGAAATGAAGGGGAAAAGGGGTTTAAAAAATTTTTTTTTTGCATCCCCAGGTGGTGCAAATGGTTAACACGCTTGGCTGCTGGTCAAAATGTTGGCAGTTTGAACCCGTCCAGAGGCACCTTGGAAGAAAGGTGTAGAGATCTGCTTCTGAAAATCAGTCATTGAAAACCCTATGGAGCACATTTCTACTCTGACACATGGGGTTGCCACGGGTCAGACTCAACGACCACTGGTTATTTTTTTCAGGCTGAATTTGTATTCTGAACTGTCCAATTGTAGAAGACATTGGCAGTCCTCTGGACTTGGCAGCCTGGCTTTGTCTTATGTGAGTTGCAGTGCCTGTATCAACTCCCACGCTAAATCTAACTGGGAATTACTGCCTTTCTGCCCCTGCCAATTTGTATTAAGAAATATTTTATTACTTAAACACCTTTTGCAGGGTGCAAATATATCACTTCCCTGTGCTGAAAATGCAACTGATCTCCTACTCAACATCAGCCACCTACATTTGTTTTAACTGCTGTGGAATCATGATTCAGTGAAAGCCGAGTAATTTGACTTAAAAGGTGATTACGACATCTCCGCTGAGTTTTGTGTTCCCTTCACTCTGTACAATTACATCGCTATTTAGTAGGCATTTAAATGGAAAGAGTGTTTATGAAATAAAGGCAAAAGGATGTTATATGCTAATTTGGCAGGAGAAAATGTGGTTTTTATGTTAAAGGTACACACATTTTCTATCTTTGTGAACAATAGGCAACTTTAAAAATAGAATTTTACGCAAGTTGAAAATGTCCATATGTGCAGAAATAATTTCTCACGTCAGGAAGGAAGCACTGTTAAATAGCCAGGTTGTGTCATGGATCCCAAACACCAGAGGACCTGAGTGCACTAGACCATCAGGACTGACTGGATGAGCATCTCGCCTTGCTGGTAGACCATGCAGCCTTGGACAATGAGCATCACAGTAACAACAAAGATGGTCGGAAATGTAGAGGCTCATCATCACATTTCTTGTATTGAGTCCACCATGTTGTTCTTTTCAGACCCAATAAGAGTAGGGAGGTTCTCCTGGTATCACTACCATCTCCAAGAATAAAAATAAAAGATGGACTCTGTGACAGGTAGAGTTATGCCCTCTCCCACAAGATATCTATATCCTAAATCCGGGAACATGTAAATTCCATACCATACATGGGTAAGGGGACTTTGCAGATATGATTAAGGTTAAGCACCCTGAAGTCAGGAGATTATCCTGGATTATCTGGGTGGCTTCGCTCTAATCATATGAGTCTTTAAAAGCAAGGAACCCTTCCTGGCTGTGGTCAGAAAGAGATGTGATGCTGGAAGAAGGGTCCGAGAGATGCAAGGTTGCTAGCATTGAAGATGGAGGAAGGCACCACGAGCCGCGATGTGTAGGTAGCCTCGAGAAGCTAAAACGTGCAAGGAAATGGATTTTCTTCTGCCGACACTTGATTTTAGCCCAGTGAGACCATGTCAGACTTGTGACCTATAGAACTGTTAGAGCATAAATTTATGTTGTTTAAGCCTCTAAGTTTGTGGTCATTTGTTTCAGCAGCAATAGAAAAGCAATACAAGCTCAGCTATTGATCAACAAGTGCCTGGTTGGGAAGTTTCTTTTCTCTACTAGAGGACAACAATGGTGATAGAGAGGGATGTAGTCTGTGCCTCTCTAACCAGTAGAAATAAAATTTAGAATGAGTAAAGTGGAGCTCAGTAGCAACCAGGGTTTTGTGACTGGGGCAAGGCCAAAGAAGTGCTCTGAATAAACTGGCCACATCCAGTTGCTTGGTTGGCATTGGAGCATCAGAATCAATGTGGCTTTCCAAGGTGCACTGGCCCCTTGCCCATGCAGTTTCTTAGGCAGGTTCACTTACATGAACAAGAAAGGAACATTCAGAGAGATCAGGAGACGGAGAGGAAGTAGGAGTAAGAGTGTGATGCTAGATGTTTTTGGCTAAACTCAGAATATTTGAGGTTGAAACCCCTTCTAAACACCAATTTTAGAGTTTCAATGACTTAAAGAATGGTTTCATAATGCACATCTTTTATCCTTCTTTAGAATGTCTCCTAATGCCTTAGTTTCAAATTGCTGCTCAAAGTGGCTGATGTATACATACACACGTGCACACTCAGACAAATGTGTGCATGCACACACTTACGTTCTTACATGCCAAACCTAAAAACCTATCACTGTCGAGTGGACTCTGACTCATCGTTACTCTATAGGACAGAGTAGAACTGCCCCATAGGGTTTCCAAGGCTGTAATCTTTACAGAAGCAGACTGCCACATCTTTCTCCTACAGAGCAACTGGTGGGTTCAAACCGCAGACCTTAAGGTTAGCAGCTGAGCACTTAACCACTGCACCACCAGGGCTCCTTGCTTACATGCCAAGTTGGCTACATGTGATCTTTGACTTCATTCTGAAAAGAAAACTAAAACCAAACCCATTGCCGTTGAGTCAATTCCAACTCACAGTGACCCTTAAGGACAGAGTAGAACTGCCCCATAGACTTTGCAAGGCTGTAATCTTTACCGAAGGAGACTGCCGTATCTTTCTCCCAAGGAGTGGCTGGTGAGTTCAAACTGCTGACCTTTCAGTTAGCAGACAAGCACTTTACCACTGCACCATCAGGGCTTCTATTCTGAAAAGAACAGAATACAAATATAAGAAGTCACCTGGAACATGGGTTTAATAGACTCTGTCATTTTCTCAAATTTTGTCCAAATGAGGCTTCCTTTAAGAAAATTACATGTTAGAAGCACTTTCCTACGATGTTTGTATGTGTGATTGGACTATTCATTCTCTATTTGCAGAGCCATCCTAATCTAATATGTAACAAGAATCTAAAAGCTAATCAATAATGGAACACGGAGCTGCCTGTGGAAGTGCCCGGCCTCCTCAGAGAGGAGGCTACACAAGACGGTACGCCTCCAAGGGCAGTTCCAACTTTATATTTATTTTATGACGATTCAACTCCACGTGTAATTCTTTGTATTGTCACTTCCAATTATTTCTGGAACAAAAACTCCAGGGAAATGAGTTACTCTTTTCAAATATAGCATTCATATTTGATAAATAGCTACAGATTAGAGAGAAGATGTTTACTGAAACCAAGATTCAAAGCTGTTTCCCGGGGATCAGACTAAACCACTGGATTAAGGATGACAAATCTGCATGGCCCAGATCATCTGAAGCGAATCATTCAGGGCTGGCCCGGGCTGCCTGGGAAAGCATGTTCCTGGGAAAGAGCACTAAGCCAGGCACTCACTGGGTTTCCGGCCAGATGTAAGGCTCCGGAGACCAGCAGGCATCTCCTAAGTCTGTGTTCAATAGTTTAGGGGCAGACAAGAGTGTATAGGGGCCTCTTCTGGCTTCAGTGGCCAGAGGCAACTTCCAACTGTCCTGTCCTGTATATAAAATACCCACTGCCCTAAGCATCGCAAACCTCTGACCTTGAGTCCCCAGCATTCATTCCTCTCCCAGTCCTGTTTCTGGGCTTCAGTGGAGGGTTGGGAAGCAATGGAATGATTTCTCTGGGTCCTGGGTTCTGGATCTTGCAAAGTAGATGTGAAAAGTCTCTTCTTACCGATGTACTCCTATTTGTTCATTTAGCTATTCGTTCATTTAACATAAGTGTTTGCTAAAAAAGTTAATATGCATCTTTTGTTCATTCATTCATTCACACATACTGAGTATTATATTATATGCTAGGAAGTATGCCAGGTGCTAGGGCTTCAGATCATTTTCATAACTTTGCCCCAAGTTCACGGGCAGAGAGCAGTTTGTTTAGATAGGGAAGATGGCTTCCCATCAGCATCACCTGTATCTGGGTTCTTTTGCCCTTTGGGGGACTAAGCAGCTACAGGAGCTCATTTCAGCTGAGGTCTAGAGGAGTAGCTGAAAGGCTTGACCTCTTCAAGCATCTACTTCCTAGGATTATTGCAAGTATTAAATAAATCAATACATGTAACAGTGCCTGGCACATGACAAATGCTCTAGGAATGACAGATGCTATTGAAGATTATTAGGAATAATTAAGACCTGGTTGATTCTAGGCACAGCCAGGAGCCTACGTTAGCCAGCAGATGTGCTGGTTGCCAACGTCCTAACTTCATGGGCTCTCAAACAACTGTCACCTGTTATAGGGAAGCTGAGTAATTCCTGGAGAAGGAACTAGGTTCTAGCAGGTAAGGAAGGTGTCCCCTTTTTGGTGGTCAGGCCATTCAAGGCTGATCAAGAAACACCTGCACTTACTTGAGGAAGAAGATCTTGGCTTTCAGGGCTTTCTACTATTGGTAAATGCTGTGGTGGGCTGGGGACGTGTGATGGTTGAGGGCTCAGTGATGCAGCAGAAATTTCTGGACTGGGTCATGACAGTGCTTGCTCTAACATCTTTCAGTTACATTTATTGAGGCCTACTATGTGAAGAGCAACATGGCTAACAGGAAGACCAAGGGGCAGATTCAGCAGGGTTCCTGGGCAATACTGGGCTATATCCACTTGAGTCTTCAGGAGCAACTTGTTGACTGATTGACTGACAGACCCATGTCCAGTGGTAACAATTACTGAAGAAGCTTACCTTTCTCCCGTCCAGGAAATCTAAGCTATAGAAATACTTCTGGAAGGTCACCGAACACTCCCCTTTTTGAGCACCCTTTTAAAATTATAATGACAATAGCAATAATGTATTAAAAAAAAAAAACCGGTGCCATTGGGTTGATTCTGACTCATAGTGACCCTATAGGATGGAGTAGAACTGTCCCATAGAGTTTCCTAGGAGAGGCCGGTGGATTCAAACTGCCTGCCTTTTGGTTAGCAGCCGAGCTCTTAACCACTGTGCCATCAGGTTCCCATAATGTATTAAGGACTTACTAAATTCCAGGTACTATGCTAAGTGCTTTATATGCATTATCTCATTAATCCTTGCAACTTCTCTATGAGCTCAGTACTATTTTTTTTTTAATAATTTATGTTATTTTTGTTGTTGTTGTTGAGAATATACACAGCAGAACATACAACGATTCAATAATTTCTGCATGTACAATTCAGTGATGTTGATTACATTCTTCCAGTTGTGTAACCATTCTCACCCTCCCTTTTCAAATTGTTCCTCCCTCATTAACATAAACTCTCTGCCCCCTAAGTTTCCTATCTAATCTTTCTAGTTGCTGTATTGTAGATTTAATCCCATATAGTTAGACCTTAAAAGAGCACAACCCTCAAGGCAGACATTCTCTACTAGTTAAACTAAACTATTATTTGATTTTAAGAAGGCTTGAGGGTATATTTTTGGTTTACAGCCTGAAGATTATCTCAGGGCAATAGTTTCAGAGGTTCATCCAGCCACCACAGCTCCAGAAAGTCTGGATTCCATGAGAAGTTGAAATTCTGTTCTTGAGCTCAGTACTCTTATTCTTCTCATTTTATAGATGAGGAAGTTGAAACTCAAATAGGAAACTGATTTTTCTAATATAATACTCCTAGTAAATGAAAGAAATGGCATTCGAATCCAGGGCTTTTGGACTCCAGAAGCCATACTCTCAAAAACTGCACATTGCTGTCCTCCCTGATGGAACTAAGCACTTCCTGAGAATAGGAGCTCGGTCAGAAGTTCTCTCAGGACCCCACCCCAGTGAGTATAAGGAGACTGACAGACTGCTGTATGGGCAGGATTGGAGGCCTGCCTCTCCTGGGTGCTGCAGAAACCTCCCTGGGGCCCCATTTATCCCAAACACCCCTGACCCGGCCCTGGTGGGAAACAAGGCTTGTTGTAGTCAAGCACTGGGGATTCCTGTCTTCACTCCATGGGGCCATTCTTTGTCTTTCACAGGCTTTTGTTGCACAGGTTGTAGATACCTCTTTTCAATTTAAATGGGAATACAATAGCTTCCATGCTTGGGGCTTGTTACAAAACTCTGATGATCTTTATCCCTCGTAGAATAAATAGTGTTATGGTGATTGAACACATCGATCATTATGCTCTGGCTCTGTCTTCCCAATTAGGCAGTTGGCAGGTTCTGTTGCTAATAATGCACTAATAGAGGAAAAGCCTTTTAGAAACAGAAAAAGGGGCAGAGTGGGATTCATTTGTGGATTCCAGGTGCTTCTGGCTGCCATTTTATGTCATGCTTAGGAATTGAGGTAGCATCACTGTGAACAAAGATCCGTCAGGAGTCAGCAAGACAGTGGGCATCACTTCAAAATTATGGCTTTATATTTGGTCAGAATTACAGCACAACTACCGTGGTTTATATTTATGTATTTTAAAATTCTGTCTTTACTCTGACATAAGCTCTTATGTACTTTACATATCAAATGTGACCTACCTTATACAATTTCACCAAAGCAACAGGAACAATATACACTCTACACATAGAAACAGTTCATTCTGTGAACCTTGGCATGCCTTGGTAGTTGCTTGTTTAAATCTTTACATTGACAATGTTGAATTTTACCTGAGCTTGTGATCTTGGAAAATAGTGAAGGTTAAATCTCCCCACCCTCTGTGCTCTGGAAAATGACTTACTGCAAAGAACAACCCTTCCCGTATGACTTAGATAAGACTCATAGATGCCCCCTGGTTGACCTTATGACAAAGCCAAACACAGACCCTTCAAATCCCCATTCCTTGCCTCATAAAAGATTAAGAGAAGTGCTTGTTCCTACTGGTCAACTGGAACAAAATGCTTGTTCACCAAACTTGGGTGAAGCTTCTGTCCTTTCGCCAGGTCCCTGAACTTTGGCCCAGGCTCAGCCTGAGCCAGCACACTGCCCCGCTTTAAGAGCCCCTCCTGAGAATAGGCTGGCCTCAAGGTAAACATTCTCTGATCAACTATCTGATCCCACCACCCTTGCATCCCACGTCCTCACATCCAGTTCTTTCTAGTGGTCTACTCCTCTTTCTCTATACAAGAAGAACCCTTTTTGCCTAACTTATGAGATGCTTACTGATCTATGGTCAGACCATTCTCCCTATTGCAATAGTCCCTTTCCTGCCTTGCAATGACCTTTCTGAATAAAGTCTCTTCTTACTAAGTCAGGTTTTTTTTTTAATTTGACAACACCTAATTCAAAAGTCTCCTTCTCATAAACCTTGAAAAAATTTATGTTAAGTGTATCTCACCTTTAAAAAAAATGATTTTGGTGGTTCCTCAATAAGTTAAACGTAGAATTACCATATGACCCAGCAATTCCACTCCTAGGTATATACCCAAAAGAACTGAAAGTAGAGACTCAAACAGATACCTGTATACCAATGTTCATTGCAACATTATTCATAATAGCCAAAAGGTGGAAACAACCCCACTGTCCAGCAATGGATGAATGGATAAACAACATGTGGTATATCCATACAATGGAATACTACTCAGTCATAATGAGAAATGAAGTCCTGATACTTGCTACAACATGGATGAACCTGGAAAACATTATGTTGAGTGAAATGTCAGACACAAAAGGGCAAATATTGCATGGTCCCACTTACATGAAATATCCAGAATAAGCAAATGCATAGAGACCAAAGTTTATTAGTTTTACCCATGGGCTGGTGGGAAGGGGAAAGGGAAATTTATTGCTTCAGAGGCACTGACTTTCTGCTAAGGGTGATGAAAAAATTTGGAAACAGATAGTGATGATGATTGCACAACAAAGCGAACATAATTAATGCCACTGAATTGTACACATAAAATATGTTGAAATGGCAAATGTTTTGCTACCTATATTTTTACCAAAATAAAAAAGTCCTCTCTACCATCCAAGATGAGGTAGTAACTGGGCCACATGACAATTGTGTTGTTGTTATTTGTCTACATGTCTATGTCTCTCCTCTAGCCTGTGAGCAGATGCTTATTTTTCTAGCACCTACTAGATCTGAGCCCCGTGCTCAGCGGTGGGGACTGGTCTCTCTAACTCATCTCAGGGCTTCCTGAGCTCCGAACAATTTCTGGATGTATCTCATAGCACAGTGTAGCCTATATGAATGTTTACACTGGCAGTGTTGAATTTTACCTGAGCCTTGTGATCTTGGAAAACAATGACGGTTAAGAAATCTCCCCACTCTTTGTGCTCTGGGAAAAGCTTAGTACATGTTTTTTACATGTGGGCTTTGGAGTCAGACTGCCTGGACTAGAATCCCAGCTCAGCCATAATTAGCTTTGTGAACTTGGACTAGCTACTTCCTGTCTCTGGGCCTCAGTTTCCTCATCTATTAAATGAGGATAATAGTATCCACCTCCCAGACTTGTGAGAAGTAAATGAATTAACCTGTGTGTTATGGATTGAACTATGTTCCCCAAAAATGTGTGTCAACTTGGCTAGGCTATGATTCCCAGTATTGTGTGATTGTCCACCATTTTGTCATCTGATGTGATTTTCTTGTTGTTGTTGATAGGTGCTGTTGAGTCGGTTCTGACTCATAGCGACCCTATGTACAACAGAACAAAACACTGCCCGGTGCTGCACCATCCTCACAATCATTGTTATGCTTGAGCCTATTGTTGGAGCCGTTGTGTCAATCCATCTTGTTGAGGGTCTTCCTCTTTGTCGCTGACTCTCCACTTTACGAAGCATGATGTCCTTCTCCAGGGACTGATGCCTCCTGATAACATGTCCAAAGTCTGTAAGACAAAGTCTCATCATCCTCCATTCTAAGGGGCATTCTGGCTGTGCTTCTTCCAATATAGATTTGTTCATTCTTCTGGCAGTCCATGGTATATTCAATATTCTTCGCCAACAACACAATTCAAAGGCATCAATTCCTCCTCGGTCTTCCTTATTCATCATCCAGCTTTCACATGCATATGAGGTGACTGAAAACACCATGGCTTGGGTCAGGTGCACCTTAGTCCTCAAAGTGACATCTTTGCTTTTTAACACCTTAAAGAGGACCTTTGCAGCAGATTTGCCCAATGCAACATCTTTTGATTTCTTGACTGCTGCTTCCATGGGTATTGATTGTGGATCTCAGTAAAAGGAAATCCTTGACAACTTCAATCTTTTCTCTGTTTATCGTGATGTTGCTTATTGGTCCAGTTGTAGAGATTTTTGTTTTCTCTATGTTGAGGTGTAATCCATACTGAAAGCTGTGGTCTTTGATCTTCATCAGTAAGTGCTTCAAGTCCTCTTCACTTTCAGTAAGCAAGGTTGTGTCATCTGCATATAGCAGGTTGTTAAGGAGTATTCCTCCAACCCTGATGCCCCGTTCTTCATATAGTCCAGCTTCTGGGATTATTTGCTCAGTATGCAGATTGAATAGATATGGTGAGAGGATACAACCCTGATGCACACCTTTCCTGACTTTAAACCATGCAGTATCCCTTTGTTCTGTTCGAACAACTGCCTTTTGATCTCTGTACTGCTTCCTCATGAACACAATTAAGTGTTCGGGAATTCTCATTCTTCGCAAAATGTTATCCGTAATTTGTTATGATCCACACAGTCGAATGCCTTTGTATAGTCAATAAAACACAGGTAAACATCTTTCTGGTATTCTCTGCTTTCAGCCAGGATCCATTTGACATCAGCAATGATATCCCTTTTTCCATGTCCTCCTCTGAATCCAGCTTGAATTTCTGGCAGTTCCCTGTCGATGTATTGCTGCAGCCACTTTGGAATGATCTTCAGCAAAGTTTTACTTGTGTGTGATATTAATGTTACTGTTTGATAATTTCCGCATTTGGTTGGATCACCTTTCCTTAGAATAGGCATAAATATGGCTTTCTTCCAGTCGGTTGGCCAAGTAGCTGTCTTCCAAATTTCTTGGCATAGATGAGTGAGCACTTCCAGTGCTGCATCCGTTTGTTGAAACATCTCAATTTGTATTCAGTCAATTCCTGAAGCCTTGTTTTTCGCCAATGTCTTCAGTGCAGCTTGGACTTTTCCTTCAGTACCATCGGTTCTTGATCATATGCTACCTCCTGAAATATTTGAACGTCAACCAATTCTTTTTGGTACAGTAACTCTGTATATTCCTTCCATCTTCTTTTGATGCTTCCTGCATTGTTCAGTATTTTGCCCCTAGAATCCTTCAAAATTGCAACTCAAGTCTTGAATTTTTTTCCTATGTATTGTATTTGTATTGTAAATCCTACCTCTATGATGTTAATGAGGCACGATTACAGGCAGGTATGTTAATGAGGCAGGACTCAATCTGCAAGATTAGATTTTGTCTTAAATCAATCTCTTTTGACATATAAAAGAGAAGTGAGCAGAGAGACAGGGGTTGGGGGCTGTGGGGAGGGTGGAAGGAGTACCTCATACCACCAAGAAACAAGAGTCAGGAGAATAGCGCATCCTTTGGACCAGGGGTCCCTGCTCTAAGAAGCTTCTTTACCGGGAAGGTTGATAACAAGGACCTTCCCCCAGAGCTGACAGAGAGAGAAAGCCTTCCCCTGGAGCTGGCACCCTGAATTTGGACTTCTAGCCTCCTAGACGGTGAGAGCATAAATTTCTTTTTGTTAAAGCCATCTACTTGTGGTATTGCTGTCATAGCAGCACTAGATGACTAAGACAATATGTAAAGTGCTTGGTGGCTTAGCAGCTAACCAAAAGATTGGCAGTTTGAATCCACCAGCCACTCCCTGGGAATCCTATGGGGCAGTTCTACTCTGTCTTATAGGGTCACTATGAGTTGGAATCAACTCAATGGTAATGGGTTTGTTTTTTTTTTGTAAAATGGTTAGAACAGTGCCCGGGACATACCAGACACTTGCACGTTACCTATTGGTGTACCTATGATTGTCATTACTATGTTACAGTCCACTGATCAAGTTCAAGTTGTCCAGGTAGTCCACGGTAGATGTACTCTGCCCTGACTCCTAAGGTCTGTACCTAGAAGAGGTATATATTCTTAGACAACTACAAGTAGGTAGGTGCCTTGAGGAGAGGAGAAGAGGGGACGGGGGTCTGACTTCTCTTTAAATGTACATTTTTGAGTCTACAGTTTAGAGAGTGCAGATCTCTGAGCTAGTACTCCTGGGTGGCTGCCAAGATGGCTTTTGTCAAGATTGTAGGAGCTAGGATGGAAAAGGGCCTAGGTGTTCCCTAAAGAATAAAGACAGGTTATCTAGATTCCTAGCCCTCTTTGGTTCATTTTCCACTTGTTATTCCCGAGCCCTTAGTAAAGCCCTATAAAGTCTTGTTTAAATGCTCCAGCTATGTCTCCATTATGCTATGGAGCAGTAAAGGGAAGGGTCCTATGTCCACACTCTGGCCAGAATGATGGATAACAGAGTAGGTCTCCCTACCCCTCACTGTGCCCTCTCTCCCTGCCCAATGAAGCCAGTGTGTGGACCACACATCAGGCACCAGTGAGCAGATCATATGTTCGAGGAGGCGTTTTGGTTTCAGATCAGAGTATATGATACAGCTTGAAGAGTCAACCTTGACCCTTGAAGAGTCTGGATTGTCAGCCTTAAAGCATATGTGCTTTATTTTGGCAAGGAAGGTAGGTGGCAGTTTCTTCAGTCAGAGTCATCAGTACAAGTTTGTGGAGAGAATTTCATTTACAACTATTTGACCCTATGGTAGTAGGACTGGCCTGTAAAATCATCTGGCTAACCTCTCCCTCATTTTCTAGCCAGGGAAATCAAAGTTCAGAGAGAGGAGACACGTTGCTCCCAGGTGCATGGCTAGAGACTAGCAGAGCTGAGATGAGGACCAGGACTCTCATATGCTTTCTTCTCGACCATGCCTGCTCCAGGCCCTCCAAAGGCCTAGAAAGGGAAGGTCAATTGACATTATCTTGGTCAGTTGTTCCCAAATGAGGAACATGGACCTTGGTGGTTTGGGCTTGCAGAATTATTATGAGAACTCCCTAAGGCCTCATGGACACTTATCTTTGAGCATAGACTAAATAATAAAGATGCTAAAAATACTCTGCTAAAAAAAAATTCTTTTTTTTAACATGGTTTTTTTTACATGTAATTGAAGTACCTCCTTTTTCACTGATTCTGTAACCCGTCTGTCACCATGCAACCTGTACCCTCCTACCAAAGCCAAACCAAAAACCAAACCCATTGGCGTCGAGTCAATAGCGACCCTATAGGACAGATTAGAACTGCCCTTTCCCCACCACCAGTTTAGCTAATTTGATCAGTGATTTTGGCATTGGGTCAGGGGTATAAACAGAATTTGTATAAAATACAAATTTATTACATGCCCAGCATGTAATAATAATCACAGGTAACATTTCTTGAGGGCTTGCTATGTGCAAGGCACATAAGGTTATACATGGATTAACATTTAATTCTCACAACAACCCTAGGGGTAGGTGAGTTCTATTCTTATCCCCGTTTTGCAAACAAGGAAATTGAGGCACAAAGAGTTTAAGAAACTTGCCCTAAGGTCACACAGTTACTAAGTGGCATTTCACATGTTGTAGTTGGTTGCCATCTGGCAACTTTGTGTATAATAGAAGGAAACATTGCCCAGTCCTGTGCCATCTTCGTGATCGTTGGAATGTTTAAGTCTATTGTTGCAGCTATTTCGTAAATCCACATGTTGAGGGCTTCCCTCATTTTCGATGACCCTCTACTTTACCAAACATGATGTTCTCTTCTAGTGATTGACCTTTCCTGATGACATGTCTAAGGAAAGTGAGCTGAAGTCTCGCCATCCTTGCTTCTAAGGAGCATTCTGGCTGTACGTCCCCCAAGCCTGATTTGTTTGTTCTTCTGGCAGTCCATAGTATATTCAATATTCTTTGCTGGCACCACAGTTCAAATGCATTAATTCTTCTTCTGTCTTCCTTTTTCATTGTCCTCATATACATTCACAATTTGTTATGATCCACGCAGTCAAATATCTTCGCGTAGTTGATAGAATACAGATGAACATCTTTCTGGTATTCTGTGCTTTTGGCCAAGTTCCATCTGACATCAGCAGTGATATCCTTCATTCCCTGTCCTCTTCTGAATCTGGCTTGAACTTCTGGCAGTTTCCTGTCATTTCACATAATAGATTCTTAATAATGGGTAGTATTATGATTTAATTATTAGAACTATTATTGTCACTAAAATTTTTAAAGTCTGATGTTGAAACTGAAGGGTTCCTTAGAGACCTCATTCAAACCGTCATTTTCCTGATTGGAAATTGAGAGGCAGAAAGGGGAATGTCTGGTGCCAGGTGTCCCTGGGGGTGAGTGCAGAGCCGGGGCAGGGACCCAGGGTTCCTGACTCCCAAATGATGCAGTGAGCTTCCCGACTCTTGGTGACTGCCTCATGGGGAAGGATAGGATTTGACATGAAATATTTCAAAGTCATTTTACCTACTTTCTCCTCTTGCTTGTTGGGGGAGCGGGCATCGTATATTTAGTACTGAGCCAGGGTTGCAAAACCACCTCTTAACAATTCTTCAGCAAGATAGCCGGGATGACTTTTTGAGGAAGTTCTTAGACATGAAAGTGGCAAAGAAGTTCTTGTTCACTCTTCAAAGGGCCTTTTATTTATTAAACATTCCTAATTTCCAGGCCTTCGTCCCACTGGCTCCGACCTGTAGCTCTCTGATTTGAAGGGAATTCACTTGTGAGGCCCAGGACCCTCAGGGAAGAGCTGACCTTGAGTGGGTTTGGGAGAAAGAGCTGCAACGCTGTGGTACTTCTGGGAGCAGCAGGCAATCTGAAGTGACAGAGATGAAGAAGGCAAGAGCAGTTTACCCTTCACAAATATGGATAATTACACAGAGCGCAAAGCTGCAGAGAGATTAAGAAAGTTCAGCAGGAGTCTTGGGAGCTTTCCGAACTTTTGAAGATTTATCCAAAATGAACCTTTACCCTTTTGCAGTTCATCCTCAGCTAATAAAAAGAAATCAATTGCAGTTATAATCCTGACGAGTCCTCCAAGAAGGAAGCCATCAGAACGGACAAATCTTGAAACGTGTCTGTCCTTGGAAAACTGGCACTAAATACAGGAAAACAGTCATTCTTTTTAGACAATACCTTTCCGGCAAGCTGCCTTCCCACCCTCACTCAATGCATGCAAATGCACTGCATTTTCAGATTTTAGAGGCAAGGAAACAGCAATGCCAGCAGGTGCCTCGAGGTTCAGGGGTAAAGGTGGGTGGACCTGTCAGGGATGCAGGTAAAGACATCCTTCTTACATCAAGGCCAGATCAGGCTGGGAAGAGCCTGGCGCTTTCTCTGAACTGTCCGCGGAAGTGAGGCAATTCAACTTCCGTAGTGAAAGCCTGGGCTCCCATCTCAGATCCGACTGGTCCGGGCTGAGTCACTTAACTTCTAGGAACCCCAGTTTCTTTATGTGTAAAAAGAAGTTGTTGTTGTTAGGTGCTGTTGAGTTGATTCTGACTCATAGTGACCCCGTGTGACAGAGTAGAACTGCCCCATAGGTTTTTCTAGGCTATAATCTTTATGAAAGCAGATAGCCACATCTTACTCCCGAGAAGTGGCTGGGTTGGTTCAAACCATCCATCTTTTGGTTAGCTGCCAAGTGCTTAACCAATGCACCACCAGGCTCCTTAAAAAGAAGACACTTAGTATAATAATAATAAGGTCCTCACTACTAATAAAAGTTGACTATAGCTAACTTTCTTTAAGTGATTATTAGCTAGGCATTTTGCTCAATACTTTTCCTGTGTTATATCATTAACTGTTCCTTGCACTCCTATGAAAAAGATAATATTAAGTTGAATTATATGAAAGTACTAATATTGGACTATTCTTGACCTACAAAATGGTAATGTCATGTAGTTCAATCTAATATGGTCCCATTTTACAGATGAAGAAACTGAGGCACATGGGAGATGAGTTATTTGCATAAGGACATATAACTTGCATGTGACCTACCTCATAAGGGGATGTGCAGATCCCCATGCTATGGTGAACACTGTGTGGACCTCAGGGACCCCGAGATGGATCTGCCACAGAAAGGGTGCTGAGAGGTGGGCGCAGCAAGGAAGTGAGCTGGGCATCCGCCCTCTCACCCCTAAGCCCCCAGCCATCAATCTGTCTTCCAGGCCTTTCTTGACCCTTCCCCACCAACCTCCACTCTATCCACCTCTCCACCTCACCGCTCCAGAGTCTCAGAGGCACTCAGACTCTTCCTCTCAGACATACACCAAAAAGGCATGTGGGAATTCTGGTTTGGTGTAAACTCTTAATTCTTACATCATTTTACGACAGATAAGGTTATTTTGTACCCTGGATTTCCAAACCACATAAAATAGTGCCAAGCCCTCTCAGGGAACGACTCCAGGGCCCCCTGGTAGGCCTCAGTCTCAGTTCCCTCCCAAATACGGGAGAGAGATGCTCACAAAAGGAGACTATAGAGCTTAGCTGATATATAGTTAAAGCACTCTGAAGTTAAAATGTTCTACATTAATTCTACATTCCATTATTATTAATAAAGGCTCAATCTTCGTGCATCAGAATATCTAGAAAGAGACATTTGATCCATGATGAGTCAAGAGGGATTGAAAATGTTGACCCTAGCTCTAAGCATAGCCAGAGTTTTACGTGCATCATATAATGCAATAATTGCTCATTTATATTAATTAGAGGAGTAAATAGAGTTCCATAATATATATCCCAGACTAATGCCAAGAGCATAAGTAAGATCTCCCCAATTGAAAGGTTTAATTGATGCACTTGCCTTGTAGGAAAACTTGCTTTTTTTTCTTCATAGGTATATTTAGCCCATTGAAAGCAATTTTCTTTTATTCTCCCTCTCCCTCTGTCTTGCGCTGCCTCTGGGATTCCAAGGCAATTAGCCATTTGTGTGGAGGAAAGGGAGGCCTGAATATGCAGCAATGTTGAGACTTTTCCTCCATGCATATTGGAGACACGTCAGGAGTAAATAATAGGAACAGACCCTTCTGAAGCCCTGGCCACGGGAGCAAATCTCCTAAGCATGAAGTGTTAAAAGTTTAAGGTCAAGTCATTAGGAGATTTTTGAGCCGATTATTTGAAAGTTGTTAGAGGCAGCCTACTCTGGGTTCCGGAGTCCCGGGGTAATGAAAACAGTTAACATGCTCGGCTGCTAACCAAAGGGCTAGAGGTTTGAGTCCTCCCAGATGTGCCTCCAAAGAAAGGCCTGGTGATCTACTTCTGAAAAATCAGGCACTGAAAAATCTTATGGAGCACAGTTCTACTCTGTACACGTGGGGTCGAAACTAACAACAGCAACTCTGTGCTAGGCCCTGATCAAACTACAGTAGATTGTGGTCATCTATATGGATGTCTCCCCTGCTAGCCTAAGGAACTGGAAGCTTAGGGTCATGCCTTGTTCATCTCTCTGTATCCCTGGGGCCCAGCACAGAGTTGTTGTCCTTAGTTGCCAGCGAGTCAACTCCAACTCATGAAGACCCCCATGTGCACAGAGTAGAACTGCTCCATAGGGTTTTCAAGGCTGTGACCTTTTGAAGCAGATCTCCAGGCCTGTCTTCCAAGGTGCCTCTGGGTGGTTTCATACCACCAACCTTTCCGAAAGTAGTTGAAGGCTTATCTTTGGGAGGGAAACGAGACTGAGGCCTGCCAAGGGGCCCTGGAGCCATTCCCTGAGAGGGCCTGACACTGTTTTCTGTGGTTTGGAAAGCCAGGTACGGAATTATCTTATTTGTCATAAAATGAAATAAGAATTAAGAGTTTACACGAAACCAGAATTCCCAGATGCCTTTTTGGTGTTGTGCCTGAGAGGAAGAGTCTGAGTGCCTCTGAGCGCCTGGAGCCGTGAGGTGGTGTTTTCGTCACCCAGGGAACTAGCAGAGTTAAATGAATGAATGAAGCAATGAATGAGTGACCTTTGATTCCTACTATGTGTCCATCATTGTGTTAGACTTACTGTGTGATTGCTTCAAGGGATTTACAATGATCAATAGCTGACGATGTTCTAGCCCTTAAGGGACTAGTGATATATTTGCGAGCTGACAGCCCCGTGATAATAAAGATGTTGCTGTTTTGCGCTGTCTCTCTCTCTGTGTCTTGCTCATATAACTCCATCACTTAGCCAGGAAGTGTTTCTTGGGCTCTGATAGCTGGATAACCACAAAAGAAGAGATCACATTTGGTGGAAACTCTCAGGGTTGGAGTAAAGCCAGGAAATCGCCTATTGGAATGAGTTCCTGTATTAAAAAAAAAAGAACTATCTTTTCTATTGTTTCTAAAGCATGATTTCTATGGCTGGAAATCCCAAAGTTAATACCTGAGGCCTTCTTGACAGCTACTTTCGGACTAAATCTGTACAGTTTTTAAAAATTCTCCATATAACTTAGGATTTTTAATGATCTTCATTGTCTCCTTCCTATTACAAGCCTGTGTCCTGTAAATCTGGAAGCTGCTCAGCATGTACGCTGTCGACCACTAAAAATGTCAGTATGTTTCGAATAAGTACTGTTACATCTCATAAAAATCTGTCCCTCATGACAATTCCCCATTAAATCAATATAATCCATTATTAGTGTCCTAGACGCTATATTTCACAGAAAAATGGAGAGTAGGAAGGCCCAGCAAATCATGTAGTCAATCAAAGCTTTGCCTAATAAATTTAGGGAGCACGAATCAACCACAACACATCTCCCCATATATTTCTTTGGCCCCAGAGTTAACCACCATTGCTCTAGATGTTTATTTCTACAATGGCTCCATGACTTTGAGGGATTTTTATGAAGCCCTCAAACTCAGCTGTCAGAATCTAGAAGGAAAGAGTCAGTTTTGTGGAGTGCAGCTAGAAATGTGAAACACTAAAACATAGACCCATTCTTCTTGATAATTCATCTTTTCTGAGCTGTGACTTCCAGGCATTGGGTATCTTCACCTGCTGAAGTCCCATTGATTCACAAGCTATGTTAGTCTTAGCGAGGTTGCCAGTAATCACAAAGCTGGAAGACACAGTTAGAGAGCTTAACACTGTATCATGCTCATCTTGAATGAAAGCCTCATGCAAGCTTGGGCTGTATTTTTTGGTTAACACTCGGTTTTCTAACAAATACCAGTTGCCGTTGGGTCGATTCCAATTCATGGCGAGTCCATGTGTGTCAGAGTAGAACTGTGCTCCATCAGGTTTTCAATGGCTGATTTTTCAGAAGCAGATCACCAGGCCTTTCTTCTGAGGTGGCTCTGGGTGGACTTGAACCTCCAACCTTTGGTTAGCAGCAAGCACGTTTACTGTCTGCACTACGCAGGGACTCCTAAACATAACTTTTATTGTGCTTCCTTCCCTCACAGAGCTTACAGTCTAGACCAATTGCCGTTGAGTCAATTCCGACTCATGGCAAGTCCATGTGTGTCAGAGTGGAACTGTGCTCCATAGGATTTTCAATGGCTGATATTTCAGAAGTAGATTGCCAGGCTTTTCTTCTGAGGCCGTTCTGGGTGAACTCGAACCTCCAACATTTCAGTTAGCAGCCCGGCACATTAAGTGTTTGCACCAACCAGGGACTCCTTTCCTTGCAATGAGAGTCCTGACCAAAACTTCCTAACATTGTGAGCATTCAGGGCAAGGACAGCTGGTCTTCATCCTGCCCCATAGCGGGAGCTCAGTATGTGCTTGGTAAGAAGAATTTGGGCAGGTAAAGGGATATCAGGAATGAAAGCTTCATCTGTGATTCTCCAACCCCTGTGGGACCTTAGTCAGATCTCTTCCTGCTTTGGGGATAATAATAACAATAATAATGAAACAACAACAGCTAGTATTTTTTGAGCATTTACTATGTGCCAGATGTACACAAAATTTGGCTGTGTTTAGTAATCAAACAACTCGAACGCAAAAAAGGCCCAGCTTGTAAAAGTACAAGGGAACATGAGAAGCTGAACTATGATTTCCCCAATCCCTATGACCTTGACACACAAGAAGTAGCCATTATAAAGAGTATAACGATAACATTAGACTCCCAAGTGTGCAGGGCATGCTGTTTAAACAGAATTACCATGTGAATCACTGTCCCAGCTCAGTCTGTAGCAGCACCAGTTGGACGACTCCCAAGTCTGAGCTGTGCTTCCCTCCTCTTCTCTCCATTTTTCCCTCTCTTCTTCCCTCCTTTCACGAACATTTCTTAAGTCCCTACTATGTGGCCAGCATGGTGTTAGGTGCTGAGGCTACAAGAGTAAGATGTGCTCTTTGGGTTATACAGCTCTCAGCATTCATTCATTCACTCATTCATTCGTTCAACATAGCTCCTACTACTGGCCAGGCTAGGCCAGTGAACGAGATAGAAAGGTCTTCGACCCGAGCAGAGGTGACGCCGTGTGCTCCCCAATAGCCACAATTGCTGAACGTGTTCACATGCAGTTCCGGGCTGGAGAAAGCATCCCTGTGGGTTGCTGTCTCTCTGCTTCTTCTGTAATCTCCCTTGAACTATCTTTCAAATGTGGGGTTTGTTTTCAAATGTGGCTCTGATGTCTAAGGCTCTCTGTCACCTGGCCTAGAATGGCAGCTGCTGCTGTGCACCATTGTGACTCACTCCAGCCTGCCTCTGTCGATCAGACCTCATTAGGCTGGCAGCATCAAGAGCTTAAAATGAGCAATGAAATAGCCTTTGGAAGAAGAAGAGTGGACTTTTCATTTTTTCCCACCAAGCCCCATTTAGTGAGAGCTTTTAGGACCACTTGGAACATGCCTGCAGAGGGCGCTCTGCAAATATAGCCTTGGCTTCTCTTCTGTTGGAAGCACCACTCTTTCATAAACCAGAAAGCTGGGAAAAGGAGCCAGGGATCCGAGTGACCCACCTCTCGGTGAACCTTTCACAGTGCCCTTGATTCACCTCCGATCAGAAGCCAATTCATCCATCCATCCATCCATTCATTCATTCAGCAAATACTAAGTGAGGGCCTAGGTATACCAGGTGACAGAGAAACAGCAATGAGCAGATCCCTGTCCTCACAAAGTTTGCAGGCCGGAGGGCTTCTATGTGTGGAGGCAGACACAGTGACACAGGTCCCAGAGCCTGGAGGGCCTAGTAAGCCACTTGAAGGGGCTTAGATTCTATCCTGAGGATAATGGGTTTTGAGTAGGGAGATGGCATGAAAAACGGGATAGAACAGCAATTCTCTAAGCATGGTTTATAGACCTCTAGGGGTCCTGAGATGTTTTGGGGGAGTTTGTGAGGTCAAAACTATTTTCATTATTTGCTTTTTTCCCACTGTGCTCACATTTGCACTGCTGGTGCAAAGTAATGGTGGGTACCACTGCTGGCACTTGAGCATGAAGCAGGGTGGTGCCACCAAACCGCACTGGTCATCTTTGCATTCCTCACTGCCATGCACTTACAGTTAAACAGAAAAAAAAAATGCCAGTTTGACAAAGTAGAAAACTTATTAATTTTATTAAAGCTCAACTCTTGAGTACACATTTTTTTAATCATCTGTGTGACAAAATGGAAAATATGCTTCAAGCATTTTTCTTACACACCACAGTACGATGGTTGACTCAAAGAAACCATGTGCGTGACTGAGCTGTGAGCTGAACTGGCTGATTTTTTTCATCTAACGCCATCCATTTTGACTTGAAAGAATGAGGGACAGACATACTATGGTTGTTCTGACTTGGATATTTAACAAGCATTTTCTCAAAAATGAACAAAATGAGTCTGTCATATCAAGGAAAACAACTGATAGTAATTTGTTTCCAGTTGTCTTAGTTGTCTAGTGCTGCTTTAACAGAAATACCACAAGTAAATGGCTTTAACAGACAGAAGTTTATTCTCTCACAGTCTAGTAGGCTACAAGTCCAAATTCAGGGCATCACCTCCAGGGGAAGGCTTTCTCTCTCTGTCGGTTTAGGAGGAAGGTCCTTGTCATCAATCTTCCCCTGGACTAGGAGCTTCTCTGCGCAGGGACCCCAAGTCCAAAGGATGAGCTCTGCTCCTGGCACTACTTTCTTGGTGGTATGAGTTCCCCCTGTCTCTCTGCTCGCTTCTCTCTTTTATATCTCAAAAGAGATTGGTCCAAGACACAACCTAATCCTGTAGATTGAGTCCTGCCTCATTAACATAATGCCTCTAATCCTGCCCCATTAACATCATACAGGTAGGATTTATAACACATAGGATAATTACATCAGATGACAAAATGGTGGACAACCACACAACACTGGGAATCATGGCCTAGCCAAGTTGACACATATTTTGGGGGGACACAGTTCAATCCATAACACTAATGATAAAATTTGAGCTTTCAAGCAAAAATTAGAATTTTGGAAAACTTAGATCTGTCACTGTGAGCTTGACAACTTCCAAATACGTAAAGATGAGATGGGTGATAATATTAAGAAATGTGACTTTAGGGTACTGTATAATGAAATGTGGCATCATTTGGAAGACTGACATAATTCAGGGCACCAGCATTTTCCAAATGGCCAATGCACAGTGTTATGAAGTCATGAATGGGTAAGAGATCTATTTAAAGTACAAGAGAGACCAATGAATTTTAATATAGCAGAGTACAAAAATTCATTGATAGGGTTTTAGATCCACACTGTAACTAATCTTTAAAAATACTTCTCACTGAGTTTTTGGTATAGTATCAAAGAAAAATGTCCATGATTGTGATCAGTAAAGTTGTGTGTCCACTTGGCTGGGTCATGATTTTCAGTGGTTTGGCAGTTATGATGTAGTTTGGCAGCCGTATGATGATGTGATCACTTCTGCCATGGATTGAATTGTGTCCCCCCAAAATACGTGTCAACTTGGCTAGGCCATGATTACAAATATTGTGTGATTGTCCACAATTTTGTCATCCAAAGTGATTTTCCTATGTGTTGTAAATCCTACCTCTATGATGTTAATGAGGCGGGATTAGAGGCAGTTATGTTAATGAAGCAGGACTCAAGGTACAAGATTAGGTTGTGTTTTGGGCCAATCTCTTTTGAGATATAAAAGTGAGAAGTGAGCAGAGAAACAGGGGGACCTCATACCACCAAGAAAGCAGTGCCAGGAGCATAGCTCATCCTTTGAACCCGGGGTCCCTTCATGGAGAAGCTCCTCAACCAAGGGAGGATTGATGACAAGGACCTTCTTCCAGAGCCAACAGAGAGAGAAAGCCTTCCCCTGGAGCTGATGCCCTGAATTCAGACTTCTAGCCTACTAGACTGTGAGAGAATACATTTCTGCTTGTTAAAGCTCTCCACTTTGGTATTTCTGTTATAGCAGCACTAGATAACTAAGATAACTTCCATGATGAGATTTGATGTAATGTGATCACCTCCATGTTGGGATCTGCTGTGAGTAGCCAATCAGTTGAAAGGGAGTTTCCTTGGGACTGTGGCCTGCATCAAATATAAGTGAACTTTCTGGCAAGGCTCTCAGGCTTTTGCTTGCTCTGGATCCTGCAGCTGGCTCCTGTTCATCTGACCGCTGGTTGTTGGGAATTGAGCTAGCAGCTTACCTGCCATCTTGCCTGCCGATCTTGGGATTCGTAGATCTTCGCAGCCTGTGAGCAAGAGCCCGGCTGTCTGACCTGCTGATCTTGGATTTGCCAGCCCCAGAGGCTACGTGAATCAGGAGAGGCCGCTATACTCACTCACTGACTTGGAACGTTCCCTCCTCTACATTTCTTTGATATACATCTCTCTATATATATATTTATTCACTTTGCTAGTTTTGCTTCTCTAGCGAACCCAGCCTAGGACAATGATTATCTGAAAAAACTATGAAATTCTCCTCTTTTTTCCAACTGTATACTTACATGAGACTGGATTTTCTTCATATACTCCAACTAAAACAACATATTGAAACATATTTAATGTGGAAGTAGATGAGAATCAAGCTATCTTTCATTAAGCCAGATATTAAAAATGTAAAACAATGCAACTCTTCTCACTAAATTGTTTTTGTTTAGGAAATTACAGTTATTTTTAATAAAAATGTTACTTATGTTAACATGTACTAGTTTATTATTTTTATTTTAAGACAAATTAATACATTAATTTTTTTTAACAATCTCAGTTTTAATTTCCAATATGGTGTGATGGTTAATTTTGTGTGTCCATTTGGCTAGGCTATGGTGCTCAACTTGGTCAAAATTTAATCTACAATGATGAATCTGCAAAGCATCTCACAACATGGATGAATCTGAAGGGCGTTACGCTGAGTGAAATGAGTCAATCACAAAAGGACAAATATTGTATGAGACCACTACTATAAAAACTCATGAAAATGTTCACACACAAAAAGAAACAATCTTTGATAGTTACAAGGAAGGGGAGGGGTGGTGATGGAAAAACACTAACTAGACAATAGATAAGTTGTTAACTTTGGTGAAGGGTAAGACAGTACACAATCCTGGGGAACCCAGCACAACTTGTACAAGGAAAGGTTATGGAAGCTCCATAGACACCTCCAACCTTCCTGAGGGGCCGAATTACTGAGCTGAGGGTTGTGGGGACCATGGTCTCAGGGAACATCTAGCTCAATTGGCGTAACACAGTTTATAAAGAAAATGTTCTACATTCTACTTTGGTGAGTAGTGTCTAGGATCTTAAAAGTCTATGAGAGGCTATCTAAGATACTGCACTGGTCTCACCCCTTCAGGAGCAAAGGTGAATGAAGAAAACAAGATACAAGGGAAAGATTAGTCCATAGGACTAATGGACCACAACTACCACAGACTCCACCAGACTGAGTCAGTACAGCTAGATGGTGCCCAGCTACCACCACTGACTGCTCTCACAGGGATCACAATAGAGGGTCCCAGACAGAGCTGGAGAAAACTGTAGAACAAAATTCTAACTCACAAAAAAAGACCAGACTTACTGGCCTGACAGAGACTGGAGAATTCCTGAAAGTATGGCCCCCGAACACTCTTTTACCACACTAATGAAGTCACTCCTGAGGGTCACCCTTCAGCCAAAGATTAGACAGCCCCATAAAACAAAACGAGACTAATGGGGCACAACAGTCCAGGGACAAGGACTAGAAGGCAGGAAGGGATAGGAAAGCTGGTAATAGGGAACCCAAGGTAGAGAAGGGAGAGTGCTGACATGTCACGGGGTCGCTAATCAATGTCATAAAACAATATATATACTAACTTTTTAATGAGAACCTAGTTTGTTCTGTAAACCATCTAAAGTACAATAAAAATAAAGAATGAATGAATGAATAAATAAATAAATATTTTTAAAAAAGAAAATGTTCTACATTCTGCTTTTGTGAGTAGCATCTGAGGTCTTAAAAGCTTGTGGGTGGCCATCTAAGATACTCCACTGGTCTCACCCTGTCTGAAGCAAGGGAGAATGACAAAAACTAAAGACACAAGGGAAAGATTAGTCCAAAGAACTAATGGACCACAATTACTACGGCTTCCACCAGACTGAGTCCAGCACAACTAGATGGTGCCTGGCCTGGCTACCACCACTGACTGCTCTGACAGGGATCACAATAAAGAGTCCCAGACAGAGCTGGAGAAAAGTGTAGAACAAAATTCTAACTCACAAAAAAAGACCAGACTTACTGGCCTGAAAGAGACTGGAGAATCCCTGAGAGTATGGCCCCCGGACACCCTTTTAGCTCAGTAATGAAGTCACTCCTGAGGTTCACCCTTCAGCCAAAGATTAGACATGCCCATAAAACAGAACGAGACTAAAGGGGCACACCAGGCCAGGGGCAAGGACTAGAAGGCAGGAGGGGGAAAGAGAGCTGGTAATAGGGAACCCAAGGTGGAGAAGGGAGAGTGTTGACATGTCGTGGGTTTGTTAACCAGTGTCATAAAACAATATGTGTACTAATTGTTTAATGAGAAACTAGTTTGTTCTGTAAACCTTTATCTAAAATACAATAAAAAAATTTAAAAAGAAAACTAATCTAGATGTTGCTATAAAGGTATTTACATGTGAAGAACATTAAATTCAGTAGACTTTAAGTAAAGCAGATTACCCTCTATGTGGTTGGGCCTGATCCAATCAGCTGAAGACCTTAAGAGCAAAAACTGAGGTTAGTCGATGGAGAAGGATTCTGCCTAAAGACTGTAACATAGATATCCTGCCTGAGTTTCCAGTCTACCTGGCCTATAGATTTTGTACTTGCCAGCCACCACAATCACGTGAGCCAATTCCTTAAAATTAAGCTCTCTCTCTAAATCTATCTATCTATCTATCTATATGTCTGTCTGTCTATTGATCAATTGATTGATAGATATAGGTATAGAGATACATAGACATAGACATACATATCTATTTATCTGTTCTCTGTCTATCTATCTATCTATCTATCTATCTATCATCTATCTATCTATCTATCTATCTATCTATCTATCCGGAGCCCTGGTGGTGCAGTGTTAAGACCTCAGGCTGCTAACCATAAAGTCGGCAGTTTGAATCCACCAGTCCCTCCTGGAAAATCATATGGAGAAGTTCTACTCTGTTTTATAGGGTTGCTATGAGTCAGAATCAACTCGAGAGCAATGGGTGTATCTATCTATGTATCTCTCTCTGATTGGTTCTGTTTCTCTGTAGACCCCTGACTAGTATATACGGTAAATTGATAAATAGCAATAGACATAACCCACATAAACACATGCTCTTTGGGGTCACCAATAATTTTTAAGAGTTTTGAGGGATGCTAAGACCAAAAACCTTCAGTCTACTGATGTAGAGGAAGGATTAGGCCATGTGGCTATGTCCACTTTAACATCACAGGTGTCTTAGCACAGGCTTTGTGGGAGAACTCTAGTCTGCCTCCCCTTGAGGAGGGGGACCTTTTGCATTCATTTTCTTATCCTCCATGTCCAGCATGGGCTTGGCATTTAGTAGGTGTCCAGTGACTGTTTAGCTCATGAGGGCATGAGTAGGTGAAGCACTGGGTAGCTTCTGAGAAGATGGCGGCTGGGAAGTCAGGCAGAAGAGTCCAATTCAACATGAAGCCGGGCCTGCATGGAAATGAACTATGGACTCATTTCTGAAGACGCAGGGCAGTTCCTTCAAAGGGGTTGTCTTGTTCTGTTGGCTTAGTTGTCAGGCATATGCTCCCGACTTCTCTCAGGTTGATCCTGTTGGCCAGGCTGGAGCATGGGTAAGCTGGAACGATAGCTACAGGAAACCAGCAGTCTGCATGGACCCATGCTACGTGCAGGGCCAACTCAGCAACAGAAAGGGCTTCTTACTGCACCCAGCACGGCTTGTCTGATCCTCTCTGGACTGCATTTGCAGGCACCATGTTACTCTGGAATGGCCATTGTAGTGTGCATCAGTACAACTATGCTGGTAAATCTCCTACATAGACAAGCCAAGGAACTACGTCATTCCTTCCACCCGAATGCAGACAGGTTAAAACAATGAGAGTCCTTAGCAGTGGCACCCCAGACAATGGGAATTTTCCCATTAGAGAGACATGAATGTCCCAGTGGACTTTAAAATGCTAACGTGAAGCCACAAATATTTTGGTGCATTTGGAATTGGGGCTGCTCTTTGATGGAGCAGTAGCAGAAGTCTACCTGACACCCAGAGGAATTTGATCTATTCAGCAAAGTGCCCCCAGCTTTCTAAACCAGAGAGTATTGCCAGATCCGCCCCATTCCTGCACATTCTTCCAATAGACTGTTTCCAAATTAGCACAAGTGTGTGCTTTTAATATCCCCCCCACCATGAACTTCCTGTTTCATAATCTTAACGTCTTCCATATGAGGGAGACTTTCACTGCTCCACTCCTCACCTTGGACTGACTGGTTCCTAGCAAGCTCTCCCAGAAATCCTCACTGAGGAGCAACTTTCTGCTTTGCCCTTCTGCAGTCCCCAAGCCCTTCTACCGGCATGAACTAGCCTTTACTGGCCATTGTCTTATTTGTCTGGGGAAGGACCTTGATTGTTTCCATATGCCCCTTTGTAGTAGCCCAGGAATGAGCAGGAAGGACGAGAGATTCAGATATGCTGGCCTTGGCTGGGCCCTCACTCCCAGGACTTATGGAGGGGAGGGAGCAGAGCAACTCCGAACTTCCCATGCCCTCAGACAGGGCTTTGTCTGAGGGAGATTTGGGGCTCCCCATGGCTGAAGGCCTTAAGATATCACATTGTGTTCAACTGGGACATGACAGCCTGTGGACCTGGGCAACCTTCTGGGGAGGCTTAGTTTTCTCCTTTGAAAAATAGAGGCAATGATTCAGCTCTGGGAAGTGAAGCATTAACCAGGCACAGGGAAATGTAGACCAAGGCAAGTTAACAGTCACATTCAGAGCACCAATTCTTCAAAACGCCTTGTGCTAATTGCCAGGAAGAAGGTGATGAAAGACACAAAAATAATCTGGTTTTGCCAGGAGATAGGCATTTCAGGTAAAGAGAACAGTGCGGGAAAAGAAAGACACAAGGTATTTTTGGGCAAATGGACAGTAGCTGGGTATGGCTGGATAGGAGAGTCTATGAGTGTGTGGAGGAGGGGCAGACAGATAAAGTGAGAGACTGAGCTGGAACAAGGAGTTTCCTGAGGTGGTCATTTATTCTCTAGGTAGCATTTCCTGAACAGTGTTTCTGGAGCACTGGAACATTTCTTTCTCTGACTTATGTGTTGTCTTACCTTCTGTCAGAATGGATGAACTGGCTGTGCTCCTATCTGGGGCCAACACTCCACTTTTCCACCGAATCCCCACCTCTCCTGCCTACTTAGGGACGTCACCCCAACAACTCTCTCCTCTCTTTCACACATCAATTTTCCCTCTTTACTTGATCACTTCTATCTCCCATTCAGCAATCCTCCCTTGATTCCATACTCCCCTTAGCAACCACTCAACTTCTCTGCTCCTCTTTATAGAACAACTCCTAAGAAGAGTTGCCTTAATGTACTCTCTCTCCTTTCTCCCCTCCCATGCTCTCTTGAACCCACTTAAATCAGGCTTTTGTCCCTGCAACTTCACTGAAATAGCCCTTGTCAAAGTGACTGAGTGACCACCATGTTACCAAATTCAGTGCCTTCATCTTCTAGACCCATCTGTTCTCATTGATGTAGTCTCAACACCTAAAACAATCATTGGCACAAAGAAGACACATAATAAATAGTTACTAAAAGAATGTGTTAATAGTTGTGCAACAAAAGCCATTGTCAAATATATTTGGGAACCTGAGGGTTAGCCATAGTTAAACAGCTTTCCTTTTCCATGAGACTTCTCTTCCACCTCCACCGTCTCTATGTGCAGGTGAGAGATGATGGGGGCTTGGTAGAGTTGACAGGACTTCTTTTTTTTTTGTTTTTTTTTTAAATTGTACTTTAGGTGAATGTTTACAGAACAAATAATTTCTCATTAAACAGTCAGTACACATATTGTTTTATGACATTGGTTAACAACCCCACGACATGTCAACACTCTCCCTCCTCGACCTTTTTTTTTTTGGTGAAAATATACATAGCCAAAGATACACCATTTCAAAAATCTCTACATGCACAATTCAGTGACATCGATTATGTTCTTCCAGTTGTGCTGCTATTCTCACTTTAGATGAAGGTTTACAGAACAAAATAGTTTCTCATTAAACAGTTAGTACACATGTTGCCCTAC
>NW_004444015.1:498080-568430 GCF_000243295.1 Trichechus manatus latirostris
CCTTGTCCCTGGACTGCTGTGCCTCATTAGTCCTGTTTTGTTTTATGGGGCTGTCCAATGCCCGGCTGAATGGTGAACCTCGGAAGTGACTTCACCACTGAGATAAAAGAGTGTCCAGGGGCCATATTCTAGGGGTTTCTCCAGTCTTTGTCAGGCTGGTAAATCTGGTCTTTTTGTGTGTGTGTTAGAATTTTGTTCTACATCTTTCTCCAGCTCTGACAGGACTTCTTGATGGATTGGATATAAATGATTATGGAAAGGCAAAATTAAGGATATCTAGCATGTGTATGTATGTGTGTACTTAATTTGAGCACTTGGGTTGATTGCTGAACCATTCACTGAAGCTCTAGGGGAGCTGGTAATTGGTTGGATGAGAAAAGAGAGAACAGCTGGAGAGTTAGGCAGGAATTAGGTTATCCAGGCCTTGCCAAGTCGTGTTAAGGCTTCTGGGCTTTACCCTGGGGTGATGAGGAGTCTTGTAAGGATTTTAAGTGGGGGGAATGGCATGATCAGATTTGCATGCTAGACAGATTCCTCTGGCTGCTGTGTGGACAGAGTATATTACAGGCAGTGAGAGAGGAGGCAGAGAAGAGAGGAGGCTATTGCTATTTTGCAATGATGGAGATCTCTGAGCCTTAGCGTTTGCCAAGCACGTGAGCCAGGTATGGGTCTGACCTCCTCAATGCTGATGGAGCCACTCATTCTTCACACTCTCTCCTCCTGCATGTTGTCATTCTTGTCAGTGGCTGTTGAGTCGACTGCAACTCAGGGAGACCTTATGTACAACAGGATAAAACGCTGCCCAGTCCTGAGTCATCCTCATGATCACCAGCATGTTTGTGCCTATTATTGTGACTATTGTGCCAGTCCATCTCGCTGAGGGTCTCCCTCACGCTTGCTGGCCCCTCACCCTTACCCACATGCTGTCCTCCTCCAGTGATTACTCCCTCCTGATGATGTGCAAGTGAGTCGGACAGTGTTCTATTTTGATTCATAAGGTTTTCATTGGCTAATTTTCAGAAGTAGATCACCTGGCCTTTCTTCCTAGTCTGTTTTAGTCTGGAAGCTCTGCTGAAACCTGTTCACCATGGGTGACCCTGCTGGTATTTGAAATACCAATGGCATAGCTGCCAGCATCACAGCAACACACAAGCCACCACAGTAGGACAAACTGACAGATGGTTAGTGACCCTCCTGAATAAGACCCAGATATAATAGACTCTTCATAAATATGTACGGGATGAATGAATGTGTGCATATACACAGTCCCCAGGCCTAGAAACCTGCCCTGGCTCTGAGCCTCAGAAACATTGACAAGGACATCTCTTTCCTGGATCAGTTTCCACTCAGCCATCGGCCATGGCAGGGCAACCACTCTGCATGGTCAGCCAGGCTCTCCACTTCATCTTCATGCAAATTTCCATTGCTGCCTTGTTAATCATAGTCCTATTTCACTTTGTCTTCGCTCTGAAAAGCACAGCCTATGAACTAGCCAAAGCCCACTCCACTGGAAGAGGACACATAGCCATGAAAGACTGGAGGAAGTGAATCTGTACTATTGGATGTTGGATACATGACGTCTAACCAATGCACCTCATGCACAGCTACCACTCGTCTGTCATTGAAGGCTTGTATATTGCTATGATGTTGAATTGGTTTCAGCAGAGCTTCCAGACTAAGAAGGACTAGAAGAAAGGCCTAGTGATCATTTCACTTCCAAAAATCAGCCAACGAAAACCCTGTGAATCACAATGTTCTGATCCACAACTGATCGTGGGGATGGCACAGGACTGGGCAGCACTTCATTCCAGGGTTGCCCTAAGTCGGGGGTCAACTCCATAGCAGCTAACAAAATAATAGTTCAGGGAGAGGATGGTCCAGTTGTATTAGTACTGGTCATGCAGTGGGAGTGAGACTGTACATGCCCAGAGTCACAGCTGGTCAGAGCTGGGTGGGCACCTTCTGAGCGTCTACTCCAACCTCCTTCATTTGTAAACAGAGAAACTACAGTGCAGAGAGGGGCGATTAGTTACCCAGGGTGATGCCCAGTTGGCCTGTAGGTCAGTGAGTAATGTGAAGGGCAGCAGAGATAGTAGAAAAATGGGAAGATCGGAACTGGGAGTCAGGAGACTTGCTTCTAGACCTGCTCTGCTCTGAACTCCCTGGGCCTCAGCTTTCCCATCTGAGCAATGAGGGAGCTGGAGTTGGGCTTCAAATGCAGCACATGGTTCTTGTTCCTCATCTAGTTTCATCTGTCTCCCCTTCCCACAATGGACAAGGATGAGGCTCCCAGGGCACCCGGTTCAGCTCCTGCTCGGTCCTGAGTCTCACAGAGCCATCTGAGCAAATTAGCCGCAACCTGGCCACTGGAATTCAATGAGGTGGGGAAAAAAATCCCGACCTGGTCCAAAAGTTTACACTTGAGTGAAAATAAAATTTTATCCAAACAGCAAACCTGCTCAGCTGCAAGTTTAATAAGCTATTAAACAGCACCATCTGAAACCTGCACTCAAAGCAAAAACACTGTAAAATAAATCAAGAGAGATAAGAAAAGATTTCACATTGTTAAAAGTTTATGCTATTTCTGACTTCCTGAAATGTTACCATGAACCTGGGAGTTAATCAGAGTTTTTCATTTACCCGGTGTTCAAACCATAATGAGCACTTTAACAGGGTAAATAAAAAGATCTAAAGAAGCAATAACAGCGAATGTCACAAATGGCAATCATCTACCGTGTGCAGCTCCTGCGGTACAAAGCGTCTCACAGCTGGAAACAAATGATTCCTCGGAACACTGTAAATAACCTCCAAGCCCACTCCTAATTAAAGTGAAACCCCACTTTCTCCTGGGCATTGAATACATGAACCAATTAAGGCAATATCATTTCTTTCCGGAAAGAAGGGTTATGTTCTCTCTTTCTCCCTCTCTCTATTCCTCTCTGTCTTTCTCTTTCTCGCTCTCTCTCCAGAATTTCCACCAAAGAGCTGGCCCCCAATGTTCCTGAGCTGCAATAATGAGACATCCCTGCTTTAAGCAAATTTCGCACCTGTAACCTGCAGAAATATAGCCATAGCGTTTGAAAAATTACCTCAATGCTGCACAGTGCCATGACAATTTATCTTTGCGATGATTTTATTGCATGGTTACCCTGGGCAATGAAATCAATAAATCTTCACTGTCAGGAAGGTTGGCCCCGTGCCAGAAACAAATGAAATGCACGAAATCAGTAAATAAAAGGTTCCTGACAACTCATTCCAGAAATTATTTAGCAGTTGGGGTGGTGGGGGTTTTGTGTTTCACTCCCTAGCCTTTATTGACATTCTTTCTGAGAAATGATTATGCTAACAAACACTATGTCGCCACTACAAAGAAATCAGAGCTTGCCAGGTCATAAATTACTGCCCCTGGGGAAAGCAAGGAGACCATCTAGCTCCCTGGAACCTGGTCTTGCCTCCTCCCCTTGACCACTCAGGCCCCATCACACGGACTTTTGCCCTGCAAGGAGGTGCTCTCTCCTCTGGGGACAACTTGCTTGACTTGCCTGGTCATGCTACACCACCTGTAGTCTGCTTACCAGTCTAAGGAAGCTTCCTCTTAGGGGTATGGTCTGCCTGCCATTCTCAGTTTCCGGAAACTATTCCACATGTGAGTACCTGGGGGTGGGGTAGGGGGTAGGATCCTCGGTTAATAATAGTAGTACTTATTATTGAGTAGTTCTCCTGTGCTATACTCTTTTATACCTTTTTATATACATAAGAATCACCTAAGGATCTTGTTAAAATGTAGATTCTGATTCAGCATATCTGGAGTCAGAATGCAAATTCTCAGCAGGGGGTTGAGCTGAAAATAATCAGTTTGATGCCCTGCTTGAGACTTACTGAGCCTTCAGATTTCAGCTCAGTAGGCACCTCCCCGGTGAAGCCTTCCTTGACTCACCACACCCTCCATACTGGCTCTTACAGCACCAGATGATTTTTCTTCTCAGCCTTCACCTTAGTTACGGTTTCACATGCATTTGTGTGATGGTCTACTGACGGGCTCTCTCTCCCACTGGACCATATGCTCCATGAGGGAAAGTGAGGGTCTAGGTTTGTGTTTCACTCCCATTGGATCCCAGGACATCGTCTTGTGCACATGAGGAGTATTTACTGAATGAAGGAATGAGGCGAGGTGACTGACCCGGGGCAGAAATTCCTTCAGGCCCCTCAAGGGCAAGCATTGAGAATTGTTTGCCAGCTCAGAACTGAAGAGAAGGACAGGTCTAGCCTTGGCTTGCTCCAGTCACCCTGTTTCTGGGAGTACTGCTGCTGAGCTGCACAGCCCTGTGACCAATAGCTGCATGGGGCTGTCTTGTAGCTGGTGGAGGGCTGGATTAACCCAAGGATTTGGAATGTCTGGGAGCCAGCCCTTTGTCAACAGAGCGAGCAGAGAGCCAGAGGCATAGCCCCAACCAGATATGAGGGCTCAGGCTTGAGTCTCTCTAGGCCAAGCCCTGCTTTCCTTTCCCTCTTCACCCACTCAGCCACTCTCCTGCTGTGGGGCCTCTTCCCAGCCTGTTGGTTCCCCCAGTGGTCCTGAGGCAGAGGCTGCAAAGGCCTTGGGGAATGCTCCCTGGAAGGAAACAGGAGGACTGACTATCTAGGACTGATGACAGGTGGGGCTTCTTGAGGGGACAACAGAGAGGGCCTGCACAGCTCAGGGGGATATGGTGGAAGTAGGCAGAGCCAGCAGAGTGTGGTTTGGGGGTCAAGGCTTGGCTCCTTGGAGAGTCTAATGCTGCCTGGGGAGCAGTGCTCAGGTCTTCCAGAAGGGTCTGAGAAGTAGAGACAGGGAAGGAAGTTGCCCTCAGGGCTTCAAACCAGTTCCAACCAGTTCAATCATGGCCGATGAAGAGAAACCAGAACAGACTTGAATTTTTTAAATTTGAGTGATCTACAATGATAACTAGAACTGGAAAAATCATGAGTTGAAGCCCTGGAATGAAAAACTCGGAAGAGGCATAATGAGTCTTTTCAGGAACCTAATGTGTGAGATTGGATTATTGACGGGACCGTGGAGAGTGGCACACATTCAAAGAGGTGTGGTCGGCTGCCATCTTTGAGCAGGGCAACACTGTTTCTGACTCTGCTCAAAATCTGATGGGCAGGAGATTTGGTTGCTATGCAACACATATGCCACCCTTGTTTTCTAAGAGGAGATTAGGTTTCTAGCAGGGCTTTGACCAGTAATTTTTCCCATTCCGGTTATCATTCTGGTTCGCCCAAATTTTGAAAAATTAAATCTGTTCTTGTTTTGCCTCCTCAGCCATGACCGAACTGGGCAGAACCAGTTCCAAGTCCTGGTTGCCCTTGGCAGGCTCCCGGGGCATCTTGGGGCAGCTGCCAAAAACCAAACACTAAACCTGTTGCCGTCAAGACGATTCTGACTCATAATGAACCTATAGGACAGAGTAGAACTGCCCCATAGGATTTCCAAGGAGAGACTGGTAGATTCAAACTGCTGACCTTTTGGTTAACAACCGAGCTCTTAACCACTGTGCCACCAGGGTTCGCTGTAGTCAAAAGGAGAGAATCTTTGGCCAGCACTTTGCCCATCATGACACTAGGGCCCCTTGGCAATGTGGACAATGCTGGAAGACAGCACCACAGCTCTTCTGCCATCCTCAGATGGTAAGAGAGGCAAACAGTGGGAATATGCTCCTCCTGCTTTCTGATTGGTTTTCCTCTTTGAGCTCCAGCTAATGCAAATCTCTTTTATAATTCTTGCTGGCAAGTTCCCATGGCAGATAATTCCCCATCAGCACATCATGAGCACCAAGGTGGTTATTTTCAAATTAGTGGTTTGAAGCAAAATACGAGCATTGTTATTGAACTAATGAGCCCTGGTTGCACAGTGGTTAAAGCACTTGGCTGCTAACTGAAAGGTTGGCGGTTTGAACCCACCAGCCGCTCTGGAGGAGAAAAATGTGGCAGTCAGCTTCTGTAAAGATTACAGCCTTGGAAACCATATAGGGTAGTTCTACTCAGTCCTACAGGTTGGCTATGAGTTGGAATCAACTTGATGGCAACAGATTTGATTTTTGAACTGGAGGCTGATAGATGGTGAAGGCAAAGTGTCTAACAACTAAGTGCAAACTTTGCAGTGACAACTACAAGATTTCAAAATAACAATAATTTGTATTTCTATAGCACCTTTCATCTGACTAATGTGTTTAACACAATTAATTCATTAATTTGTTATGTTTCCCTAAGCAGAGCAGGAATAAGGATTGCTTTGATAATTTTCTGGTTAAAGAAACTAAGGCAGGAGGCAAAGAACTATGTTGGGGACAGGGTCATAGTTCAAGAAACTCTAGACCCACTGTTCCAGGAATCATGGAGGGGAAAGAGTAGGCTAAGCAAACACAGGGGAATGAGAAAAGCACATGCCACAGGAGGTGAAGAAGACTTCTAGTGTTTAAGCACCATATGGTAGGCAGAATTCCAAGAGGGCCCGCAAGATTCCCAGCCTCTAGTGTATTAGCCCTATACATCCTTGAGTGTGGGCAGGCCAAGTAAATGGGATGGATGTCACTTTCATGATTAGGCTGCATTATGGCAAAGGAAGATCCTCAGTGAGATGAATCGACACAGTGGCTGCAACAATGGGCTTAAGAATAACAATGATTGTGAGGATGACTCAGGACTGGGTAGTGTTTCGTTCTGTTGTACATAGGGTTGCCATGAGTCAGAATCAACTTGATGACACCTAACAACAGCAACATGGCAAAGGTGAAGGGATTTTTCTTTTCTTTATGTCGAGGTATAATCCATACTGAAGGCTGTGGTCTTTGATCTTCATCATTAAGTACTTCAAGTCGTCTTCACTTTCAGTAAGCAAGATTGTGTCATCTGCATATCACAGGTCGTTAATGAGTCTTTCTCTGTTCCTGATATTGAATTCTTCTTCATATAGTCCAGCCTCTTGGATTATTTGCTTAGCATACAAATTAAATAAGTATAGTGAAAGGATACAACCTTGAAACACACCGTTCCTGATTTTAAACCACACAGTACCCCCTTCTTCTGTTCGTCTGTCTCTTGGTCTAGGTGCAGGTTCCTCACAAGCACAATTAAGTGTTCTGGAATCCCCATTCTTCACAATATTATCCAAAATTTGTTATGATCCACACAGTCGAATGTCTTTGCATTGTCAATAAAACACAGGTAAACGTCTTTCTGGTATTCTCTGCTTTCAGCCGAGATCCATCTGACATCTGCAATGATATCCCTCTTTCCGTGTCTTCTTCTGAATCCAGCTTGACTTTCTGGCAGTTCTCGTCGAGCACTGTCACAACAATTTTTGAATTATCTTCAGCAGAATTTTATTTGCATGTGATATTAATGATATTGTTTGATAATTTCCGAATTTTGTTGGATAATCTTTCTTTGAAATGTGCACAAGTATGGATCCTTTCTTGTCGGTTGGCCAGGTAGCTGTCTTCCAAATTTCTTGGCATAGACCAGTGAGCACTTCCAGTGCTGCATCCATTTGTTGAAACATCTCAATTGGTATTCTGTCAATTCCTGGAGGCTTCAGTGCAACTTGGACTTCTTCCTTCAGTACCATCGGTACTTGATCACATGCTACCTCCTGAAATGATTGAACACTGGCCAATTCTTTTTGGTATAGTGACTCTGTGTATTCCTTCCATCTTCTTTTGATGCTTCCTGTGTAGTATAGTATTTTACCCATAGAATCCTTCAATATTGCAACTTGAGACTTGAATTTTTCATTCAATTCTTTCAGCTTGAGAAATGCCAAGTGTGTTCTCCCTTTTTGGTTTTCTAACTCCAGGTCTTTGCAAATTTCATTATGATACTTTACTTTGTCTTCTCCAGCCGCCCTTTGAAATCTTCTCAGCTCTTTTACTTCATCATTTCTTCCATTCACTTTAGCTGCTCTGTGTCCAAGAGCAAGTTTCAGAGTCTCTTCTGGCATCCATTTTTGTCTTTTTTTTCTTTCCTGTCTTTTTAATGACCTCTTGCATTCTTTGTGTATGATGTCCTTGATGTCATCCTCCAACTCATCTGGTCTTTGGCCATTAGTGTTCAATGTGTTAAATCTATTCTTGAAATGATCTCCAAATTCAGGTAGGATATACTCAAGGTCATATTTTGTCTCTCATGGACTTGTTTTAATTTTCTTCAACTTCAACTTGAACTTGCATATGAAGAATTGATGGTCTGTTCCGCAGTTGGCCCCTGGCCTTGTTCTGACTGATGATATTGAGCTTCTCTATCATCTGTTTCCACAGATGTAGTTGATTTGATTCCCGTGTATTCCATCTAGTGAGGTTCAAATGTATAGTTACTATTTATGTTGTTGAAAAAAGGTATTTGCAATGAAAAAGTCATTAGTCTTGCAAGATTCTGTCATTTGATCTCCCACATCGTTTCTATCACCAAGGCCATAAAGAACCTACCTAGGCCCCATATTAGTCCCGCTGTCAGGGATGGCCAATCCTTGTTCCCACTGACCATCAAACAAATCTATTCTCATTCTCCTTGTACCAATGGGACACTGAGATCCAGAAAAGGGACAGTCACCAGGAAGTCAGTGCAGAGCTCAGATGCAAACCTAGGCCTCCTCTTTGCCCCAATAAAAGGTTATTCTCTAAGGAGCAAACACATGTCTTAATGCATAAAAATAGATAGCTGAGATCAAGTTGACTCTGACTAGTGGCAACCTTATGTACAACAGAATGAAATGTTGCTTGGTCCTGCGTCATACTCATGATTGCTGGCATGTTCGAGTCCATCTTTGCAGTCATCATCCCAAGCCCTCACTGAGGGTCTACCTCATCTTCTCTGTCCCTCTACTTTACCAAACATGATATCCTCCTCCAAATATTGATGCCTCCTGATAACGTGTCCAAAGCAAGTAAGTTCTTCTGTGATCCATAAGATTTTTATTTTTGAAAATAGATCACCAGGCCTTTCTTCCTAGTCTGTCTTAGTCTGGAAGCTCAGCTGAAACCTGTCCACCTAGGTGACCCTACTGGTATTTGAAATACCTGTGGCATAGCTTCCAGCATCACAGCAACATACAAGCCACCACAATATGACAAACTGACAAATGGGTGGTGGTACAATTTGTACTATACAGTTGGGTTAGTAAAGATTATAACTATTTTGTGGATGAGAGTTTTTGTTGGCCCCCATGCTTCTGTCAGTTTGTCATACTGTGGGGGCTTGTGTGTTGCTGTGATGCTGGAAGCTATGCCACCAGTATTCAAATATCAGCAGGGTCACCCATGGTGGACAGGTTTCAGCTGAGCTTCCAGACTAAGACAGATTAGGAAGAAGGACCTGGCAGCCCATTTCCGAAAAGAATTTGCCAATGAAAACCTTATGAATAGCAGCAAAACATTGTCTGATATAGTGCCGGAAGATGAGCCCCCAGGTTGGAAGGCACTCAAAAGACGACTGGGAAAGGGCTGCCTCCTCAAAGTAGAGGATGGACAGGGATGGAGCCGAGCTTTGGGGACCTTCATTTGCTGCTGTGGCACTACTCAAAATGAGAAGAAACAGCTGCAAACATCCATTAATAATAGGAACGTGGAATGTACAAAGTATGAATCTAGGAAAATTGGAAATCATCCAAAATGAAATGGAACGTGTAAACATTGATATCCTAGGCATTAGTGAGTTGAAATGGACAGTACTGCCCATTTAGAATTGGAAAATCATATGTCTACTATGCTGGAAATGACAACTTGAAAAGGAAGGATGTTGCATGCATTGTCAAAAAGAACATTTCAAGATCTATCCTGAAGTACAACGCTGTCAGTGATAGGATAATATACATATGCCTACGAGGAAGATCAGTTAATACGACTATTATTCAAATTTCTGTACCAACCTTTAAGGCCAAAGATGAAGGAATTGAAGATTTTTACCAACTTCTTCAGTCTGAAATTGATCAAACATGCAATCAAGGCGACTGGAATAGGGAAGTTGGAAACAAAGAAGGATCGGTAGTTGGAAAATACGGCCTTGGTGATAGAAAAGATGCCGGAGACTGAATGATAGAATTTTGCAAGACCAATGACTTGTTCATTGCAAATACCTTTTTTCAACAACATAAATGGCGACTATACAAGTGGACCTCACCAGATGGAATACACAGGAGTCAAATTGACTACATCTGTGGAAAGAGACAATGGAAAAGTCTCAATATCATCAGTCAGAACAAGGCCAGGGGCCGACTACAGAAAAGACCATCAATTGCTCATATGCAAGTTCTAGTTGAAGCTGAAGAAAATTAGAACAAGTCCACAAAAGCCAAAGTACGACTTTGAGTATATCCCATCTGAATTTAGAGACCATCTCAAGAATACAGTTGATGTGTTGAACACTAATGACTGAAGACCATACGAGTTGTGGAATGACATCAAGGACATCATGCATGAAGAAAGAAAAAGGTCATTAAAAAGACAGAAGAGGAAGAAAAGACCTAAATGGATGTCAGAAGAAACTCTGAAACTTGCTCTTGAACATAGAGTAGCTAAAGCAAATAGAAGAAATGATGAAGTAAAAGAGGCGAACAGAAGATTTTGAAGGGTGGTTCGAGAAGACAAAGTAAAGTATCATAATGACATGTGCAAAGACCTGGAGATAGAAAACCAAAAGGGAAGAACACGCTCAGCATTTCTCAAGGTGAAAGAACTGAAGAAAAAATTCAAGCCTCGAGTTGCAATATTGAAGGATTCTATGGGGAAAATACTATATGACTCAGGAAGCATCAAAAGAAGATGGAAGGAACACGCAGAGTGACTAACAAAAAGAATTGATCCACGTTCAATCATTTCAGGAGGTAGCATATGATCAAGTCTCGATGGTACTAAAGGAAGAAGTCCAAGCTGCAGTGAAGACGTTGGCAAAAAACAAGGCTCCAAGAATTTATGCTATACCAATTGAGATGTTTCAACAAACAAAACAGCACTGGAAGTGCTCACTCATCTATGTCAAGAAATTTGGAAGACAGCTACCTGGCCAGCTGAATGCAAGAGATGTATATATTTATCTTATTCTAAAGAAAGGTGATTCAATTGAATGTGGAAATTATGGAACAATATCATTAATATCACATGCAAGTAAAATTTTGCTGAAGATCATTCAAAAGCAGCTGCAGCAGTATGTCGACAGGAAACTGCCAGAAATTCTAGGCTGATTCAGAAGAGGATGTGGAATGAGGGATATCTTTGCTGATGTCAGATGGCTCCAGGCTGAAAGCAGAGAATACCAGAGAATGTTTACCTGTGTTTTATTGACTATGCAAAGGCATTTGACTGTGGATTACAACAAATTATGGATAACATTGTGAAGAATGGGAATTCCAGGACACTAAACAACACATTTTTGTTGCTGATGGATACCACAGGGAGTTTAAGGACACTTGGGGCTCCAGGAGGACACCATGGGGATGAGCTCCTAAGTCCAAGTGTCCACCGACTTTAGAATGGCTTTTGATGCTTCACCAGAGACAAAAGATGGGCCCAGAAGTTCAGCCACCTACAAGGGTCCAGTCCCACTAATGCCAGACACTGGAGGAGAGGGGAATGTAGGGCTGTAGCCCTGGTCCTTGAGGAGTTTCTTCTGAAACTGACTGCGGATTAGAATCACCTGGAGAGTTTTAGAAGCTATCAATATGGTGGTGGGGGTGTAGTACCCCACCAATTAGATCAGAATCTCTGGGGGCAGGCCCTGTTGTTGTTGTTGTTAGGTGTCATCGAGTGGGTTCTGACTCATAGCGACCCTATGTACAACAGAACAAAACACTGCCTAGTCCTGCGCCATCCTCACTATCATTGTTATGCTTGAGCCCATTGTTGCAGGCCCTAGGAACTAGTAAGTTTTAAAGCTCACCAGGTGATCCAGGTGTGCAGCCAAGGTTGAGGTGATCTGCGCAGAAGTGTGGGAGATGAGCTGCACCCTAAGCCAGAGCCAAGGTAGAGGCCACCATGTACTCAGCTGGCTAGAGTGAGAGGACTGGGGAGACAGCCAGTAGGCACCTTGCCCATGAGGGCTTTGTTTAGGATGTGCTTGCTGGCTACCACAGGAATTGCTTGTGAGTATGGGCCAAGACTTGGTCAGTTTAGGGGGGGTTCAGGATGCTTGGGGGCAGCCAGCAGGGGACCTCAAATGGAGCCTGCCACTGCCCCTTGTCAGCGACCCTTTGGAGCCCTTTTTGCTGCCCCGAAGGCCCTCAGGAATCTTTGCTCCCCTCTGCTTAGTCTGCAGTTTTCTGTCTTGCAAATGCTTTGCCCAACAAAGACTTGGAAAGGGGCTTTCTAAATGAAACTCTGTGAGAGAACCTTTCTTCCTGTCCCCTGGGTCATTTCCAGATTGCTGTGCCCTCAGAGTTAGGCATTCTGGGAGAATCTCAGATGGCCACCATCAGCCTCCACTGAGGTCCAGCCATGCCCAAGAGAATGCTGACTGAGATGGGTATGCCTTCTCTTGGGCTTCCCCTCACTTTTCTGGCCTGCTGCAGGGTCGGTCGTATTTCGGAAACGAGAATATGTTTAAGTGAATTGTGGTTTGGATTCCCAGGGAGTTACAAACACCTGACAGGAAATCCCTTCCTTGGAGAAGAATGCTCTGAGTTTGGATTCCTGTGGGACTGACAGTTTCTCTAGAATGCTTAATGAGTTGCCGTCGAGTTGACTCCTCATGGCGACCTCATGTGTGTCAGAATAGAACTGTGCTCCACAGGGTTTTCAAGGCTGTGATGTTTCAAAAGCAGATTGCCAGGCCTTTCTTCCAAGGTTCCTCTGAGTGGTTTGAACTTGCAACCTTTTGGTTAGTAGCCAAGCGTGTAACCATTTGTGCCACCCAGGGACTAGCACCATTATCTCATTTCCCCTCTTTATTCTCAAAATCCACCCTCCCGGCAGGTGGGTAGGATGAATGAGTAAGTGGGAGTTCTTTCTTTGACAAGGTGAGTCCTGGCAGCTACAGCCTAGACTGCTGGTTCTTCTGTCTAGCTTCAAATTGGCTCAACAAGGGGCTCTAGAAGATACTGATGCCAGAGACCCTGACACAGATCTAGCAAGTGAGGCCCGGGCATTTGTATTTTTAGAAGTTTCCCTGGTATTCCCCCAGGGTTAAGAGTCACAGGGCTAGAAAGACAGGGCTAGAAGGTCATTGCCTACTCCCCTCCCATTTCCCTCCTAAACTCACACACTAGCTTGTGTGACTGTCAGTTCTACTAGACCCCCAGCTCATGACCCGAGCATGGCTAATCTCAATTGCAAAAGGCCCTGAGAATGTGTGTCAACTTCAAATGATTATAGCTGAAACTGATGGGCAAAGTCCCCCTTAGCAAATTACATAGTAATTACATAGTAAACCGCCAGTTGCCAGGGAGTTGATTCCCACTCATGCTGAGTCCACGTGTGTCAGAGGAGAGCTGTGCTCCGTTGGATTTTCAATAGTTGATTTTTCAGAAGTAGATCACCAGGGCTTTCTTCCGAGGCACCTCTGGGTGGACTCAGACTTCCAACCTTTGGTTAGCAGCTGATAGCATGAACCATTTGCACCAGCCAGGGACTTCCAGTGAATCACATAGATCCCTCTTATATCACAGCTAAAAATTTGAAGATTTTATTTCCATTTCTAAAAAAGAGTGGGGGGAGGGGGACAAAATATTCCCCCAAGCCCCAGATGTGTTTCCTGGAGAGACCTACAAAGTGAAACATTTTCTCTCTCCCAGAACATGAAGCTCAGTGTCCTCTGAACCTTTTATAGGATCCACACTGCCACTGCCTACCCACTTGTGGCATGTCCCCTGTGAGGAATGCAGTTTTGAAGTTACCCTCACTACTCTTACACCCTCAGAGGATAAGACTGTTGGCCTTCACAATGACGGTGTGTCAGGGGAAATTGTTGGTGGAAACCAAATCCTCAGAGTGGCCAAGAGGGAATTTAAGGTGAGAAGCGAAGGTCTCTATGCCACTGTGCTCATCTCTGTGTAGCAGGGAGGAGGAAGGCTGATAGTATCAACTCCATTTTGTAGAGGAAGAACGTGGGGGCAGTGGCATCACTGAAGGTTGGTGTCATCCAGTTCGGTAACTCATGGTGTCACCACCCCATGCTAATTACCAGAATATTGTAGCTAAAACACTAGAAAATTTGACAAAATCAGCAACTATAAAAACACTGGCAGCAACGAAAACAATAGTGGGGGCTTGTAGTAGGGGCAGGTAAAACCACATGATTTGAAGCATCATTGTAATTGGGTAACAATGACAGCTTTACTGGAGCACATTAGAAGGTTCATAAAGTAAATTAGCACAGAGTTTTAGCCTTCTAGGTATACTGATACATGTAAGCTGGGCTTATGAAAAATGTTTTTGTTGTTATAACAAACTACACGGATTTTTTATAAAAAAATAATAAATTTCTGCTTCAACACTGCTCAAAAATTTTAACAGACAGTCATTTTGATGTCAGCTGGTGTGATCTGCTCCCCCCTAGTAATGCCACTGTGTGGACACAGAAAGGTTAAGCTCCTCGATTAAGTCAGGCAGCCAGAGCCTGCTCTCAAATCCTGCCTCAAAGCCCAGGGCACTCACTTCCCTGAAATGTTCTGCATTCAGAGACAAGGAGCAGGAGTCAAGCTCAATGCTGGGGCCAGCTTCAAAGTGAGCTGATGTTACAGCTTTACCGACCCAAGGCCTGACCATCACCCCAGCCCGAGGGACCGGCCATGAAGGTGGCACAATGTCTTCTTTTGTTTGTTACTTCCAAGCATAAGGGGCCCGTTTTACCAAACCTTTCCTGAGTTGGTGACTCCTTCTGTTTCCTGGTCTCAGTCTTTCTGGAAAGAGATGCTTCTGGAAGGCTGGTCTTTACAGACCTCTGGAAGGACTGAGAAGACACCCCTCCTTTTTACTTTCGTTTTTAAAATGAAATGATACTACAGCAGCAATAGCATGATTCATAACAGTGAGAAGCTGTGTGACCTTACGGAAGCTGCTTAACCTCTTTGTGCCTTAGTTTCCTCATGTCGACAACAGGAATGTAACGGTACTTACCTTATAGGGCTATTATGAGGATTGTTGTTGCTGCCAGCTGCCATTGAGTTGGCTTCCGACTCATGGTGACCTCACATACAATAGAACAAAACACTGTCTGATCTTGCACCATTCCAGTGACTGGTTATAGACTAGACTGTCGTGATCCATAGTGTTTTCACTGCTTGCTTTTTTGGAAGTAGATCACCAGGCTTTTCTTCCTAGTCTGTCTTAGTCTGGAAGCTCTGCTGAAACCTGTTCAGCATCATAGCAACATGCAAGCCACCACTGACAGATGGGTGGTGGCTGCGCATGAGGTGCATTGGCCAGGAACTGAACCCGGGTCTTCTGCGTGGAAGGTGAGAATTCTACCACGGAGCCACCACTGCCCCCATTATGAGGATTACATCATAAGTTAATATATTAGAAAGTGCTAGCACAGTGCTTGGCACAGAGTAGGTGCTTCATAAACTGATCAACATAATCCCAGCACTCTAATCTTTACAAAGGTCATTCGGCTCATTTCCTCCCAGATCTAATTTGCACGCATGTGTATTTTACCTAGGCATGATCATAATTTCTGAAATCTGTTTTTTAAAAGAAGTAGAAGGCAACACGCCGCTTGAGAAAAAAAATACGATCCATTTAGCTCTATTTATTCAGATCAAATATGTCTTCATTATCTCATAAGAAAAATGTTCATGGTTACGGATGCTGTGGGCCTCAACCATCCGTTTCAGCCGCATTAGTGCTCAGACTTGGACCACGATTATGCGAGTGTCTCAATATCTGGCAACCCAAGTGTAGTTCATTTGTTCACAGGAAATTCCGCCAAGCTCATTGTTAATGCTGGGCTCACTGACAGGAGTTTTGTGCCGGACAGAGCCTTCACACTGCAATTCCTCACTTACTTCTCATGGTCAGAGATGACATTCCATACAAATGAATTTTCTAAATATCTGAAACTTACTCTGTTACTGGCTGGGACATGCTTGCAAGGAAATCTTTCTAAAATCTATGACACGCTTTTCTGCCTTAGTACAAAAATGTGGCGGTGGTGGTGGTGATGTTTGCTGTCTAGTTGATTCTAACTCATAGTGACCACATGTGACACAGTAGAATTGCCCCATAGGCTTTCCTAGGTGTAGTTTTTTTTGAGAGTAGATAGCCAGGGCTTGTCTCTCGCCGAGCCACAGCTCTTTAGGTTAGCAGCCAAGTGCTTAACCATTGTGCCACCAGGGCTCCTTAAAAAAGTGTACGTAAGATAATTTAACCTTTTCCCCATGACTTTAAATCATTATTGTGACTTACAATTATTGCTTATGCTATCCTTCCGGGTTAGTGGCTGCTCGCTTTTACTGTTTCCGTCTAGTTTTATAACTTCCTCTGTCTCTTCTGTCAGTAACTGCTATAGTCACGACCTCACACTTTGCAAGCTTTTCTTGTGCTGTGTACTCGGAATCCAGATAACTAAACATTTTACAATTTCCTCTTGACTAGGCTTTGAATGATGGTCCTAGGGTCTCTCTTCTAAAACAAATTGGCTTTGTGAGAGTTATTTTCTGCATGGTCCTCAGTTTTAAAGCTGTAGAGGTAAGTGGGAGTACTGAGTACGTGTTACAATGCGAAAGAGGTGGTAAGAAGGTACTTATGGCTGGGAAAGTCTGTAAGCAGAATAATCTCCATACCTACAACAAGATTTTCATAAAAATTTTATTTTGCATTTTTAAATAATTCAATGAATTGGCGGTATAGTTAATGCCTCTGTGAGAGAAAACAATGCACCAGCTTAGCCAACATCATTTTTACAGAGACATTGCATTGGAAAACAACAAAACTACATTAAAATGTTTGTACATGGAGTTACTGTACTGAGAACAAAGCACCAACAAAACGCTTGTGCGCCACACATTTGAAATGCAAAGCAACACAGGCAGATACCGATTTATACACAGAAAGCGCGTGAAACCACTTTTTTTAAAATTAGATAACATTTCATCAATCGCTTGATGTTAGAACAGCTACTCTGGTCTATACAGAACATCTGAACTTACTGAAAACGTGACGAGACTAGCATGCGCGTTGAGAACAATGATTGGCGACTCTGCAATGAGAGTGAAAATTGGAAATCTGCACCCAAGGAAAAAGACAAATTGGATTATGTAAAAACAGAGGGGGGACTTGAGGAATTATTAACTCATTTTGATGGCCCCCTGGGGTGCCGTCAGTGTGGTGCCACTGGGGGGAAGGACCTCCCAAAAGAGCCAGGCCAGGCTATTTCTGATGGTTCTGCTCCTTAGTTCTGTGGAGGGAGCCCAGGATGGACATTGGCCCAGGGAGCTGAGCTGCCTCTGCAGCCTGGGGCCACCTCACTCCAACCCTGAGAGCTTAATTCAGCTCAGGCATTACTGTAGCTGAGGTGGCCTCCGTCTGCCCTCCCATGCATCTTGACCTACAGTTTTTGCTCGGAAACTCCGCTGGATTTGAGCAGAGGCTCTTCCCTCACAAAGGCCAGTGGAATCCGTGTGGTTGAGCCATAATATTATGCCAAAACCTTCCAAGAGGAAAGGAGTTTCCATTTCAAATCACTGCCTTCATAGAATAATGCAGCCATGGCCTCCTGAACTATAAAAAAATGTTTTTCTAGAAGGGAAAGCTAAAATCCCATGAGGGACAGCAAGCCAGAGATGTCACACATGCAGATGTGTGCACGAGTGTGCGCATGTGCACACATACACACACACACAACACCACGCACAATGTGTTCTATTTGCTCAGTGATGGCTTACCACAATGATCCAGTGACCTGGTGTTGGCAAGCATCCCCCACACAAAGCAGATGATGACAATTAAACTCCCATTTGTATCCCTGTTATTCAATAAATATTTTCCATGACACTTAAATATATAGTTTCTAGTTAAAATACGCATGAAAATGTCGTCTTCTTTTCAAGAACAGAAGACAGTTATAGAGTCACATCCTCATTTACACATTGGTGGAATTATCTTTCTGGTTCTTATGTACAGGCTAATGGGAATGTTAGGAAATACTTCAGATGAGCACACAAGACCCTTGTGAATGTGTCTTTTAGATACAAAGCAAACACACACACACACTGTAGACCAGGCAGCAGACACCCCTGGCAACTCCCAGGGGTATTTTGCAAATTTCAGTCCAAGTTTTTACTGGAACCACAGGTGGAGTCCTTTGCTAAACGGCATTATGCCTCAGAGGATATTTTAAAAGTGCCCCTCTGCAAAAACTGTCTTTCCTACCATTTGTCAGCATGGGTACGGAAGGGCCCAGTGAAATTGGGGTGTTTCGCTTTGGAAACCCACCGAGGTTTGCTTAGATTTCATTCTTGGACTAGTGTCAAGGAAACTACTCTAATGAAGATTTACCAAAGACTCCAGAGTTTAATATTTTAAAGAGAGAGAGAGAAAGAGAGGGAGAGAGGAGAGAGAAACACACCATTGCAATCAAAATATTTCTTCTGTCAACAACAATACCCCTCCCCCTCCCGAGGGGAATAAAAAGGAAAAAGAGAAAGGGAGGGGGGAAGAAAAGGATGAACTTAAAGAGAATCTTGACTGAAGCACTCTGGGAGATTTCTTGAACAGAGATTTGTTGTTCATATTTCTAAAGATTGTAGCAACATCTGAAGATGTTTGCCACTGCCAGGCCTCCAACTAAAGTTCGTTGACAAATCCTGACATCAACACTGCCTGCAATCACTCCACTTGCTCTGAAATTTGGTCGCAAAGGTCAAAACACTGCTCCACAAAGTTATACAATTGGACAAATGGACTCAACAGACTCATATTTATACCACCATGTAATAATGCAGTTTCATAATACCACATGCCTTTCCAGGTGGCATGTTTTAAATGAGGACACATCTATTTTATTATTAATCTGTTACGTCTTAAAAGCATGAACAAGTACAATTCAGAGGCTCACATTTAATTCAGCTATTCATTTGTTTAGAGAGAAAAAGAACACAAGCAGGGAAGCAAAAGCCAGAGCCAGAGAAAGAACACAAGCAGGGAAGAGAGACAGAGAAACAAGTAACAACAACATCCACAGCCACCACCACCACTAGAACAGAAAAGAAGCCAGTCTCTTCTTTGGAGGATCCTAAGGATACGTCACTCAACAAACCCAGTGCACAAAGGGGAGAAGTTCCAGTATTTTCTGATCCCCAGACTGCTTCTGAGCACGAGGTCTCTACTGGGCTCACTTTTGACATACTCATTTTATCTGAAGACAACACTATATCAAACAATCTTCAGAAGCGCTACCCTGATGAAAATAGGAATCAGAACAACAATTTGTAGAATTCAATAAATGTGAGGGATTTCATCTCAGATATTTCTTTTCGTAAAATATCCAGAGAGTAGAATCATCCAAGAAGAAAACGATTTGAAAAATTGTCTGGAGACAGAATCAATCTCATTTGCAGTATTTGTGGATGAATATGATTGATTAGGGAGGATGGTTTTGAAATCGGGGATGCACAGGATGATGTTAAGCACATTTTCTAGCTCTCTCTATCCACATTTTATCAGGAGGGACCAGACCCTGAAGAAGGGGACATCATGCTTGATAAGGTAGAGGGTCAACAAAAGAGAGGAAGACCCTCAACGAGATGGACTGACACAGTGGCTTCAACAATGGGCTCAAACATAGCAATATTTGTTAGGATGGTGCAGGACAGGGCAGTGTTTCGTTCTGTTGTATGTAGGGTCGCTATGAGTTGGAACTGACTTGACGGCACCTGATAACAATAACTATCCAAAAAAACCAGTCCATTGCCAGGGGAACTCAGGGTCCCTGTGTGAGTGTCAAGGAAACCAGATTCAGATGTTGACATTCTCCAGGAAGGACAAATGTTGCAAGAATACCATGAGGGGAGAAAAGACCCCCCCCAAAACCTGATATTGTGCTAGCTTCAGAATGAATTACAGAGGCTAAAGAGAGAAAGTTCAGGAAGAAAGAGAACGGCATGGATCTCCTCCAGAGCTAACATTAAACCATGGACACAGGCTTGCCCACGGAACATGGAAATGTTGAAAGAAAACTAGGATCGTAGGGCAAGTTCTTCAGCCTTTCCGGATACAAACCTGTTATTAACCACAGAAGAGGCTCAGGACCGGGAGTCCTCTGAGACTCTCTGATCTACAACCATGATGATTTACGATGAGATCTAATAAAAAATGGTGTGTGTGTGTGTGTGTGTGTGTGTGTGTGTGTGTGTATTTAATGAAAACTTCATTCTTTTAGAAAAATAAACTGCTGCTTATGATTTCTCATTAGTGACCATAGTTTTCTTCATATTGGGTGGAAAAGGGAATTATTTTGGTTTGGATGATCATTTCTGAATATTAATCATGTAATCAATATAGGAGAGATCCTGGTTTAAATTGAGAGCTAGGACAGTAAGTAGATACTTTTAACTAAAAACACATGTTAATGAATAACTTGGACCCCTAATCACTAAAGTAAAAACCTTATGAACAACAACGGGGAGGTGGAAGAATTAGAGTTTCCATATTATGAGAAAACAAACACTTAATAAATTTTGGATTGTGCTGTCCTCTATAGAGGCCCTAATGTTTCCTAACTACAAAAAGCCTGCCATTAGCAGAAGCAACAGTAAATAATTTATCCAAATTCCACTTAAAAATTAGAAATACCACTTGGAAATAATAAAAACAAACAAACAAAAACACTCACCTCCATTTATTTTAAACCAATCATGAGGGTTTTCTAAGCACTTATCTCACTTCTACTTTATCTGGGAGACGTGAAGATGACCAAACCACTGCCACTGATCCCTCTGTCCTTTCAGCTCAAGAGGGCTTCCCGCTTTCTAGCCATCTCCTTCTTAAAACCCAGGCCTCCAGGGCAGCCCATGCCTCTAGGGCCTTATAAACTATCAATATACATAGAAGATTCGTATATAAAGATGCAATAGTTTTAGTCATTGGTGTGTGTGTTGATGTGAACATATATGTTAAATCCGAACCCTCTCTGACTGGCTGCATCCAGTAGTGTGTTGGAGCTAGCTTGTTCAGGCTCACAAGAGCACATCTCTTCCTAATTCCTGGTTCAGTGATATCACAGCTGGTAGCTTGAAATCAGCCATAGTGGGGAGTATTTACACCATGGAAATTGGCAAATGCTACAAATCAGGTGCTTTTGTTTTCAGAGAGCTGGTTGTTAAACATTTACCAGCACACTACTGGTTGCATCCCAGGCTGAGCTCTGGACAGAGTTAAAAAAAACTAGCTCTCAGCCTGGGTGAGAAGGGGCAATATGGCATCAAATCAGCCCCTTTGGGGGTTTACTTTCTGCCCAGGGACTCTTCTTTCAGGCTTCACAAGAACTGCAGAACCACAGAAGGGCACGAGCTTCTGGGAAGCATCTGGCTACCAATGTCACCCCACTGGGCTCTAGTCTCAGAGACGTGACAGCCCCATGTGTGATGCAGGTCAAAAGCAAATAGGTAAAGCACCTGAAATTCTTTAAGCTCTGGATATGGCAGCTGGCTTCTCGCTGAAGAGGTTGGAGAAGAGTGAGTTCCCCAGGAGAAGCAAGCTCTCCCCAGTCGAAAGCATCCACTGGGGCATTCTTCAGGTGTCTCGCAGCTGGTCTGCAGGCTGCTGCTCACCAGCTCGGGCTGGCAGGTGGGTGGGCCTGGGTTTGCGTTGCAGTGTCCTGCCAGGAGCCTAGTAGCAGGCTTCCTTTGCTTCCCTCTTCCCTCCTAAAGTCTGGTAGAAATCAAAGAGCCAACAAAATTGAGGTCACTGGCAAAAGAGTTTGAAATTTTGAATGACTTTTATTAAACACCATTAGTCTACACTGCACAGTTAATGAAACAGCAAAGCTCCAATCTGGTAGAAGAATGAAGATTGATCATGGATCTGAAAAGCAGTTCCGTGTCCCCTAAACCCAACGTGAGCCCTCTGAATGATTCTTGTAACATCTCACGTCAGAAGTAGAAAGGGGCAAGAACTGCAGTCTGGCCTGGAGGGGCTTCCCCACCCCCTACCCCCCCAACCCTCACCCCACCCGCCACCCTCCCCACAATGCAATTTTCTTTTAGTTGATAGATTACAGAGAACAATGTGATGCTCTTGGTAAAGAGGGCTTCTAGATTTGTGAGGAGGAGAATGGAAAGGGAATTAATGCTTTTTCTTCCCCTGAAAATATCCGATGGGAGGATGAATGTCTGAGACCAGCCTCTGATTAGCCTCCTGCCAGGGTGAATGCTGATTATCAATACACAGATGCAATTTCTGTTGCTGGAGTTTGCTAACACCAAAGTGAAAATGAATCAGAGTTTAATTATGAGAATAAGGCTGTGCGAGTGGAAATGAGAAACAACAATAACAACAACGATGACAACGAATTTAGTCTGCCAGTCGCGTAACAGAGCACTGACAACTGGCTCAACATCTTCCCCCACAGAATTGAATTTGGGGGCACTGAATCGACCCATTCATTTGATATTGTGTAGCTATGTCATCTCACTACACGTTTTCTCAATGGGGATAATGATGCTTCTCTACACAAGCAGGTCATTGCCTTACTGAGTAGTTCTACCCAGTGATCCAGTTTGGTTCTCCCACCCGCCAACTCATGCAGGTGAACTTGATCATGTCTGTTGAGAAGTACGTGGGGTTTCACCCTCACAGCTAAATCAATTCTGCCTTCAAAAATGCTTTCCAACTTCAAACTCCAACTTCAAACTCTGGGATGCAAATTTGAGTAAAACAAAACCAGAATTAGATAGCTTCTGGAAAGATACTATGGAAAAAGTATCTTTCCAATGCAGACTGAATCCAAGGCGCTTAGTGATATCATGTCCAAATAACAATCCATCCATTTGCAAACTCAACAAAACACACTTTAGCCAATGGTTTCTAATTTAGCAACTCGCTTATGAAGATTTGGATCTTTTTACTTCATTACATGGAGAAAAGGCATCCCAACCTCAAGTCTTTTAAAAGTAGCAGCAGCTAATCTGCCTTTCCAATTATGTCATCCAAATATAAAGCTACTAGTATTTTCCCAATGAGATTATTAAGTAATTAACAGTCTACAGGCTGGCTAACAACATGCTTACAGCTACATTCTACCCTGAGGACCACACCAGTAAACTCTTTTCAAATTAATCCTACCTACCAAACTCAGACAGTAAAATGACAAAACCACTAAAAAATCCAAAGGGAATTAAAAATACAAAGCCAAGCCAACATCATAACACAAATTTTCAAACTCTCTGTGGTTGGAGCTTGGGTGATAAATGAAGGCATAGTGGTGGCCCTCCCTGGACCATGCTGCAGGGCTGAGATCTTTCCATGTTCTTGCTTGAGTGACGCTGACCATTACTCTGCCCATTACCCTACCTCCTATGCTTATTTCCATGTGTCTCACCAAGCCTCCGTCAAGGTCTAGGGAGGGGAGAAGCAACTTACTCCAGAGGCAGGCTCTTACCCTGCCATCCACATGTGTCTTATCACTCCCACAAACTGGTACACTGAAGAGATTTGCTTGACAAAAATATCTCCATCCCTCGAAGAGCTGCACATCAATGACACACGTCACCATTTACAATGTGACGACTAGAGTGCCTGGAAAACAGCCAACCATCCTTCTTCATGAATCCGAAAGACATCTCCTCCTCAGGGAGAGGACGTTAATTCATCCTCCATATTTAATTGGTTTCTAAGCTGCTTTTAATGGGGTCTACCAAATAATTAGGTGGTGATCCTGAGCTCGACTGTCAGATTTGATCATCCTGCTGCTGACTGGGCACACACTTTACACTCAGCCACCAGGGGTGACCCTGGGGCAGCAGCGTGACTTGCTGCCTCCCTGTTGTATGTAAAGTAGATGTAACAACTCGCTGAACCTAAGCTAGAGCTACAAGTCTTTTATCCACAAGGTAATATGCTTGTTTCCCAGGGAAACTGCCCCTAATACTCTAATGTCTAGTTTCTGGAGACTGAATTTCAAGAAGATTCTACCCCTAAATCCATGATGGTCTAGGATCCTGGTCTAGGTTGGACTTACAAGTCAGGCCAGTAGGCTTCAATGTATGGAAGCCAGGGACTCGACCTGATAAGCCAAGGAAAACAGAGAGAATTTGAGTCACTGCAAGGCCATCAGCATAATTTTGATATGTGACACCCACAGATGTGATATAAATGACTTGGGTGTTCATAGTCTTCCACATTATTGTTTTCCTCACTTAAGAGGCTCAGACAGGATTCTCTTGGATTTAAGTTTTGTGTTTGTGTGTGTGTGTGCATGTGAGTGTTGTTGTCGAGGTTGCAAAAGTAAAGCTCAACCAGAGTGGGAGCCTGAAAAGTGCTCGGTTCAGCTGCTGGGGTGTTCCCATCAGCCATCTCAACAACGTGGCTTCAGCCATTGGAGTATGACTTCCACAACAAAAGGGTCTTAAGCTCAAAGATGGTCAGAGTAGAGCTCAAGTCTGGCTCTTTTGCAATTGGGGAGATATATAACCTTGACAATGAGAGGGCAAGGTGACCACTTGCTGTTCCTATAGCAGACCTGCATGACTTGCTTTAAAAATCATACAAGTTTGCATCTTTCATGTGCATGTATCTATTATTTATCTGGTCATAACTCAGTGAACAGAATTCAAGAACTCAGCAGATTAAGGGCTATGTGGAATTATATACTAGCAGGTAATTACAATGGACTGACATCAGGATAGTGTTTACTGCACGTGGGGGATTCTTCTGGTGAGCTGGAACACCAAAGATGGTATTTACATTGTGATGTTTAGGGACATCAAATGAAGGTAGAGGGTCATAAGGGGTGGGAATAGTCACAACTGATGGGGAACTGTCTCCAAATTAGGTGAACTCTTCACAATCTTCAGGGCTCTCTGAAAGCACCCCAGAATGAAGTACTACCCCAAGACTCTTTTTTTTTTTTATAAAAAAAAAGGCTAGCTACTATTTAAAGAGTTTAGAGTTTTCTTTGGAATTTTCATGGAATTGTTTCATGCTAATAGAGACTTTAATAGAATCAGTGATTGTATTTCAGTCAAAAACTTATGATCCAAAAAAAGAAAAGAAATATGAAAGAAAGAAGAAGAAAAGAAACCCTGTAAAAATAGGAAATGTGAATAAAAATTGGGGAAGTCTAGATTTTAAAGCCACTAAGAAAGAAATTGTATATTATTACTTCTAGGTAGTGATAACTTGACTTTTGTTTCCATAGATTTCAGCAAAATAAAATGAATAAATCCTACCCATTGTGGACCCACCCACCAACTACAAAGGAGGCAGAGGTATGAATTCCTTGTCTGGCATTTTCCAGACCTCTCTTATCTTCCATCTCTAAGACTGGAGTGTAGCATTTTGGCTACTAGGGCGAGTATCCACCCAACTGCTCCTCAAAAGGAGAGCTTTGCACAAAGAAAATCCCAGGTGAGGATTTACACTTCAGATCATGGAGCTCAAAACTAAATATGCCAGCTCATGCCTTAGAGTTGTCAAAATCAATGGCAACACTCTTTCTCATCATTAAAATTTAAAAAATGGGCAATCAGGAAGGGATGCTAACAAAGGAGGCCTCGGTTGCATGGCGTAGCATCTTTTTAAGAGTGGCATTGTTATGCTCATTTATTTTCTTAACACCCTTGATTTTATGATGTTGCTACAACATCTAGCCACTGGGTTTTGACAATGGAAATTCTCACCTGAAGACTGAGTCCGTGGGAAGCATAAAAGTTTAACAATGGATTCTGAAATATGTTCTTTTCTGGACATAAAAGTATAGTTTGGGGATGAGCTATGGCTAAAAATTTGAATCTTTGCAGGTCCTTTGTGTCTAAGTTCTCAAAGATGTGTAAGACATCTTGTTTCATTTCTCAGGAATTTGTTATCATCGCAAGTGTCTTCCATTCTTTGTTTTGGGTAGTGTGGACTTAAAACAATACTACAGGGATGTGTCATTCCGTAAAGCACAAAAGGATAGTGGGATCTGAGGAATGCATATAAAATACTGAAAAATGACTAGGTAATAAAACGTACACTGCTCTCAAGTTGTAGTGTCCACTTACAATGACTTCTGTTTTTCACAGATATCAAAAGAAGCATAAAAATAAACATAATCAAAGAGAACTTTCCCAAATGAGTGGAGTTCCACCAGTGACCACAAGGGCGCTGGTAGAGGTAGAGTGGTGGGTGGTGATGCGAGATGGGGAGTACCCACTACAACAAGTGGGCATCGATGCGCAGCCAACACAGTCCCTGGCGAACGTAGCGAACAAGATTGGTCATGCTGCTGTGCTGGGTCAGAGGCCCCATCAATGTGTCCAGGTCGCCAAAGAATTCTGAAAATCAGAGCAGACTTTGGTCAGGCCTTTGAATGAGATCACAGAAATATGCTCCAGATTGCCAAATGGCCTTCACAAAATCCCACAACCACATGGGCACTGGGAAAGCTATTCATTTGCTCATTCATTAATTCATTCACTCATTCAACAAACATTTATAGCTTTGCTTACTAGGGGACCAAAATTCCATATGCATATCAAGCACTGTTATTTTAATCTGTATTTAGCTGCCAAAACTCAGCAGCATGAAAAATACTTGTAGGTGTTATTGTGATTAATAAAACACAAACGCATTTAAATCTGTTACTTAATTCACAGTAAGTGTTTTTTAATTATTTTTTTATCACTTTATATTTTCTCAGACAGTGGATTCTAAAAGTACATTATAATCCTGTGGAGGTTTATGACGTGTGTGTGCATGTGTGAATAAATATATATGTGTGTATAAACAGGTGTTGTTGTTGTTGTTGTTAGGTGCCATCAAGTCAGTTCCAACTCATAGTGACCCAATGTACAACAGAACGAAACATTGCCTGGTCTTGTGTCAACCTTGCCATCGTTGTTATGCTTGAGCCCACTGTTGCAGCCACTACGTGAATCCATCTTGTTGTGGGTCTTCTTTTTCTCTGACTCTCTACTTTATCAAGCGTGATATTCTTCTCCAGGGACTGGTCTCCCCTAATAATATGTCCAAAGTATGTGAGATGAAGTCTCGCTATCCTCGCTTCTAAGGAGTATTCTGGCTGCACTTCTTCCAAGACAGGTTTGTTCATTCTTCTGGCAGTCCATGTATATTCAATATTCTTCACCAACACCATAATTCAAAGGCATCAATTCTTCTTTGGTCCTCCTTATTCACTGTTCACCTTTCGAATGCATATGAGGAGATAGAAAACACCATGGCTTGGGTCAGGCGCACCTTAGTCCTCAAAGCGACATCTTTTCTTTTGAACACTTTAAAGAGGTCTTTTGCAGTAGATTTGCCCAATACGATGTGTTGTTTGATTTATTGACTGCTGCAGCCATTGGCGTTGATTGTGGATCCAAGTAACATGAAATGCTTGACAACTTCAGTCTTTTCTCCATTTATCATGATGTTACTTATTGGTCCAGTTGTGAGGATGTTTTCTTTGTGTTGAGGTGTAATCCATACTGAAGGCTGTAGTCTTTGATCTTCATTAGTAAATGCTTCAAGTCTTCTTCACGTTCAGTATAAATAGATATATATGTGTATATAAATATGTGTATATATAAAGCTGTTTGTCATTCTATGTGTTACTGGACTGAGAATATTCTATTTTCCTTGTGTGTAATGAACTCAGTTTATTGACTTTTCTTGGCATGATGTAGACAAAACCAGTGAACCTGGACAACAGCATCCGAGGCCAAATAAACTTCTAGGAGGAATGTGATGTGGTAAGCTTTATTACCAATTACATTAGGGACAGAGAATGACCTGCAAGTGTCTGTCCCATAACCACTTCCCCTGCTCCCCATGACATGGATGGCAAGAATGTCCAGATGGGGAAAGGGCAGCACTGAGGCTACCATACTAACCAATGTGCTTGGATTTTTAGAGTGTCTGCTTTGGGTTGGGGGTGGGTGGTGGTGTGGATATGTGGGAAAAACTAAGTGACGTCTAAAAACTAGCTTGAATGGATTTGCTTGCCATTATGTTGACCTTGGAGTCAACTTGACTCCACGTGAGGGCTCTCTGGCATCCTCTTTGTTTGCTCCCAACAGAGGAGGCCGCCTCAGCCATGAGGAAATCACGCCTGTGTTGGCTGGGGGTGAGGAAGCCGGGTAGGGGAAACTGGAGACTGTCCTGCAGTGATGGGGATGCTCTTCTGTCTTGGAAAGCAATTTCCATGCCTGGGTTACATGTGCTTAATTGCTCAGCAGATGGTATTTCACTAAACAATGCATTTATTCTTCATGTTATGTATAACATATGGGCCTGTTCTCTAGGTATCAACTTCATTTGATTATGTGATACTTTTTAACCTGTACTATGCAATAAAAATAACTTCTGCTGATAAAGGAGTAAATTATTTTTGGCATCTCATATATTTTCTTATGTAATGCAATATGAAGGAAAATGTTAAAGGACCTAGTCATTGTTGAATGAATGGGAGCCTCACCTGAGCCAGGAAGACACCTGAGTATTCTGTACAAAGCTCTCTGTGGCATTCTTAACTAGATACCCAGGTCACCGTCTTAACAACGGTTTCAAGTGAGCAGTGTAAGCAGCTGGGGAGGTGGAGCATGGGGCTTCTACATCAAAGACCAGAGGACATCATAGGCCTGACTGGCCCATTTTGAGCACCAGAACTTTCTGCAGTATGCCATCTGCAGCTGTGTGGGTGGGCAGGCAAGGGTGTGTGTGCAGGGACTACCACTGGGGGAGCCAATCTCACCCATCTCCATGGCATAATCGAGTGGGAAAAGGTTCCAGGACAAGGTTGTCTCCAGTGGAAGGCAGAGTGCCAATCAGAAAGGAAGCTTCTAGTTGCCCATTTCTATATGGACAAGACAGATATGGAGAAAATACTCAAATCTAAGCAGATCAGAAATGACAAGCATGTGAAACGCGAGGCTGCAACCAGAAGATTCCAAACCAGGTCCTCTGCACAGTCAGAGAAAAGCCCAATGATAGCATTAGCAGGACACATTTTCTCTCCTCTGGTGGAATGCCGGAATTGTTTTGATTCAATATGTAACATTGACACACTGTGCTAATGACAAGGTTAGCACCATCTCACCCTAACGTCGGCAAAGCCACCACATTGCTCTTGGAAAGTTCTGCAGCTAATTTAGAAGGAATGACTTGAACAGATTTTGAAAATGGATGCAATTATGAAGGAAACCCATAAATATTGAACTGCCCTCCAGTTACCAACAAAAAATAAAATAGAGAAGGGTGGAGGCAGACAAGCTCCGTAAGTCTTAAAATGCTTATGTCTTCACTTGAAATTCCAGAACCCTTGGATAGGCTTGGTTCTCCGGGCCAATTTTCTCTGGATTTCCAGAAACCTAGAAAAGTAGACAAGTTAAGACTTGCCCACTACTCAGGTAACTAACTGCACAATCTTGCTGAAGGTTCCTGAGGACCCATTATTAACCTTGCTCTCTATATGGGCAATGTAGCCTAATGGTTAAGAGTTCAGATTCTGGAATCAGATCTAGATTCAATTCCTGTTTCCAGCATTAAGAGCTATGATATCATAGGTGAGCTTCTTAACCTCACTGAGCCTCAGTTTCTTCATCTGTAAAATACAGATCAATGAGACAATAAACAATAAAGGAAGTAGTGCAGTGCCTGATATATAGCAGGTGTTTAAAAATGCTATCTATGATCATTGAAATTGCTGCACAAACAGATGTAACTAATACACACAAATAACCTCGGAAGTCAGTGTAACTTTATAGCTGGCTTGAGAGTCAAAGTCTCAAATTATGGAAAGTGCTTTGATAGCCACAAAGTCCTTGAGTTACATAACCAGTTAATCAGTTGTTGTTGAGTCAACCAGGACTCCTGGTGACCTCACGTGTGTCAGAGTAGAACTGTGCTCCATAGGGTTTTCAATGGCTGCTTTTTTGGAAGTAGATCACTAGGCCTTTCTTCTGAGGTGCCTCTGGGTGGACTCGAACCTCCAACCTTTCAGTTAGCAGCCGAGTGTGTTAACCATTTACACCACCCAGGAACTCCTGAGTTATACAGATACGTAATAATATGGGGTAAGGAAAAAGAACGAACATTTGTAAGGTTTCTACCTTGCACCCAATATTTTATGCTAGGCGCTTTACATGTATTATTTCATTCAATCCATCTCTATAATCATTCTGGGTAGGTTTCATCATCATTATTACATCCACTATACAACTGGGAACTAGGAAGTGGCTCAGAGAGTTTAAGTAACTTGCCTAAGATCGCCCAGCTAGTGCATGACCCAGGCGGAGTTCAAAGTTAAATGATCAGGCTACAAAATCTGTGCTCTTTCTTCTCCATTTGGACTGTTTTCCCACATGGTCAGTAGTGAAATTTTTCATGCGTGAAAGGTCTGTGATGGGTAGCAAGGAGGAGGGCTGGGAGGACTCTGCCCTATTCCATAATCAGGCCTGGCAGAGAACCCCTGATCACAGAGTAGCAGCTTTGAGGAGAGAAGGGAAAGAGGCTGAGGCCCTGGGGCCTGAGTCGGAAGGACATGATCGCTGCTTGTGTTTCGAGGACTCCAGGGCTTGGAGATGAACCGGGCGAGGCGGCCCAGGAAGTCCTCCTTGGGCAAACTCACCTTCATCTATGGGGCCTGCAGCCCCAACCTGATTCCTGGAAAGCCTATGACTACTTAGGATCTGGCACTCACCCTGCAGTCCCTGGACGGTGCAGCATGCTAATGCTTCCCTGTTCCTGGCCAGACATGTCCACTGCTCTTAACTGCTGGGGTCACATCTTTGTAGTTTGATTCTCAAAGGCCTACATCTGTCCCTATCTTGAATGAAGTAGGGTAGTCTGTGACCTTTGAGTCAGAATTAGCCATTCTAAATGAATGGCCAGGGCAAAAGTGCTGTTTATCTCTCTGTTCCACCTTCCTCAGGACAGTGAAGCTTCCTTGTGAGCCTGAGTGGCAGCTAGGGCCACATATGGCAACATTAGTCACTCAAGAGCCCAGACTCACTCTCTGGGGAAGCAGGGTCCTCTCTGCATTTCTTTTGTAGTAAACCTCACGTGTTGCCATGAACAGGGCCCTGATCCTTCATCTCAGCTGTCAGAGTGAGAAATACTAGCTGAGCTTTGGCCCTTGCTTCTTGATCCAAACCACATCATCATGTACTCATTGGAGCTGATTATTATAATGAAGACAGAGGCCTGGTTCAACCTCATCTCTCAAAAAAAAAAATATTAAAGTTGATAACAAAAGCCAACAGGATCTTAATTAATTTACAAATCATTCTTTGTTCCTTTGCCTCTGTTTCTGGGTGTTGATCTTTATCTTTGAGTGGAATTCTGAAATAGTTGTCTGCCAACATATCACCATTCAGATAAGTTTGAGCTCTACAGGAGAACAAAATTCCAGCTCTTTCACTCTCCCAGCAAAAATGGGTCACTGAGTCAGCCCAGAGCTAAGCCCCTCTTCTCTCATCTAAGCCCTGGCAATCAGAGACAGAAAGACAAGGCTACCATCAAAAGTCAAGTTCCTCAAAACACAACTGACTCCATCGTGCTCCGAAAGTGATGGGTAGAGTGGGTGAGCATACCTTTGTTCTCTCTTGTCAGTTTGTCGGCCATGTCCCAGTGTTCATAGCCTCTTAACACGTTGCTAGTGATGTTGACGTGGCTGGCGGCCATGTGGTGAATACGCTGGGGAATGGTGACTGGGCCATTGTTACAGTTCCCCATTGTGTTGATGGGAGAGACGTTGTTGAGAGACACCGGGGAAGGAGTGTTCCTGGGGAATGGAAAGAGATGGGCCTTGTTAGACAGGCAGGGAAGAGTGATGGCTGGGTTCTAGGCCTCCCTCTTCATACTGCTGGGATCTCAGTAGAATACCATTTGCCAGAATAAGGGTTAGCATGGTGTACATACATGAAGCCCCAGTGGAGTGAGGGTTGTTCCCATATCCCACCAGCTTGTCTTGCAGGGGGACATCCTAGAGCTTTTGTCAACACAACAGCTTTCTCCAGAGGCCCCAGAGAGAGCTGATTACCACCCCATACCTGCCTCATTTGACGAACCCACACAGAGCTCCAGGGCCAAGTTGTAGAGTGAGACCCCTTCTCTTTTCCTCGGAAGAAAGGCCTGGTGATCTACTTCTAAAAAACCAGCCATTGAAAACCCTATGGAGCACAGTTTTACTCTGACACACATGGGGTCACCACGAGTCGGAGTTGACTCGACAACGACTACCATCGATGAATCCAAGCATACTGCTGCTTTTGTTGGAAATACCAGCGCAGCTTTGGTGACTCTCTGGTATGAATGCTACCCAAAAATACAGCTCTTACTTTAAATATCTAGAATGAATGTTGCAATGTTTCAGAGAAAGAAACAGCTCAGAGCTAGCTCTGCATGCTACTGGCCAGAGTGGCTACTGGCAGTTAGAAAACACTAGATGTGCAATCTTGGTCTATTATCAACATGTTTTGTGGAAACCACAATGACAGTGTGCTCCAAAAGCAGTCACCACAATCAGCAAAGCCCCCAAGGAGCAGTATTAGGGAAGGTAGAACAAGTAGGATTCGGAAACTGTCTCTAGGATTCTGTCAGATGTGCTGCAGAGATGGGTGGTTAACTGCATGCTGGTTTATCAAGAGAAGTCTTCAGACTTTCAGCTTCAGGCAGTACTAATGTTTGGACATAGATTTCCGTTTCCTTCTTTAACGTCAGCAACAAGGAGTCACCTGCTGGCTGAACACAGTGTGGAGGTCATGTTTCCTCCAGGGCCTAGGCTTAGGTCGACCTACTGCAGACTGGCCCAGGGACAGTCTCAAAAGCATGGGTGGCTTCCTGTACACATGGGCAAGGTCTGTGTGTCCCTCGGCCTCCCTATCTTTCTTCAGCCACACTTTGAACAACTGTCCATGCAAATGTACTACTTTATGATGAGGAGTAAAATAGATGGGGGAAAGCTGTGTTTGGGACTCTGAGCCTGCATGTTTGAAGGAACCTTCTCATTCCTCCAAACACACTGTAGAACATCACCACGGTACCTAGCCCACTGCCCCCTCTCCCAGTTGTGTTGTTGGCAACTCTAGAGTTCCGGTGTGGCTGTGTTCCTCAGAGCCCACGCCTGCTCACAGAGTGGATGCGCGTCCCAATAGGCATCGCACATATGATTCGGGGGAACCGCAATCACAACATCCTGAAACGCCAAATGCTGCTGACTAGATCTGTGAGCAATTACAAATGATACGCTCTCCCTGAGACTCATATGGGCTAGGCCTACATCCACGGGAGAGATTTGGCCCATTTCTGCAAACAGAGTCAGTCTTTTGGTATCTTCTAGTATCTTCTGGTCTGAGGGGGAAACTAGATCCTTGCTCGGACTCAGCTGTGTGTCCCTCACACCTGCTCTGTACTTGTCCGGTGCATGAGGGTATGAAGGTGTGCCTGCTGTGGGCTGAGATATTTCATTATTTATTGCTGGAATGATTTATTCTCAAGGCAGTGGTGGGGTGGGGAGATGTCCAAGCTAAGGAGCCCAGGCACAGAAGGGTTAGTTAATGACAAAACAGCAGTGAATGCTGGATTTTTTTGTTGTGGCTTGTGGCAAATGCTATCTTCTAGTCTTTTCCCCTAGTGGTGGTCATTGACTCTGAAATGTCAATTTATGGCAGGAAAGGAATATGTTCTCCTTTGTAATCTCTAGAGAAAACTACCAGGATATCAAGTGCCACCCATGTTGAAAGTGGAACTGTGAGGTGCTGTGAAAGAAGTACTGGGACCCCAGAAGCCCTGGTTCCATCCCTTCCCCTCACTGGACTTGGCTTTCCTCTACTAAAAGAAAAGGTTGGATTCAATGATCTCCGATCATGTCCGGAAGTCACAAGGGAAAACAAATTACCTCTCTTTACCTCTTCTATCTTGAAAATAACTTTTTTAGTTTATAACACTGAAGTCTTACTGAAGGGCTATAGTTAAATCCATTTTCTTTCCCTTCCAGTATCACCCCTGCCATTCCCTTCTTTCTTCTTCCCTTCCTTTCTCTTTACCTTCCCTTCCTTTCCCATCCTATCCCATCTCCTCCCTTCCTCCCTCCCTCCCTCCCTCCCTTCCATCCATCCTTCCCTCTTTCTTTCCTTTCTACAGTCACTAGTGGAGGCAAGACCTTGGGAGAGCTTGGGCATGGGTTTGCTTTGGGTCACCACCGTTCTCACTATATGCAGTATATATAAGATCTGTGGGTGGTGCAAATGGTTTGCTCCTGACTACTAACCTAAAGGTTGGTGGTTTGAGCCCATCCAGTGGTTCCAGAGAAGACAGGCCTGATGATCTTCCATAAAGATTACAGCCAATATAACCCTATGGAGCTGTTCTACTTTGTAACACGTGGGGTTGCCATGAGTCAGAATTGACTCCATGACAGCAGGTTTGGTTTTGGTTATCTATCTGTCTGTCTCCATTATCTCCATTATTTATCTCCATCCTATTGGTTCTGTTTCTCTGGAGAACCTAATATATCTAAACCCAAACCAAACCCACTGCCGTCGAGTCCATGCCAATTTCTGACTCATAGCGGCCCTTTAGGACAGAGTAGAACTGCCTCATAGGGTTTCCAACGCTGTAATCCTTATGGAAGCAGACTACCACATCTTTCTCCCGCAGAGCAGCTGGCGGGTTCAAACCGCAGACCTTTCAGTTAGCAGCTGAGTGCTTAACCACTGTTCCACCAGGGCTCCTTCTAATACATCTAAGTACTTACATAATGCCTCAGTCTTGCCTCTTGGTTCACAAAGCCCAAAACACTTTCTATATAGCCCCTTACGGAAGAAGTTTGCTGCTTTCTACTCTAAAGCAAGCTGACTTCTTCCAACTGCTTCTTTGCCAGGCCCACTTCACCCTGCCGCTGCTGAGGCTGGTTCCTGAAGCTCTGCCCTAGCCCTCTGCTGCTCTTTCCATACACTCTCCTACAGAGCCCTCAGCCATGGAGAGGGCCACCATGGCTGCCTCCATGCCACTGACTTCCAATGGCCAGCCAGCTGAGGAGGGCTTGGGGTTAGGGGTGCAGCTCCTTGGAGGCACTGTGAGAGGCCCTGTGTGGGGCCAGCCACCCTCATCCCTGGGGGAACCGAGTCAGAAGACTTCCCTGACCACCCAGTGAGGCAGAGCTCTCTTTCTCTGGGGCCGCCAGGGCACTGAGTTCCTACCTGTCACCCCCACTGGGCTGCGTGCTTCTGGCATTCAGGGACTGCGTCTTATTCAGCTCAGAGTCCCCAGCACATCATTGGGGGCCTGGCGCAGAGGAGAGGCACCAGAAGTGTTTCCTGAATGAACGGGATGTAACCCCGGGGAGACTTGTTTTGGGCTGCCTCATTGAAAAGCTCTATGACCTACCAAAGGGAGTGTGCTTTCTTCACACAGAAGCTGCTTTAAAAGTCAGTACAGGAGGTTTTTAGTGTGACTTCACAAGCTTTAGGATGTGTTTGAGTTCTTTTGTTTCAGAATTAAAAAAAAAAAAAAAAACAAAAGAAAAGAAACAAACTTCCCACAATCCTTGAATGGCTGCTTACCTGGCCTTGCCTTTCCTTTCCTTTGTGCTCAGACAAAATAGCTTCCTCGGGGCCTTTCAGTGGTTATTTTTATTTTCTGAACTTTCTGAGAGAATCACTCTCCCTTTTGTTCATCAATATAAGAGTAAGACCCAATTCAACAATTTAAACGGTGCTTCCTTTCAATACAAGAGTTGAGTTAATGAGCCATTGTTAATGGTCCTGTTCCCTCACTCTGAATGTTTTTATGATCTCAAAGTAGGGCCCATTGTCCCACCGCTTCTGGAGTGTTATTTGTAGTTGTTTATAAAGTGGCAGTGGCAACTGTTTTACTCTTGAAGAAAGCGTTTGGATCAGCGATGCAAGGATTTTGAAATGATGACTAATTGAAAAGGCAGCTTGGAGTTCGAAAACAGGCTCTCTTTGAAAGGCTATTTCCACCATCATCCTGCTTCCCTTCCCGCTTCCTGTGGGAAGTGGGCCTGGGGTAGCGAGGTGGTATTGGAGTCATTGGGTTGGGGGGATGACTGGTACCCAACAAGGTGAGCAGAGGCACGTAGCCAGCTCTTGGCGGAGACAGAACTGGGGTTCACATGCTCCTCGTAAAAGAGCCAGGGAAACCAACCCCGAGAGAGGGAGGGGGCCTCCTTCGGTGCCCCTATGTGCTAGGGGCGGCCTCAGGAGTAGGTCACAGGGCTTTCTGACTCCCACACCATGACTGCTAGGCCCTTCCTAGCTCCGCAAGCACAGAGCATTCAAAATCAGGCTGTGGGAGGCTGTGGTTCCATGGTGCCTCAGAGCCACATCAGAGTAGATGCTTTTATATTTTAGGTCAGGCTATTTTAGTATTGCTATAAAAATCATCATGAAGGCTCAGATAATTGGCTGACTAAGCGCCTTCACATTTTCAGAACTATTATGCCTTAGGTTTTATTAAACAGCACTTACCATATATCAATGAATATTTCATTGGTCTTTCATTACTGAGTGAATCATTGAAAACTCAATGCAGTGGAGGTTAACTTGACTCGGCCTCCCTCAAATGGCATGGTGCTTTCCATTTCATTAACAGTTCTTTTTATGGCCATAATTTGGCTTAAAGATCAAATAGTTGAAGAATTTGGTATCATATCATTTTTTAACTTTTCTGTCTTGCCTTTAGCTGAGACCTGCCTGGAATTTTGCATGCACAAAAGATGACCTTCACTCTTGAGTTGTCGATGCAAAATATTTGGGGTCCATTCAATCACTCATTTTCATGAAAAAGCAATTTTCATAAGATACTTACTTTCCATTGCCTACCCATGGAGATGGTATCTGAGCGACTTTTGAAGCATTTTGCTAAAAGAGAGAGAGAGAGGGAAATAAGGACATCTATTTTGTGTTTTATTAATTCAGAAACAGATGGAAGTGTGATTTCGAGCACATTAATATTGATTGCAGCATTTCGGGAGGCCTCCTGTTCCATTTGCAGCACCGGGATGGATGTGTGCATCAGCACACCCCGACGCACACTTGAGGAAAATAGCTGGTTAGGATAATGAGTGGGCTCCAATCAGGACCATGAAAGTCACTTGATGAAAGATCTTATCTAGGAAAAGGCCCAGTGAAATCAGACTCGGTTCTCCAAGAAGTGGTTTAATTATCCTCATCTGAAATTTATTCTGCAAAACAAGCTCTTCAGAGCACAGGAAAGCTTTTCACCTTTAGCTCAAGTTGCAAAACTTTTTTCTTGGGATGGAAGGAGCGCTGGTGGTGCAGTGGTCAAAGCACTCAGCTGCCAACTGTAAAGGTCGGTGGTTTGAATCCACCAGTTTCTCTATGGCAGAATGATGTGGCAGTCTGCTTCCATGAAGATTTACAGCCTTAGAAACCCTGTGGGGTAGTCCTACTCTGTCCTGTAGGATCGCTGTGAGTTGTAATTGACTCCATGGCAATGGGTTTTTCATCCCTGGAATGGGGTTGGTGGCTGAAGTTTCTATATCTCAGGGATGTGCCAGGACCTGGGGTGGGGGTGGGGGCTGAAATGTCTATATCTCAGGGATGTGCCTGGAGCCAGCAGCAGTTTTTGTTTGCTTGTATGGGTGAATCCTCACTGATTACAGCTGGTTACTGTCCTGTCGTAGCGATGAAGCAATGGAATTCTAACCCTTCTTCTTTCCTCCGATGGACTTGGGCCTCTTGCATCTCTGTGGCCACACACTTTCGGAGCAGAGGGAAACCTGACGCTCAGCACCGCTACAGCAGGACAGTGATCAGCTAATTATAATGGCCTTGCCATGTTGGCTCACCACACCTGTGCCACTGAGCCTGACTCGGGCCTGCTTCTTGGCAGTCATGGCCCAGCTTAAGCTTCTTCCCAGGCTTCTTGGGTTCTGGCTCAGCCCACTTTGCAAACCCTGGTGTTCAGGACAAGTCAAGTGAGAATGTAACACTTCTCTGGAGGCACAGAGTTGTGTTGTGCAGACTCCAGGATGGAACCTCCAGGCAACTCCAGGCACTCCCAGATGAGTGAGTGATATAACACTTGTTTGGCCTTTTGCCATGCTCTGAAAGCTATGCAGGATAGGCTGAGGAGGACAGATGCTGGAGCAGTGGCTCTCCAGTGTGATCACAAGACCAGCAGCCTCACTGGCACCTGAGGACTTGTTAGAAATGCAACTTCTCAGGCCCCAGCCCAGACCTACAGACTGGGCTGTAAAAGTATTTTTTATAATTGTAGTAAAATGCCGTTGCCATTTCAACCATTTCTGTGTGTACAATTCAGAGACATTAATTTCATTCACCATGTTATGCAATCATCAGCATTATCCATTTCCAAATTTTCCCATCACTCTTAACAGAAACTAAGTGCCTCTTAAGCAATAGCTCGTTTCCCCCTCCCACCTACCGCTGGTCACCACTAAAAAGCTTTGGTCTCTATGCATTTCGTCAATTGACATTTTGTAACATGTCTACCACTTCTCATTAGTGATTTTATTCACCCTCTACCTCTCAATTCCACAAAATAAGGATTACCTTAAAATACTCCATCAGTGATCTGGAGTACTTCATAGCATGGTCCTTCTTCAGTTTGAACATTCTCAAGTAGAGCAGTGATAAACAGCGGTAGCTGTGGCGATGAGGAAGGGATTATGTTAATGCCAGTGCTTAATGAAACCTATAAACTATACCAAAAAATGCTAATACATATTTTGCAGTGACTCTCCTAAGATTAGATAGATTGGGGAACATACGTATCTAAAAAATATTTAAACAGGGAAAGGGAAGCATTAACAATCCCACCTTGAGAAGGGTCTAAATTAGAAGGGTACATGTTTAGTCAACGACTGAAGAAACCCATTAACTATCCTTTAATAGTTTAATGGAAAACAGAAATACTGATCTGGGGTAAGCAGCTTGAGTTGGAGTTTTCAAATCCTTCTGCCACATTTCAGCTATTTCCTCCATGGGACTCACCATAATACTGCTAGCTTTTTGTCCCCATCTGAAGCCAAGGGGCTGGCAAAGTTCTTCAGCCTCATCGCGTACCTTTGAAGAGAAAGCAAAAGCTAAAGTGAGAATTTGTATTATCCTTCAGAAATTCCCAAACTCATTTGCATTTTGATCACCTGAATGAGTTAGGCCCAAATTTGCTCTGGGTGGGAAGACTAAGAGCACGTGGACAAAAATATGCTTTCCTGAAAACACAAAATAATGATTAAGACTGTGCCACAATAAGACTTAGGTGACATGTGGAATTCAGTCCTGTGACAATGCTGTGGGATTATTATTTTGTGTGTGTATAAATGCTTGCAAAATCCTGTTTCTAGAACGCTCTAGCTAAACAACATTATTGGTTTTCAATGAGAGGTGGACAAAAATGTCAGTCTCAGTTCAGTTTATGACAGATGAGGTAAATAATATACAACTATGCCTGACATGAGCATGGGGAGACCTCAATCACCCAGTGAAAAGGTCTGTTCTAATGGCTCAGGTTTCAAATATATTCCTATAGAAAGCAGCTTTGTTTTCATAGAAGAAAGGTGGATTTCACAGCACTTTAAGGTCTAAGCACCCTTAATTTATGCGCTTGTATAGTTTATCTTTCCGTTCTCTTTAATTGTTACTGTTTCACACTGGGGTGATAAAGGTTGAGTATTTTCCATTTTTTTTTCCCCTTCTAACTGAGCACATTCCATTCTGGGCGTTTAGGCTCTTGAAAATCAATTCATTGTATAAAATCATTGTCTGAGCTTTAATGCAATTTCACAGGTACTTGCGGTAGAATAAGTAATGGGATTCAGTGTTGCATAAGGAAGTTGAAAGTGTACAAGCAGCCTGGACTCCTCATTTATGAGACGGTGACGGAGAGCCCGCAAGGACGTTGGGCTGGCACTGTGGCCTCCTGACTTCCAGCAGCCCCTCCCCTAGAGCCCGCCAGGGCTCACCACCCAAGACTAGGTCTCCTCAGCATCCTACAGCTCTGCTGTCCTCCTTAGGGCTCCAGTGCTGTTGAGCGAACATTTTCAAACAAAAGGACCTGTGCCCTTGATGTGAGTCCCTTCTGTTGTTGCAATATTAAGCAAAGGGATTTTTATTATGTAATAAATCTAACTTTCTTTGACAGCTGGATCACTGAAATGTCAAGTCATTGTGATGGCCCGCTTGTTTTCACAAATACATTTCTATCGCGTATTCCCAAGGCTCCAAGGAACTATAATTACTTGAACGAAGAATATGGGGCACTTTCTCTGTTGCCAGCATGCTGTCTGGGTGAGAGTAATAAAACTCTCTTCAACATGATATTGCACTACTGAAAACTATGTTCCTATTACAGTCATCCTCTAATTGCAGCCGCATTCACAGGGACTGGATAGTGCAGCTTCCATTGCTTAAATGGACCAGAAGACCTAGTGGCTTTCACTCATTTTATTCCCAAGTGAAATTTCTCTCATTAAAAAGAATTATATACACTTTACAGAAAATTTAAAACATAAAATAAAATAAAAATTAGAGAGAGGGGACACACACACAAGTGCATGTAAAGCTGGGGAAATCTGAATGAGTCAGTGGATTGTCTCCAGGTCAGTGTCCTGGTTATGATGTTGCACTACAGTTAGGTAAGACGGTACCATTGGGGGAGACTGGGTGAAGGGTATACGGGGATCCCTCTGTATTATTCCCTACAACTGCATGTGAACCTACCATTACCTCAAAACTGAAAGTTTCAAAATATTGACTTTAAAGTGAATGTCCACAAATTCTCTTTCGACTTCTACCAAATTCCATTGATGTACCCCCTATGGGGAGGAAAATGTCATATAATGAAAAGAAAATCATGCTTAGAAAAAAAGAAGTTTTTCTGCAAACAATTAAGGGAAAACAAGTGCTTTCTAATAGAAATAAATGATGTCATAATTGCATTTTTCCTAGAAAATGAAATTTGGTTTCTTGCTTTTATATTTTTAAGAGTATATACTTTCATCAAATAAAATTCATGAGATAGAAAAAAATAAGGGGAGGGAAAACACCCATAATCTTGCAGTGGCTCCACAAAAGTAAGGCCTGGCAATCTGCTTCCATAAAGATTACAGCTAAGAAAACCCAAGCGAGCAGTTCTGCTCTGTAAAACGTTGAGTCGCCATGAGTCGGGATTGACTCGTCGGCAACGGGCTTGGTTTTTTGGTTATGACAGCTAGGATCTCATTTGCCCTCCAGTTTGGTCCAGATGCCTACACACGTTTCTCAAGGACATAATTGCATATAATTGTCACATTTCAATGGCTGCAAAGGATTCGGTTGAGTGTACTACGATGTAATGAATTACTCTTCTATTATTGATTATTTGACTTGCTTATAATTGTTTTCTATTATATATAATGCCATAGTGAACACCGAACAGATAGCTTGCTCTACTTTTTCAATTATTTTTTTCAAGTAGAGGAAATTCAAATTTCTAGAAGCTGAATTACCGGATCAAAAGATACGAATGCATATTTGTATACTTTTCCTACACAATGCCAAACTGCCCCCGTTTTACAATGAACAGTTTGTATGCCTATCACAAGCGTAGGACAGGCCTCGTTTACTCCATTCTTTTTTTTTTTTTTTGTCCTAACACTGGGTATTAACATCTTAAAATTTTCTTCTTAATTTAAAAAAGTGCCTTCTTTTAATTTGTATTTTTGGATGATTAGAGAGGATGAATTTTCTTCCGCTTGTTCCCTAATGTCTCCCCTCAGTTTTGAATCCTTATGATTTTTGCCAGAATTTTCATCTTTCACCTTCTTCTCTGAAAATTGCACGTCAGCTTGAATAGACACTGAAAAATCTATCTTGCCTTAAGAAATACAGAATGGTGGTGGTAGCTTCCACAGCAAATGAAGGAAGTCAGGGAGAAAGGCTTTGCACTCTTCTCTGGGGCTCACTTCTCAGAGCAGCACTAAGTGACACATAGGTGACTGGCCTAGAAGCCAGGGCTGGGCTTTCCCTTATCACTTCCCTCTTTTTGTGGATTTACCTGAATCTTCTGAACCTATGTGAAAATAGTTTTTTATTTTGTTTTTGTTTTAATAATTCCCATTCTTTTGATGTTTTCGGAAAATATATACTGCATTTTTATGCAAACAACGTGCGCCTTTGCTTGCCAATCACATCCTCCCTCCTCCCCGTGAGATATTTCCATAAGCGCTACTATGCCAGTTTTTTTTTTTTTTTTTAAAAGTAACATGTAAAAAAAATTGGCGTAGTGGCCCTTATGAAAATACCTTACGGAGGGAGGGCACGGTTGGCAAATAAACGTGGAAGGTGTGCATTATTTGCCTAAAAATATGGTATGCTAAATTTGCCCAATGTCTGTCTGAAGGTTCCAGTATTATTATCTCCAGATTCATAGATTTATGCCGGTACAAGCAGTAGAGTATAAAGCAGACCTGGCATTATCGATTAATAGACCCAGAGGGTGAGGAGGCCATAAGGGGCTTTTAGGTAAAGAAGTGCTCACTCAGTCAAAAGCAGTGATTTTGTCCGCCCAGTGAAAGACGGCACTTACCCACTATTTAAAGGTGGGTTAAATGATTTTACAAATCTCTGCAGATTACTGGGAAACACCAGAATGGCTATTATTTCTTCTTCTCCTTCACCTTCTTCCTCTTCTAGGAATTTTTCATTACCCACAGATTCTCCACCAAGACCAACAGGCCAGAAAATTTCATTTAAAATGTAAATGAAATCAATAAGCCATGCAGCTAATATACCCTGTCCTGCTCTCATCCTCCCATCTCTATCCCTGCACCCCTCCCCCTGCCCGTTTCTGTTTCCCTCAAATTCCAGATACACAGGAAGTCGACTCCACACCTGTGGCCTTAAACATCGACTCTGAGTTGGAACAGTGCCCCCTCCTTTTTTAATAACTGAGAAAGAAATTCCTAGAAAACGTGGTTTATAATAGGAACCCGGATAGCACCACTTTTTTTTTTTAAATTATAAAACTGCACCTTTGAAAAGACAAGTGTCAATGCCAAACGGTGAAATTTCTATACTTCACTTCCACCCACTCTGTTTTCAATTTTAATTCTATGAATACTGCAAATTATAACACTCACATTATAACCTCTGAAGGGGATAATTTATAAAAGCAGTGTCCATTAATGATAAATTTTCCACTGACTTTAAGAAAATGGCAAGAACTAATTATGACTCCTAAGAAGAAGATGCGTTGGACAAATCATTAATATGTTGAAATGATATTTTTGAAAACATAGCAGGTTTTAATTATGACTGAAATGAGCTTAGGAAGATGATTGCAGAAAGGCCATTAACCTGAGCAGCTCCACAGTCTCGGAGTACATGGTGTAGGGAGACTTCGCTTCCAGGGGATCGCGCTCCATTGCGTTGCCACATTCGGTGAAGGAGAGGGCTGCGTCAGCGTAATTGACGGCTTTGCCGAATTTCTCAAACTGAAAGAGGAAGATGACTTATCAGCATGATGCTCCCTCTTCTCCTCCTTATAGAGGGAGGAGTGGTTCTCAACAGAGAAACAGTTTGTTCCCCAGGGAACATTTGGCAATGTCTGGAGGTTTTTGGGTTGCCACCACTAGGGGGGGACGCGTTACTGGCATCTAGTGGGTGGAGGCCAAGGATGCTACTAAACATCCTACAATGCACAGGATAGCCCCACCAGAAAGAATGATCTGGCCCGAACGTCAGTAGTGCCAAGGCTGAGAAGAGAAAACCCGCAGTCAAGGTATCAGGGGTGCTTTGTGGTATTACTGTCGTTCTTGTTATCAGTACCATTTTGGTGGACTAGAATCCAAAGTTGACAAGTTTCTATTCATGAAGTTTACTAACCTGACCAGTCATTGTGGTTTCCTACAGACAGAGCTTGCAATTAAGCTCCGCGTTTTCTAAGCCTCATGGACAATGAACACATACAGTCTCGACTCTCGAACTCTTTGTAAGCACATCAACCCTGCTTCCGGGAGAAGAGTTTAACAAATTGATGCTATTGTCATGAAAAATGAGAAGCTGTCCTATGACTGTTGACAATAATCGCATCACTTTCATTGTAAATGATGGTCTGAAATAGTGTGTCAAAAAGCCAAAAAATAGAGCACCACTAAATATTTTAGTTTAGTAAAATTTTATTGCAAAAGGTTTTAGCTCTGATAATGGTCATGACTGAACTGACTTAGACAGACTGATTTCTTTTTTATGTGTAATGAATATTATATATGACACTTTTATAGTGAGTATTTTATAACAGTATTTAACATTTTCAATTTTTGATAGCTGGATGGATGTAAGAATTCCACTAATATGGTATGTTATGCAAAAGAACCAATATAATGCAGATTTAGCTATTTTAATTTTCTTGTACACCTTTTATCAAAATATTTTTTATGCAACTGTGAAGGCTTCAATTCTCAAAATGGCAGAGTAGCTGTCTCTAGCAAAGGATTAAGTGCAACTATAAAATGATGAGTTACGGGTCCTGCACAATCTCTTGTTGTAATGACTCTCTTTACAATAAATGTTCTTCAGCTTTTATGTACTGCAGGAAATCTGTGATTTCCTTTCTGTAAGCAGCTGTGGGAAAATATCGGTGTCTACCCAGTTCAAAGTGATTTCCTGAAAACCTATGTGTATATGCAAATGAAATGATCTCCCTTCTCTCTTGCCTCCAAAGATCATTTCCTTAGGTACATCAGGCTTTGACTGGCTCTCCCATTTGGAAACTAATCTTTACATCCTGATTTTTGGAGGAGATTTTTCATTCATTAACCCATAGCTGGAAGAATCCTTAAAGATCATCGAACCTAAACCCCTCCTTTTCCAAAAAGGGAAACTGAATTCATAAACCATAGCTGGAAGGATCCTTAAAGATCATCTAGTCAAGCCCTTCCTTTTCCAAAAAAGGAAACGAAGACCTAAGAGAAAAATTGACAAGGCCATGTTGCCAAGTCAATTAAATTAATGGCCAAGTCACTCCTCCTCTCTGAGCCTCAGTTTCTACACTGTTAAAGGAGAGAAACTGAGGAACAGGAATTGACAGATTCCTGAGTGTATAGGAACATTCACAAAGGTCCCTGGCCAATGTGAAAGGCACCCAAGAACAGATAAAAAGAAATAATGTGGAGACGTGGTACTCACAAAATCCCAAACCCCCTCTGGGATAAGACAACTGTGATAATCATAAATCCATTTAAAGTTTATCTTGTGCAAAGAATTTAAGTTGAGGTCGTTTCCCTTGATTCCTTAGAGATGACCCTTGGAATTCCCTACCTTTATGTATTTAAAACCTCGAGACTACACCCAAGGATTTGGCCAAATGAATGGGAGCCACAGAAACCACCTACTAATCTGATGTCAGCTGATCTCAGAAAGGGGGCTATGATTCAATCAATCACGTTGAGACTGAAAAAACCAAACCCATTGCCATCGAGTTGATTCTGACTCATAGTGACCCTACAGGACAGGGTAGAACTGCCCCACAGGGTTTCCAAAATGTGGCTGGTGGATTCAAACTGCAGACCTTTTGGTTAGCAGCTGTAGCTCTTACCAGTGGTTGATTTTTATTTGGCTTCCTCCTCTTCTCCTTAAAAGCCTCATTGTAACTCACCTGCATTGAGCCTTTTTTTTTTTTTAACAAAATGGCCTACCTGTATGCATACAGAGTAACGGCTTGAATAAACCCTATATACTTTGTGTTTTGATTATTTTTAACACCACCCGTAAAAAGAGGTGGTTGAACTATAATACAAGGATGCTTCCAGCTCTGGTGTAGACATAGGCTGAGCAAAAATGTCATTCCTCTAAATGAGTGTTTCTCAACTTTTCATTCATAATCACCCCCCGCCCCGGAACATTTTTAGACATTTTTTCCACCCAAATCCATGAAATTTTAATAGCAAACACATACTAAATATCTCTTTATGCACTGTGGCTCTTTGGAGGGTCATAAGCCATTTCAATATCTAAGATTTTTTTCAGCCTCTTCCCAAGAACCAATTTTTGCCCTCATGAGGGTGCTATCTCCCCCATTGAGAATGCATGTTCTAAATGGATTACACCAAGAGTGATTTTGCGGGACACATAAACACAACCCCAGAAGGTAGAGAGTGATGTTGATTCTTGAACCCATGTATGTATCTCTGATTTTCTCAGTTCTTCAAACATTTCACCTAAATGGCCTCAGATGGGCATCCCAATCTCCATGAGCTCATGGAACAGCTGGCCAAATGAACATCTACGTACTCTCTTGCTCTGATTTTGACACTGGGCAAACTCCAGAGCCCTTAGGCAGTGCTGTGAAGTGGAGGACTTTTAGAGAAAACCTTTGGTCTTTCAGTCAGCAGTACTGCCACCCAGTGCCTTTCAAAGGTCTCACCACTCATACGATGGTCACAGGCACAGTCTTCCCAGCACCTCTGGGAGCTGGCACCCAGCCTGCCTTGTCATTTCTGTGTACAGGAGCAGGAGATGATTGTTTCCAAGGGAAAATTCATACCATAGAAGGGTCAGCTGCTGACATATCCAGGCAGTTGGGATCACAGGGAGGATGACAGACAATAGGGAAGCAGCAGAGGCAAGGGCCATGGGCAGTTGCTGTTGGTCTCACACTAGTACAAGTGCAAAGACTATTGTGGCATTCCAGTAGAGGCCTCCCTGTGTCAAACGCCACGTGACAGCTATGTCCTGGCGGCAATGCTTGATGGAGGATGCTTTTTTCAATTTTTTTGAATACAATGAGTAAAACTGACACCTGTAATTGTGTTGGGGTTTAGTCAAAGGTGAGGAGCCTGAATTCAGAACATTCTCTCGGCTATTGGCTCTCAATCTTGGCTGCATGTTGGAATCACCTGGGGAGTTTTAACACCCATGTCTGGATCCCGATCCCAGAAATTCTGATTTCATTTGCCGGGGGTGAGACCTGGGCATCAGGGGTCTTTCTAAAGGTCCCTGAGTGATTGTAATGTGTGTTCAGGTTGAGACCCACTGTTAGGAGGATCAGTCAAGTCAAACACCCAATGTGCTGGCCTAGGTGGTCAAAACACTTGGAAGCAGCTGGGCAAAGTGTCTTGGGAAACCTGCATGGAAGCCCTTCTTTTCTCTGCTCGGGGTCCCAGCCTGACTGTGGACCTCCCTCTGGAAACATGAAATCAAATGCAACAAGGAGCTGAGGTCTTGGGACAGATCTGAGTTTCCCAGAGCCAATTTTTGAGGCCAGTTAACCAGTTCTGCTGGTTTGCGGAACCCGATTACAGCTCCCTCACTCCAGGAGGAGTGTCAAAAGTCACTTGAAATTCACTTTAAAGATAATGGTATATGCCATTTTGCTTCTGAATTTGGGGCAAGGGGAGAAACACTGGGAAAACAAGTGACTTTGGACCTAATCAGCACCATTCTCCCTCTGGCAAGAGCAGCAACGGGCTGCAAAGCAGGCTGGGGCTGGGCTACCAAATGTTGGACTGGCTTGTAAAGTGCCTTCTTTGTTTTCCTTCAAAGCATAATACCTTAATGGGAGCAAAGCCACGAGAGGAAGGGAACCTACCAGGGCATCAGCTTTGTGCTTCAGCTTCTTAGCCTCCTGCATGTAATAATCAGCATTGTGGACCCTAAACAAACAAATCACACTCTTTCAGAAACCAGTGTTGATACTTTTCACCTTTTGATTAAAAGACTGAAGAGTCAAAGCAAAATTATTTTTTGCTACAAATCTATTCCTATACAATGCCTTGGAAAAGGCAGTGAATGCTGTCATTCATGTTGTAACCAACCTTGAAATAATCCAGTAAATGCAATCTGAAGTGCATAATGGCTTATTAGGATAAATAATCCCATCCTCCACCCCCCACCATTACAGTTGTCCAAAGAGAGCAAACGAAACCTAGATGTGTATCTATTTGTTGGTACGCATTTGCATCTGAGAACACGGATAAGAAAGGAGGACAAAGTAACCTGGAATTAAGCACCTGCCTTTGGAAACAGCAACAAAGCTGCACAACTAAACATGGGCGAAGCCATTTCTGGGTGGGGACAGAGATATGTGGGGGGTGGGGTGGGGGAGGGTATATATTTAAGGTTATAGGATATGGTGCTGAAGTCCTATTCCAGGTGACACCCGCATGGAACCAGAAATGCCATACAGCCCCCACCCCCCCCATTCAGCGTCCCAAATTGTGTCCATGAGAATCTGGGGACAACATACGAGTCATCAAAAGTGAGCTTGGGTCTCCGAACATTGGTGCTGCTGCTGGACAGAAGGGGCAGGGCCGCCCAGGACGTCATCTCCAGGTGACTGCTATCCATGAGGCCAGTAGTGATGGTAGAGGTGATGGTGGAAATGGTGGTGGTAGTGGTTGTGGTGGTGGCTGTGGCCGTGGTGGTGGCTGTGACAGTGGCAGTGACAATGGCAGTAGCAGTGACAGTGGCAGTGGTGATAGCAGTGTTGGTGACAGTGACGGTGGCAGAGGCTGCCTTTTTTGGAGTGTCTCCCTCCTGGGAAAAAGGAGGACAAATAGCTTCCATTAGGTCCAGCTCTTGAGAACATCTTTTCATAAATTCTCTGAATGTCCAGCACACTGGGAACAAGGCAGGAGGAAAGGAAACAATGCACACGGCTTGAGGGGAAATAGGTGGCCCTGACATATTGTGGGGGCTCTGTGAATCACCAGCTTTTGTTCTAGGATGACACCAAAAACTGAGCTAATTAGGTGCTGTGATTACATGGCCCCCATCATGCCATTAGGAAGGCTATTTGTAAAGGTCCAAATACAGTAGAAAAAGTGAGAGGGGAGAGCAGGGAAGGGGAAAGGGAGGGGAGGATAGGGAGAGGAGGAGAGAGGAAGAAAGAGAAGGAAAGAGGAGGATGGAGACAGGGAGCGATAAGATGGAGAGAGAGAGAGAGAGAGAGAGAAATATAGACTGAATAGAGTCTGACCCTGATGTGAACATTTTTGATAGGGCAACCAGCCCAGAAACTATCTCTAGGGTAAGTAGAGTCCACTGGTCGCTCTGCAAAATATTAGATCCAGTCCAGTAAAATACCAGCAAACCAAGCATTGTCCTGCCATAGTCAGCACCCCGGGCCAGAGGCTGAAGAAGGCCTTTTGTTCATATGAGACACTTGACCAATTTCTGGTTAAATGAATACCACATGAGTATGCCTCCTCATTTTAAAGTCTTGGGACTGTGAAGTCTCATTTCAACCAGGTCAAAAATCAGAACGGTCTCCCTCTGAACTGTCATTGTCATAGAGAGGCTGGGACCCAGTGGAGAAAGTAGGTGGTAAGATGTGTAATTCTGTTCCTGTGATAGTGCTGTGTCACAAGACCACCTGCCGTGCTCCCATGGCAGACCCTGCCCTCTCACGCCTGGCAACCCTCCCTGCCCTTGGCATCTGTGGGACTCTCCTGACCCCTCTACGTCTGACCACGCTTTCCATGGTACCTTTCCCCCCTCTGCTCTCATAAGTTGGTATCTCCCTAAGGGCGGTATCCCCCAAGGTTCTCTCCTCAACGTTCTTAGTTCTTGACAAGATGTACCAATCCTGTACGTGTTGGCACAGCTTCAGCCAAATGAAGGTAACTCATAAATGGAAACCTCCATCTTAGTCTCTCTCCTAAGCTCCACACCTGCAGTGACAACCTCTAGAAAGTTACCTAGATGATCCATTAGCACCTCAAATGTCTCTAAAACTAAATAGCTAACTGGACCCAGCTGGTCCCCTGTATCTGTTAATGGCAGGACAGTCCTCTGCCACTAAGCTGGATTTCTCCACACCAGCGAGGAGTTTCCAAGTTCGGTTTGGCAGGGCTCCGTGGGACTGTGGTAGTCCCTGGGGCCAGAGGCATTGGAGCTCCCTATCCTTAGCTTCCATCTGAGCTGTTCTGCTTTAATCTCCTTTACATATTAAAGTTTTGTAAATTATTGCATTTCAAAAAACGGTGATGCTCTCAAAGTGTTTTTTTTTCTAAATTTTATTTATTTTGTTGTTGTTGTTGAGAATATACACAGCAAAACATACACCAATTCAACGTCTTCTACATGTACAATTTAGCGACATTGGTTACATTCTTCAAGTTGTGCAATCATTCTCATCCTCCTTTTCTGAGTTGTTCGTCCCTCATTAACAGAAACTCACTGCCTCCTAAGGTTGCTATCTAATCTTTCCAGTTGCTGTTGTCAATTTGATCCCATATAGACAGTTCTTTAGAGTACAATGGTTAAGGTAGATATTTTTCACTAGTTAAGCTAAATAATTGCTTGGTTTTAAGATGACTTCAGGGAATATTTTTCGTTCAAGGCTTAAAGATTATCTCAGGGCAGTAGTTTCAGGGGTTCATCCACCCTCTATGGCTCCAGAAAGTCTACAGTCGATGAGAATTTGAAATTCTGTTCTTCCGTTTTCCCCCTTTTGATCAGGATTGCTCTATGGAATCTTTGATGAAAATGTTCAGTATTGGTAGCCAGGCACCATCCAGTTCTGATCTCATGGTAAAGGACGTAGCTGTTCATGCAGGCAATTAGCCACACATTCCATGTTGTTGTTAGGTGCCATTGAGTTGGTTCTGATTCACAGTGACCTTATATACACTAAACACTGCCTGGTCCTGCGCCATCCTCAGAATTGTTGTTAGTTTGAGCCCACTGTTGCAGCCACCATGTCAATTCATCTCACTGAAGGTCTTCCTCTTTTTCACTGACCCTCTACTTTACCAAGCATGATGTCCTTCTCCAGGGCCTGGTCCCTCCTGATAACATGTTCAAAGTACGTGAGATGAAGTCTCGCCATCCTTGCTTCCAAGGAGCCCTCTGGGTGTATTTCTTCCAAGACAGACTTGTTCATTCTTCTGGCAGCCCATCATATATTCAATATTCTTCACCAACATCACAATTCAGAGGCATCAGTTCTTCTTCGGACTTCATTATTCATTGTCCAGCTTTCACATGCATATGAGGTGAATGAAAATATCACAGCTTGGGTCAAGTGCACCTTAGTCCTTTACCAGTGGCAAAGCTTCCAGTATCACAGCAACACATAAGCCACCACAGTTCGGCAAACTGACAGATGTGACACATTCCATATCCTCCTCCTGTTTCTGACTCTCCTTCCTCTGCTGTTCCAGGTGAATAGAGACCAGTTGCTTTGCTTTGGATGGCCACTTGCAAGCTTTTAAGATCCCAGGCACTACGAAATGAACAAGGAGGTAGAACGAAGCACTGAACAGTTACTAGGCCAATTAACTGGGATGTCCCATGAAATCACGACCCTATACCTCCAAACCAAGGAACCAAACCCCATGAGGTGTTTGGTTGTACATAAGCAGCCTCAGCAGCTACTCTGTTTGTTTGTTTTTTGTCGTTGTTCTAAATATATCTATCACACAACTTTTGCCAATTTAAGTTTTTATAGGTGTACATTTTATTGACTACAATTACAATAATCGCCTGTGCAACCCTACCCTTAATCAATGCAATTTTTCCATCACTATTAACCACCCCCTTTCCCCTTCCCTCCCACTCCTGGTAACCACTAATAAACTTTCATCTCTATTCATTTGTCTTTTCTTGTCTTTTTATATAAGTGAGGTCAGACAATATTTGTCCTTATGTGATTGGCTTATTTCACTCAGCATAACGTCTTAAAGCTCCAACCACACTGTAGCATTTATCAAGACTTCATTTCTCCTACTGGCTGAGTAGTATTCCATTGTATGTGTGTACCACATTTTGTTTATCCATTCATCTGTTGATAGGTATTTAGGTTGTTTCCACCTTTTGGCTATTGTGTAGTGCTGCCATGAACATTGGTGTGCAAGTCTCTTTTGAGTCTCTGCTTTCCAGTCTTTGGGGAATATACCTAGGATTGGACTTGCTGGGTCTTATGGTAGTTTGTCATACTGTGGTGGCTTGCATGCTGCTGTGATGTTGGAAGCTATGCCACTGGTATTTCAAATACCAGTAAGGTCACCCATGGTGGACAAGTTTCAGCGGAGCTTCTGGACTAAGACAGACTAGAAAGAAGGACCTGGCAATCTCCTTCTTAAAAAATTGGCCAATGAAAACCTAATGAATAACAGCTCAACATGAAGAAAACAAAAATCCTCACAACTGAATCACTAACCAGCACGACAAATGCAGAAAAGATTGAAGTAGTCAAGGATTTCATTTTACGTGGATCCACGATCAATGCCCATGGAAGCAACAGTCAAGAAATCAAATGAAATATTGCATTGGGAAAATTTGCTGCAAAAGACCTCTTTAAAGTGTTAAAAAGCAAAGATGTTACTTTGAGGACTAAGGTGCACCTGACCCAAGCCACGGTATTTTCAATTGCCTCATATGCATGCGAAAGCTGGAAAATGAATAAGGAAGACCAAAGAAGAACTGATGCCTTTGAATTATGGTGTTGGTGAAGAATATCAAATATACAATGGACTGCCAGAAGAACAAACAAATCTGTCTCAGGAGAGTACAGCCAGAATGCTCCTTAGAAGCAAGGATGGAGAGATTTTGTCTCACGTACTTTGAACATGTTATCAGGAGAGATCAGTCCCTGGAGAAGGACATCATGCTTGGTAAAGTAGAAGGTCAGCAGTAGCTGTATAGTATGTTTTAAAATCAGGAAGTGTGAGTCCTCCTACTTTGTTATTCTCTTTCAGTAGTGTTTTAGCTATTCCGGGCCTCTTGCCATTCTATATAAAGTTGAGGATTGTTTTTTCTATTTCTGTAAAGATGGCTGTTGGAATATTGATTGGGATTGCACTGAATCTATAGATGGCTTTGGGTAATATTGACATCTTAACAATATTAAGTCTTCCAATCCATGAACATGGGACATCTTTCCATTTATTAAGTCTTCTTTAATATCTTTCAGCAACGTTTTGTAGTTTTAACAGTGTAAGTCCTTCACGTCTTGGTTAGATTTATTCCTAGGAATTTTATTGTTTGAGATGCTGTCGTGAATGGAATCGTTTCTCTAATTTCCTTTTCAGATTTCTCATTACTGGTGTATAGAAACCCAACTGATTTTTGGTTGTTGACCTTGTACCCTTTAACTTTGCTAAATTCCTCTATTAGCTCTAGAAGTTTTCTTGTGGATCTTTGGGATTTTCTATTTACAGGATCATACTATCCATGAATACAGATAATTTTACTTCTTGTTTTCCAGTCTGGGTATCTTTTATTTCTTTCTCTTGTTTAATTGCTCTGGCTAGGACTTCTCATGCAATATTGAATAGACGTGGTGAGAGCAGGAACCCTTGTCTTGTTCCTGATTTCAAGGGGAAAGCTCTCAGTCTTTCTCCATTAAATATAATGTTGGATGTAGGCTTTTCATATATGCCCTAAATCATATTGAGGAATTTCCCTTCTATTCCAATCTTCTTTAGGGTTTTCATCAAGAAAGGGTATTGGATTTTATCACATGCTTTTTCTGCATCTTTAGTGTGGTGCAATGGATTGCTTTTATATGGCCTTTCTCGCCATGGTATTGTAACTCTCACCAAGAGATTGGGTGGGACTATGCAAATAAGGTGCGTATGGCCTACCAAGGGGATTGGATAGCATGCTAATAATACAAATAAGTTGCATGGCAGCCTTGTGGGGGTGTTACCTAGCAAATAAAATGTATGGAACCCTAACGAGGGGATTGGTCAGTTTTGCCATCCTGCTAGGCTTAAAATGAGCCATTCCAGAGGCAGAAAGAGGGAACATTACTAACAAGAAAGAAGAGCTAGGAGTGGAGTATGTCCTTCGGACCCAGGTCCCTGTGCTGAGAACCTCCTAGACCCAGAAGACACAGAGAGAGAGAGCTTTAACACCAGAGATGGTGAGAGATGGCGAGAAGCAGTGCAGAGAAATGGTGGCACCAGGGCCAGGAGACTTGCAGGAGATGGTACAGTAGGCTTCCTGGCCCACAGAGAGAAAGAGCTGAGCGCCTTTGGGCAGGAGGCTTGCTGGTGGAGTGGAGTGCCTCTGGGCACTTATCAGCGGATCTAAAGAGCTTTGTAACACTTTCTCGAGCAGGGCAGAAGCCAGGCTGAGGGGCCGAGGGGCCAATGGGCCGAGGGACCAAGACGCTGAGGGGCTGAGGGCCAGAGAGAGGCCTGCCTATGGGCATGGCTGAGAAGAGGCTGTCCTGATCAAAGAACTGTATCCTGAGTTGTAACTTGTTACTTCCCTAATAAACTCTATAATCGTCAGTATTGTCTGTGAGTTCTATATGGCCACTGCAATGAATTATCGAACCCCACAGAGAAGTAGAGAGTGCTCTGAGAGGGACAGCTGGTGTCAGAATTGGTAAAAAAGTTGGAGAAAGGAGATATGTTTAACCTCCACTTCATAAAAATCAGTCTTGGGCTGTTGGTGCTGATAATGATTCTCTCTCCTTCCCCTTGTGCAGTTAGAAGAGCAGATCTGACACTTTCACCGTGCCATTTTTACACAGAGAGATGATCATGCAGTTCTTTTTCTTTGTTCTGTTGATATGGTGTATTACATTGATTGATTTTCTAACGTTGAACCATCCCTGCATTCCTGGATAAATCCCACTTGGTCATGGTGTATGACTCTCCTAATATGCTGTTGGATTCTGTTTGCTAGCATTTTGATGAGGATTTTTGCCTGTGAGGGCAGTTGTACTCTGTCCTATAGGGTCGCTATGAGTCGGAATCAACTTGATGGAAATTTCTTTTTTTTTTTAATTCATAAGAGATATTGGCCTGTAGTTTTCTTTTTCTTGTGGTGTCTTTGTCTGGTTTGGGTATCAGGGCTATGTTTGCTTCATAGAATGAATTAAGGAGTATTCCTTCTTTCTCTATATTTTGGAAGAGTTTAAACAATATTGGTATCAATTCTTCTCTAAATGTTTGGCAGAATTCCCCAGTGAAGTCATCTGGTCCAGGACTTTTTTTTGTTGGGAGATTTTTGATCACTGATTCGATCTTCTCACTTGTTATGGGTCTGTTGAGACTTTCTATTTTCTCCTGAGTCAGTTTGGGTAGGGTGTGTGCATCTAAGAATTTGTTCATTTCATCTAGGTTATCCAGTTTGTTGCCATACAGTTGTTCATAATATTCTGTTATAATTCTCTTTATTTCTATCAGGTCAGTTGTAATGTCCCCTCTTTCATTTTTTTATTTTGGTCATTTGCATCTTTTCTCTTCTTTTCTTTGTCAGTCTAACTAAAGGTTTGTCAATTTTATTGATCTTTTCAAAGAACCAACTTCTGGTTTTATTGATTTTCTCAACCGTTCTTTCTGTTTTCCATTTTATTTATTTCTGCTCTGATCTTTGTTATTTCCTTTCTTCTGGTAGGTTTAGGCTTAGTTTGCTCTTCTCTTCTAGTTCCTGGAGTTGTCAAATGAGGCCGTTAATTTGAGATTTTTTTTATGTAGGCATTTATTATTGTAAGTTTCCCTCTGAGTACTGCCTTTGCTGAATACCACAAGGTTTGGTATGCAGTGCTTTCATTTTCATTTGACTCTAAGAAATTTGTGATTTCTTTCTTGACTCATTGGTTGTTTAATAGTGTGTTGTTTAATTTCCATATGCTTGTGTATTTTCCATGTTTTTTCCTGTTATTGATTTCTAGTGTCACTCCGTTGTGGTCAGAGGAAATACTTTGTATGATTTCAGTCTTTTTAAATTTATCAAGACTTGCTTTGTGACCTAAACTAAAGCTTTTTTTTGAAAACCACTGCTCTATTCCATTTATTTTCTTCCTCTCCATTACCCTTATCCAATTAATTACCAAGTCCTGTTGATTTTACCTCCCCCAGATCTTTCAAACCTGCCCCTTCTTTCTCCTCAGCTTTAAATTTCAGGCCCTCATGGCTTCTTTTTTTTATTGTGGTAAAAATATATATAACAAAACATTTGCCATTTCAACCTTTTTTGTGTGTATAATTCAGTGACGTTAATTAAGGTCACTATGCTGTGCAACTATCACCACTATCCATTTCCAAATTTTTTGTTCACCTTTAACATAAACTCAGTGCCCCTTAAGCAATAACTCCCCCCTCCCCAAATCCACCCACCCCAGGTAACCACCAATAAACTTTGGTCTCTATGCATCTGCATGACTTCTGAGGCTATCAGATAGCTTCCTGGCCTGCTCCTGGCTCCTGGTCTCCCAACCTTGAGGATAACTTCTCCAGTCCCCCCCTCAATCTGCTGCTTGCCAGCATGAGCTTCCTCAACAAAACTCCAAGCGTGCCACTGCTCTGCACTCAAATGCAAAATAAAGTCTGAACTCTTTTCTGGCATTCAAGGCCCTCCCTGACCTGATTTCACCTTTTGGCCTCATCTTCCAGTGCCCCCTTCCAGAGGCTTCTGCTTCAACCAAACTGAACATGCCCTCTGCTTTATTTTCATACCATCTTATGTTTGAAAAAGCCTTCTCTTCATTTCTAAAGGAGTCCCTGGGTGGCGCAGTTAAGGGCTTGACTACTGACCAAAAGGTTGGTGGTTTAAGTCCATTCAGAGGCACCTCAGAAGAAAGGCCTGGTGATCTACTTCTGAAAGATCAGTCACTGAAACCTCTATGGAGCAGAGTTCTACTCTGACACACATGGGGTCGCCATGAGTCGGAGTTGACTCCATGACAACTGGTTTACTGATTTCATTTCTTAACCTTACTCATTCATTAAGGCCCAGACTCATCTTCCAGGAAATCTGTGTTGTGTCAATGATTGTAGGCCATTCAGAGGCCTATCTCTGTGCCTTCCTTACAACACTGATCACCAATTATTTTAAATTCTAGTTCTTTGGGCATGTGTCTCATTCCTCCCTTAGACAGTGAGCTCTCTGAGCACTGGAGCCATCTTTGATTTATGACACCACGCCACCACCCACTCTGCCCCCTAGCTCAGTGCTCTCAGTGTTGGCTGCAGGTGTGCATGCCTGCCTTTGTGAAGGGTCACTTTAAAAATAAAAGCCAAATGTGAATATGTCTTGAATCCGTGAACATCAATCATTTCCACTTGATCCTGGACCTTCTGATCATCAAACAATTCCGACCACCAAGAGGTCACTGAGATAAATGTGTCGAGAGGTTGCACATCTGAAAATTGTTATGATGGATATGGAGGAAATATTTTAAAGATCATCATAGATTTTATTCAACCATTTTATTAACACATAACCAGAGCCATCTGAAACTGCTAAGCTAGTTCTGTGTTTCAACAGCCAGAGCTAGACTGGCCCAGACCAAACAGTGGGGTCAGTCCAAGTCAGCTCCACTTGTCTCTGTGGCCAAAATCTGTGGCAAGAACCCTGAAACACCACATCTACCACGCACACAGTGCTGATGTCATTCCTGACACATCTGACTGCAATAGCTTGATTCCGCCATGATCGTATAAGTAATATAAACATGTCTTCTGTTCACACTCACCCACCCATTGAATCAACAAACAGGACTTCTGCCTAAATGGACCAGAGATGACTCTGGGTTCACCAAATTGAACACACTTTTGGAGCAGGAAGAAGCCATCTAGAATCTACAAGATCATCTAGTGAAATCCACTCATTTTATGGACTCAGAGATGTTTTAGAAGTAATCTGTTGCGGTGCTAGCACTATACCACAAGTCTCTTAACTTCCAGGTTAGGGCAAACATTATATCACAAAATCTTCCAGATTTCAAAGCATTAATAGAAATAAGGAATGGCCAAAGAACAGGCACTGGTTTCTCAGTCCTATCATAGGGAACAAGTGCCAGCTGTGGTGGTCAGTATTATGGAAGTGTCTCCCCTCTACCCACAAGACAGGAAGGGATTGGACTGAAGGCTCTCTAAGGCCCCCAGTCTCTGCCCTTGCAGTCGGACTGGGGAAGCAAGATGGGGTGGAGAATTAACCTGGAATGAAAAGTTCTTCCTGAGTTGGAATAATCAAGATTTGAAATAATAGAGAGTTTGTGTATTTGTGTATGCACACACCTATATTTTCTATCTGCCTCTCCCTCCTTTCCCCCTGCAACATCTCCATCTGGTCAAAATGAACTGAGTTAACTTGTTTCTTCTTGGACACTTAGTTCTATCTCTCCTAAGACACTTACATTCACAGATATCCCTTTGAAAGTCGCACAGAATTTGCCTTCGCTTCTCTTAGGTTTGGTCGAGGTGACCTGTCCAGTCACAGGCATGATTTTTTCGTGGCTGAAGGGACCATTGTTGCCACTGACATTTCTGCGGCGTGGGGGGTCCTCTGGCAGTGGGGAAAGTGGAGGAGGGAACAGCTTTTCTTCTTTCCTTCTGTTTGCTCTCCTGGATGAATTATTTCTGAAGAAACAGAAAGCATAGGGTGTCATAAAGCCTTGTCTCTAGTTATTCTGATTTTTCCCCCATGATGCTGGTATTTTCAGCTAAAGTAACATTTTAACTGGTGGTCCTTTGGCTATGATAAAGGGTATATATATAAAAATGCATATAGATATATAGATATAGGTATGGCTATAGATATAGATCTATAGAGATTATAGATATGTAGATACAGATATAGATATAGTCATACATATGTATCCAAAAATAAACATGTTTTTGAAGCAGAACTCCATGATAAATGTGAATGTCTAACGGAGTACGCTACACTGTGATATTTGCAACCTTTCAAGAATACCGCTAATTAGATTTTTATGGAAAATACAATGCAGACTTTAAACTCATCATTTTTCAGGATGGTGCCTACTTACTTTGTCCTAGAACTTAACTGCTCAATCACTCAATAAATGGTACAATAAACAATTAGAGGAAGGATATTTTCTTAAGATATACTATGCTTATAAATCACTTAGAAATGCATAACACACCAAGTACTCCTGTAACACATTGCAAATTGCATACAAATTGTTCTACCCCGATGCCAAGGCATAATGAGCCGCTGACCTTAAATTATTATATTGAAGTACTGATGTACTCTACAAAACTCTATTTAAAAAATATTCTTTTGTCATATTGACATTAAACAGCTTCAATCCGAAAAGTACTCCTGTGCTTTTGAACTGATTTATCTGCCCATTAAATGGGCACCATCAAATAGACTGAGACTGGAAATAAAACAGAAAAAAGAACAACTAAAACCTTAATGGTAGCTGCTTAACATGGTAATTGGGTCATGGATTTTCATTTTAGTTACTGTCTTAGTCTAATCAATGAAGATTACTTGAATTTTAATCTTTTCTGGGACAACTAATATTGCACTACGTAGCCATTTACTTTTCATGATTATTGACTACAATTTTCAATAGCAAATTAAGTCAACAAGAATTTATGTTTTCCTCTTGGTCAATTTCAGTCAGTGTCTAGAAATATAGATTTACAATATCTCAAAGCAACAAATCAAAGCTGAACAAGCATTCAAGTGGTCTGATTTTCTGAACTGGTAGAAGTCAATACAGTCTCCTTGTTCCACTTCCCCTGTGTTGCACAAATTTGCTAATTGTAATAATATTTGTCATCTTCTCCACCTTTTATTTCAGAAATGTGGTCCTATGTCAATTTTTGTCACGTAGTAAAAATTAAAGAAAGAAACCATAACTGTTTATTTCATTACCTTAATTGGTTAGAATTAATTTTAAAATATGTGTCAATGGATTTTTTAAAATGCTTTGACACACAGAACCATTTTAAGAGAGTCGTGAGGCCTAACTAAAATGATGGTGAACAGAATGATTAAGATTCTTGTCCATGAGGAAGCTCCACAAACATCAGACCATACTATCTATAATCATTATGGAGGCATCAGATCTTTGGGGATTTATATAGTGAGATGACAAGCATTGTTGGGCATCTATAAAACGCAAATGGTTCCTTAGCTATGGCCACTCTCCTACGACCTGAGCTACCTGAGAAGGTAGTGGGGGCTGCCAGGGAAAGAGCTGCCGTTTAGAGGCAGTTTATTTGCCATTGGCTACTACCATAATGCAGGGCTACCAAACTGACCAGTGGGGACTCAGTACATTCTGTGCAGTAGGCACCAGTGACCTGGCACCTATCCATCTGCCTGGAAGTGACCTGGAACCATGGGGATTTTGATGACTTACTTGGGAAAAGACACCCAGGGAGCATTTTCTAGAGACTCCTCTATCTCTGTTATGGCTTCCCACTATAAGAAGAGTTTTGCTTCTTTGCATACTTCACATAATAGGCCAGAGAAGGCCAGCAAACAAGAAAAGTGGAGGCATCACTATTCCCACAAACCCTCAGAGGCCATGCTGATGGTTCAAGCTCCAGAGAAGGACAGGGAAGGACTGGGTAGGATCCTTCTGTTGGATGATGGGAAACTCGGCTGTCATAGTCTCATATGGCATTCTTGGCTGGGTTTAGAATATACATTTAGAAAAGTGAATGCTGTCTTCTAGAAAACTCCAAGGATTTGGTTTGAAGGGTCAACAAATGGACAAAGGAGCAGGTAAAGCTTGAGGAGAGAGCTCCCAGGAGAAGACTTCTGAGAGGCCAGTTTTGGATTTGTTTGTTGAGAGTAAGAACCCGACTCAGGCCCTTCCCAAATGAGAAATGCTGCTAAGTAAACATTGGTTTCCTAACTACTAGAAAGACTGGAAAGACCATGGATAAAAACACCATTTTATGAAAACAAACTCAAATTACTAGACATTTACTTAATGCCTGGTCATTTCTCTTCCATGAGATGGGGCAAGTGGCAAGTCAATGGGTATCTTAGGGTCACTGGCAGTGGGGGCTGATGGTTGTAGGGGCTAATACCTTGCTGTTCCTTGACTTTTCCTTTTATTTTTTCAGCTTGGTGATTCTTTTAATTTTTTTTAAAAAAAATTAATTGTGGTAAAATATATACACAAGAAATTTGCCATTTTAGCTCTTTTTAAGTGCAATTCAGTGGCAATAATTACATTCCCCATGTTGTACAACCATCACCACCATCTCTTTCCAAAAGTTTTCCATCCTCCGCAAACAGAAACTCAGTGCCATTTAAGCAGTCACTTCCCAGTTTCCCTCCCTCAACTCCTGGTACCCATTAATAAACTTTGGTCTCTATACATTTGCTAGTCTAGATATTTCCTGTAAGTAGAATCATACAATATTTGTCCCTTTTGTGACTGACTTATTTCACTGAACGTAATGTTTTCAAGGTTCACCCATGTTGTAGCATGTATCAGAACTCCATCTTCCTTATGGCTGAATAATATTCCATTGTATGTGTAGACCATATTTTCCTTATCCTATCATCAGTTGATGGAACTTTGGTTGTTTCCACCTTTTGGCTATTGTGAATAGTACTGCAATGAACATTGGTATATGTGTGTGTGTGTTTGCGTTGCTTCTTTCAAGTCTTTGGGAGTGGAATTGCTAGGTGCCTGCCTTTTCCTTAAGGCTTCAGATGCCCTGAACTGGTCAAAGCTGGAAACCAGGCAGCTATTGCCATCACGGCTATGCCATTTGAGTCCTTCCTCCTGGAAACAAAGGAGAGTCCCAGAATGACCATGTTTGCCCATGGGTAGAAGCATGTTTACCCATATACCAGAATCACCCTGAGGTCAAGGGCGTTGGCTTGCTCCACTGGAAGGGTTTCTAGTTCTGAGAATTCCAAACATGTGATGGGATGTTTCAGAGCCAAGTTCTACCAGGTGATACAGGTGCACCTCACAAATAGCTATGGATCTCCAGGGAGGAGGCAGCCCAGGCCCAATTCTCCTGAGTATAGAGAGCAAGGCCAGTGGTAATTGGCCTCTTTCCTACTTTTCATCTCAAAACAGCAAGGATTCAGACAAATGTAAGCTGATAACTTATTTCTGACATCTTATCTGTGGCAGATTGATGTCATATCACTGATGTTAAACAGTAATCTGTGAAATCAATTGTTAGCAGCAGTTATCCAGATTGCCTCTCTGCTCTGGGCTGTTAATAGGCTCCAAAACTGGTCTTTGATGGAAGTAATCTCTAATTTTACATGAATTTATGGCAATGATTACCCAGATGGAATGGTTAAAGCAGCTGACATGATTGTTAGTTACATTATATTTATAAGACAGAAGAATGTGGTCAAAATGCTTGGTATAAACAGAAGGCAGGACTTCTCAAGGGAAGGTTGGTACAGTTTGAGTGAGGGGGAGACAAGGCAGCCTGCTGCTTGACACTGGCACCTTCCACTGAGAGGGAGCAGAGAGAAGAGGTGCCAGCTGGTTGGAATTAACATGTCCAACCCAGCTGCCTTCCAAACACAGAACTATCCCAATCAAAGGGCAACTCCCAGACCCTCATCTCTCTGACCTCACCAAACGTGTCCTTCTCCTGGCCTCCATGGAGTTCAGGAGGTAGCTCCTGGCCCTCAACCTTCATATTAACTTTAAGTAAGGACACCAAAGAGGAAGCAGCTGGCCGTCCTGTTAAGACCCAGGGGTTGCTTTTCCAGGGCAAGTGTTTAATCACCATCGGAAATGAAAGTTCTCCAGAAGCAGGTGATCTGGTAAAGTAAGAGGTGCCTCTTGATGCTTCCCTTTTTTAATTCATTTACTTCCTTGCTTCGCTTAGTGCTAAAAATTTGTTTGGACTGATTTCTGTGATCAAGTTGAGTTGGAGTAGAGAAATGTTGCTACAAAGCTCATGTTGCCACCCCAATCTGGTAGCCTGTATTACACACTTATCCCACCTTGTTAGACCAGTGGCTGGGTACAGCTGTCAGGTCTGGACTGAGCAACTCCTGTTTTTACCTAACTTTCCTCTGGGACAGGATTCCCCCAGTGGTTTCAACTGGGATCTCTTATGAGTCTGAACAACCGAGCCATCATATGTGGACAGGGCAAACTCACTCTCTAGTGTTGGGAGGCTTGTGGGGTGGGGCTGGTGAGATGCAAGGTGGGAGCAGGCAGATGGTGGTGACCTCCTCCAGGCGCTGCTTCTTCTCAGGAATTTTCTCTGCAACTTCTGTTGGCTTTAACAGGAACAAAAAGATACACAGAGCCTGAAATACTTAGTACATTCAGACAACCATGTTTCATACATTTAAAAAAATCATCACAGTAGACAGTTTGCTCCTATTTTAATTTCTAGATTGGGTGGGGAAGTCAAACATACACCTTTGATTGGACAGAGAAACAGTCAGCCTCACCTCGCCTAGTCCTACTGAGGAGTTGTCATTTGAGAGAGCTGAGATGTGATGTTAACCTCTGATTAAAGATTTGGTGGCACAGGAATCTCAAAACAATAGTAACGAGAATCTATAATTTGCAGACATTTCTCCCATCAACAATAACCCCACAAATGAGTATTTCGGAATTAACATTGCAACTCTTGGCATACATCCTGTCCAAGCAGCGTGGAGACTGTGGGCGACTAAAAGTTACTTATGCAATCAACAACATGCAAGGAAATTAACATGGGCAAGGCACGCCTTTGGACCTTTGCATGGGCTGGTCTGAAGGTACACTTAGACCACTGGTTGAACCTTTGTTATCACAAAGAATGACCTGAACTGTGAGAAAATATATTTCTATTCTTTAAAGACACCTGCTTGTGGTTTTTCTGATGCAGGAGCACCAGGTAACTAAGACACTAGGGACGTGATCTTTCTTCATAATCTTCTTTCCTACACATCATAATCCCTCATGGGCCTTACTGAATGTTCACACCATTGGTTGCCAAACCCTGAGCATTCCTAGCACTTCCTCTCTGGTCATGTGAAATCGTGCATTCCCCAGGGAAGGCATTGTTGCCTTCACCAAAGCCTGCAATCCACTGCCATTGGCCTCCTTGAAAGTGAGACTCAAGACCAAGTTAGCCAACAGACAGCCACTGCTCAGGATCACTTGGCAGGCCTCTCAGAACAGTTTACCTTGTGCTTACGCTTGCCTTTAGGGGCGGGTTTTTCCACGGCTGAGGCAGCAGTCTGACGCTTCGGTTTCGAGGCAGTCTCCTTGTGGTCTGGCTTGGCAGGCACAGCTTGGAACGAGTTGTGGCCAGGTACTCTAGAGAGTAAGTCAAGGTCAATCTTCACCCAGAGATTTTTCAGATTCTCGTGGTCTCGTAGAGGAGACAGCAGCTCAGTATGCAGGACAGGCAGGGGTGAAAAAGTTGGCTCCTCGTTAGTGATGGTTAGGTTGTTGTTGTTGATGCTACTGTTGATTAAGGTGCTGAGGGTCAGGCTGGCACCACAGGTCTCCTTGGATTTGGCAATGTTTCCCCCAGGGACAATGCAAGGAGGCAGGACTTTGATCTGCAGGGTCTCTTCCTGATCTGTGTTGGAATCAGATGTAGACGAATCTGTTTCAATGAATTCCCGAGACTTGGGCACCATCTTGCCGGGCCCTCTATACTTCTTCTTCTCAGCAGCCAAGGGGATGTTAGCCCTTGGTTCTTTCCTTGGGACTGGCTTGTGGGCAGTGGCTTTGTTGCGGCCTCTTGGTGGGTCAGGAAGTTCCACGCTTTCTTTTTCTTTGGGAGTGCTGCTGGTAATATTTGGTTTGGACCAGGTAAAGTCGTCAACACTGTTCTTCTCTACCTTTTTGGGCTGTTTTTTCCCAATTGTCCTTTGAGAGGCTGTCTCAAGAGTTGTTGACAATTTATGCTTCAAAGCCTTTGTTTCTGGAGTTTTCTGGGTGGGCCGTGGACGAGCTTTGTCCCGAATGAGACTGAGGAGAGGCCTTTCTTTGGGTTCAGCCAGGATCTGGCTGGGGTTTGTCTTCACCTTGATCTGGACTTCCACTGGCTGGATGATTGGAGGAGGCAGAGAAATCGTCTCCATGGGTGTTTCATTTTGGCCACAAATAAATGACTTGTTCTGGGATGTCACTTTGTTAAGCCATTTATCCAGCTGCCACTTGTTGGTGGAGGGTGGCTCAGGCTGCAGATTGAGAAGCAGCAGCAAAAATTAATTTTACATTTGGGAAGTATGTAAAATTCTCAGGACCCTGACTGTTTGCTAATAAAAGCTTTGGATACTAAGTGACCATTCATACACACACACACACACACACACACACACACACACACATACATACCACATTAATCAAATTACCTAAATTGCCAGAAACTCCATAAACCTACCCCAGTCTCCTTATTCAAACTAATTTCCACTCCTTCTCTGAATATAGTCTCTGCTCTGGCCAGGAAGGAGAGAATTATTCCACAGGGTGGGCAAGGGGACCTGGCAGGGAAACCTGTTCTCAAAATCCTTTGGGGGGACTCATTACTCAACCTCTCACCAGGAGGCAGAAGTAATGGTCTCTAATACTGAAAGGAAATGTAAGTGTGCCTCAAATGTAACTCAAAAGAACAGGCTTTCCATCTGCCAAAGTGCCAAAGCCTCCTGTATGACACTGTAATTCACTGCAAACAGAGCAGGCCCTTTGTATTTTTACTGAAGGATGAAAAGATTTGACTTCCAAAAAAACCCCTGCACTTTCCTCAGTGTATGGGCAATAACCAATTTATGGGGACATGCGTGCAGACATTAGCGTCTGCTGTTAACCATGGGAATGACACATACAATTCAGGTCCTTGGTTTCCAACTCGAAATTCTGCCAGTTGAACTAAAAGAATCATCATTTTTATTAGAACCAATCTTCTTTCGAAAGCCATCAGCTAAGGCTTATGGCACCAGCCAATAGAGGGTGACAGAATTAAAAATACTCGAGCAGCTGTGATTCCAAGCTGCACAGGACAATGGCAGGTAAGAGGTAAGGAAATTGTACCAGCTGCCACTGTGGGCAGCGTAGCTCTGGGGTTCAGAATACTAGCTCTGGTAACACACTGGCCTGGGTTTCAGTCCTGCTCTACCACTGCTTGTGAGATCATGCGGGAAGTTCTTTTTTAACCTCTCTGAACCTTATTTTCTCATCTGTAAAATGGGAAGACAATAGCAAGTACCCCATAGTGTTGTTATGAGGACGACTCAGGTCAAGAAGGGCCTAACTCAGGCCCTTCCCAAATGAGAAATGCTACTAGGCAAACACTGTTTTCCTAACTACTAGAAAAGCAGAAAGACTGTAAAGACCATGGATAAAAACACCATGTTATGAGAAAAAACTCAAATTACTAGACATTTACTTAATGACTGGTCATCTCCCATGCGATGGGGCAAGTGACAGGTCAATTGAGGTCTTAGGGACGCCGGCAGTGGGGGCTGATGGTTGTGGCAATATCCTGTTGTCCCCTTCTTTTCCTTTAGCCTTCAGGTGCCCTGAGCTGGTCAAAGCCTGGGAACTGGGTAGACGTTGCCACCACTGCTATGCCATTTGAGTCCCTTTTCCTTGGAATGGAGTAGGGCCCCATAATGACCAGGCTTGAGAAAACGTGAGTAAAGAGCTTCACACAGTGCCTGGCTCATGGCTTATATTCAGTGAGTGTTAGTTATTATTAATAGTGGAGTCTCTGGGTGGTACGAATGGATAGCATGCTTGGCTGCTAACCAAAAGGTTGGCAGTTTAAGTCCATCCAGAGATGCCTGGGAAAAAGGCCTGGCAATCAGCTTCCAAAAAATCAGCCACTGAAAACTCAGTGGAGTGCAGTTCTACTCTGACACACGTGGGGTCACCATGAGTTGGGGTCAACTAATTTGGTTATTATTAATAGTAGTAATAGTACTACTATATTTCTATTAGTCTTTTCTGATTATTGAAAAAGCAGCATGTGAAGACCCATGGGGGATTGCTTGCTGTAGCCGGTGCAGGCTCAAAGAGAATGGCAGGGGAAAAGCAAATTCTTTTCTTTCACAATTATGATATTGGTATTTTATTGGCCGGGTTAAATGTTTTCGTGTATTATCATGAAACACACTTGAAGGATGCAAACTGTAAAAAAAAAAAAAAAGTGACCTCTCAATCATCACATTTTACCTTTATGGAAAGCCACACCTTTTAGGCCTTAAGTGTCAAGTGGCAATTCAGTGCTTCAACTTAGACTAATGAGTAGTGGCTCCAGGGCCAGAAGTGGGTTTGGGCTGGCTCCACTGGTTCTTTCAAAAGAGATGTTACTAGCAGAGTTATGATTATTCTAGTTTTACACGTGAGGAAGCTTGAGGTTCAGAGTAGCTAAGCAAATTGGCCGAACTCAAACAGCAAGAAACGTATGTATGTGAGAAAAAAAAAATGCTATCAAATACCTGAAGACTTTTCTGACTCTAAAGAAGTAAATATTCTGCTGAAAGTGTGCTTGTGTGCGTGTGTGTATTGGGGGTTGTTATGGGTTGAATTGTGTCCCCCAGAATATGTGCGAGAATCCTAACCCTTATACCTGTGGAAGTAGTGTAATGTAATATAATGTAATGACTTTCCATAATGCAATTTAATGTTATGTTAATGAGGCCGTACCAGTGTAGGGTGTGTCCTAAACCTACTCACTTCTGAGTTATAAAAAGAGCAGATAGACACAGAGACAAGCAAGCACAAACGAAGGCAGACAGATGCCATGTGAAGATTGCCAAGGAACCAAGGAATGCCAGAGCTACAGAATCTGAAGGAGACGAGGACCTTTCCCCAGAGCCGACTGAGAGAGAGAGAGGCTTCCCCTAGAGCCAGCACCGTGAATTCGGACTTCTAGCCTCCTGAGTTGTGAGAAAATAAATGTCTGTTTTTAAAGCCACCCACTTGTGGTATTTCTGTTACACAAGCACTAGATAACTGAGACGGGGGTGCTTACTCAGGGACAGGCAGATCATGGCTGGGGCCCCACCCACCTCTGGAGTGGCCACGCGAGGGGCCTCATTGGATTCGCTGTCAGTGGTGCTGCTTTCAGTGTCTGAGTCCGACTCGGAGCTGCTCTCTGAGTCACTGGAACTTCCAGATCCTCCATTGGCTTGCACTGTGGGTGGGGGCTGGGGTGTGGCCACCAGTAGGCTGAAAGAAAAATCACATCATTCATCGCTTCATTCAGTCTCAAACCAGATGGAGAACAGCCCAGTCAGCACATGCTCACTAAGGACATGTGAATCTGCGAGCTAGGCAGGTGGGCAGCACTGTGGCCACAGAACAAATGGGGAACATGAGGCTCAGGAGCCCCAGTGACCTGCCCAATATCAATGGTTAGATCAGAACCAGGTCTGGGTGTGGCCGAGTCAGTGTTCCCTGGGTTCCATCACACTGCCTGCCTTCCCAGGAAAGCCTGGCCTCCTTCACTCCATGCAGAAGCCTCCAGCCAAGGTTGCCCATCTTCCGGATGCAGACACAGAGTAGAGCCTGTGATTCTCAACACTCTCATTTTGTTTTACCAGTTTTATTAAGATGAACTTTTGTTTTCTGTTGCCATCTTACAGAACAGTTCTATCACCAAGAAAGGGTGAGGTCAACCCCTCATTTGATCAGAGGAAACTGAGGACCAGCAAGGGGGAGGGGCTCGCCTCTGTCTCCCAGCTAGTCAGAGAGCCAACTAGAAGGGTGGCCACCCAGCTCCCCAAAAGGGCAGTGGCTTTGCTGAGCAGGGCCAGGGCCAGCCCCGACATGACTAAAGTCGGGTCTTGCTTGCTGTTTGTTGGGTGTATGAATAAGGGAATGAGAAGATGCCTCGCTCTTCATAATTTTTGTAAGCTCTTTTAAAAACTCTTCTCAGGAGGTATGATCGTATGGGACTAGCCTTTTGTAATATTTGATTTTAAATTTGTAGAGCTGACCAGGCAAAGCGTTTGAAAGTGGACACCATTTGCTACTCTGCCATCATTGATAATCAACACGCCTCCTTACCAAGTTGTTTGCTCCATGTACCCCATAAAAATCACCCTCAGACACCTCTTGGCATGCTGGGGTATGGCGTCTCCTGTCTGTCCTTTGGACTGTTTGCATTCTCAGAAATGGGGCTCTAACATTTTGGGGGGTTCTCTTCAGTCCATTTCCTATTTAGGAAACAAACTTGGCTTGGAGTAAAGGGTGGGCTAGGGGCCCACCTCACAGCCTGACTGCACTGAGCCTTCCTGCCTCGCAGACCCCCAGCTCCATGCCTTGCTCTCCCCCTCACATTCCCCATGCCTGACCCTCTAGGCCACCTAGTTCTACATGCCCACCTCTAAACCTGAGAAAGAAGGACTCCAAGTAATCCCCACTCCAAAGGCTCTGGAAGCACAGACTTTTGTTCCTTGCCTGAACCCCAAAGAGTTTGTGTCTCCACCCCATGCCCTCACTCGAGCCTCTTCTCAAACACTACAGTTCTTGGCCGCTGAGATGGGGCCATGCTCAGGAACAGGACTGCTTTACAGCCAGCCTGGGCTCCGTGTCAGCCACTACCCGGTGCAGAGGGTCTTTCTATTCCTCGGGGCTGCCATTCCTAAGACTTCCCCTTTAACCTTCCATGTAGACATTTTCTTTAATATAGTGGAAGCACATTTTAAAATGCTATCTGCTAAGTAAATGCCCGCTGCAAGTATGCCCCTCTGCCAAATACACCAAGGAATTAGGGGAAACACAGGGGAAGGAATAGGGGACAGTATCCCTTGGGAACATGTTTGTGTGTGGATGTGTGTGTGAGAGAGAGAGAGACAGAGACAGAGAGAGAGACAGAGACAGAGAGATGGTAGTGGGGAGGGGTTCTGCAACTCGGTGTTCTTATTTCCCTGCATTCTTTTGCAAATCTCTTTTTAACATCAGTAATGACTCCGTATTTATGCAAAGCATCATCTAAATCTAAACAATTTTTTTTGAAGTTAGTTATTAGGTAAAGATTGAGGTAACATATCAAAGTGGGCTAATCCAGAGCCTATGCTAATTTGGCTTCAATTACCCCCGGTAAAGTTTCAAATACAAAACAGAGCATGTGCGATACTGAGAAGAAGGTGTTGGATTGAGGGGTAAGATTGATTTTTGTACCCATGTTCATGATTTTCAAGTAAAAAGGCCATGTCCTAGTTTTCCTTCACATCTATGCATTAATTACTGGCTCATAATGCCATCCTAACAATTATCTTAACATCATAACGAATTATGGAAGACATTGTGAAGAATGGGAATTCAAGAACAATTCATTGTGCTCATGAGGAACCTGTACATAGACCAAAAGGCATTGTTTGAATAGAACAAGGGATACTTCGTGGTTTGAAATCAGGAAAGGCATGCATCAGGGTTGTATCCTTTCACCATACTTATTCAATCTGTATGCTGAGCAAATAATCTGAGAAGCTGGACTATATGAAAAAGAACAGGGCATCAGGATTGGAGGAAGACTCATTAACAACCTGTATTATGCAGATGACACAACCTTGCTTGCTGAAAGTGAAGAGGACTTGAAGCACTTATTGAAGAAGATCAAAGACTACAGCCT
>NW_004444015.1:568530-657809 GCF_000243295.1 Trichechus manatus latirostris
GAAGTTGTCAAGGATTTCATTTTACTTGGATCCACAATCAACACCCATGGAAGCAGCAGTCAAGAAATCAAAAGATGTATTGCATTGGGCAAATCGGCTGCAAAAGACTTCTTTAAAGTGTTGAAAAACAAAGATGTCACCTTGAAGACTAAGGTGTGCCTGACCCAAGCCATGGTGTTTTCAATTGCTTTATATGCATGCAAAAGCTGGGCAATGAATAAGGAAGCCTGAAGAACAACTGATGCATTTGAGTTGTGGTGTTAGCAAAGAATATTGAATATACCATGAACTGCCAGAAGAACGAACAAATCTGTCTTGGGAGAAGTACAGTCAGAATGCTCATTAGAAGTAAGGATGGTGAGACTTTGTCTCACATACTTTGGACATGTTATCAGGAGGGACCAGTCCCTGGAGAAGGACATCAAGCTTGGTAAAGTAGAGGGTCAGCAAAAAAGAGGAAGAGCCTCAACAAGATGGATTGACACAGTGGCTGCAACGATGGGCTCAAGCATAGCAATGATTGTGGGGATGGCGCAGGACCGGGCAGTGTTTTGTTCTGTTGTATATAGGGTCACTATGAGTCAGAACCGACTCAGTGGCACCTAACATAACAACAACAAACAAAAACTCAGTACCCCTTAAGCAATATCTCCCTATTTCCCCCTCCCCTTAGCCCCTGGTAACCACTAATAAACTTTTCTCTCTATGCATTTGCCTATTCTAGATATTTCATGTAAGTGGGATCATACAATTTTGTCCTTTTGTAATTGAATTATTTCACTCAGCATAACGTTTTCAGGGTTCGTCCATGTCATAGCATGTATTAGAAATTCATTTCTCTTTATGGCTAAGTAATAGTCCACTGGATGTATGTACCATGTTTTGTTTTCCATTCATCTGTTGATGGACACGTTAGGTTGCACTGTGGAACTTCCAAGTTAGCAAATCATCACAATATTTCACCTTCAGTTCTTCACCGAAAATCTGTTTGCTGTCCATCTAGTTAAATTCTCACTTCTGCTACATTTATTTTTATACATCACTAATTTATTTTCAAAATGTATATTAAAGTGGCTATGAGTGAAGCTACCTCATGCAATACTTGATTTTGCCTAGGAGATGAAGGACTAATGTGCAATTTGCACATTATTCATTCACCAAGACTGTATTAAAATTATTTCCCGCATCATTTACTCTCATATTTTAAAAAACTGTTTTAAAAAGAATGCTAGTGGTTACAACAAAGATAATGTGTGATACTAAAAATCATTAACACTTAATATATTAAATCATCCACTCTATAATTTGTAAATATTAAGGATGTACTCTATGACTTCATCCCTAATGACTTCATCCCTAACTTCTCAAAGGACCTACGTTTATAGCAACTTCAAAGTCAACTGCTCAACTCTTTCAAAGATTAGATCTTGCTAGTGCATTCATACTAGGGTAAGCAATCTTTACTGAATGGAGCGAAGCCTCATTTTAATTCTAACCCCATTCATTAGGTGTTCATGGTCACAGGCTGGACTGAGAGCAAATAACTTGGCTTAGCAAGTCAATGACCCTAGCGTATCCAAGGCTGGGTAAGGGGATCAAAGCACAGGCCAGTGGGAGCAAAGTTTGGGAGACAAGGTTGGCCCTGGTGTGGAAGGTTTGATAGCACCAGGGGAAAAAGGTGGGTTCTAAGAGGTAGCCCAGGTATCCTAATCCCTAGAAATGACAATCTCTCTATATGTATACTGACTAGGCCTCTTCTAAAATAAAGAGATCAGTTTGTGATGCCATAGTTAATTGGTGGATGCAAATAAGATGAAAAATCTGGAAACCATATTGAAGGAACTACTTTGCCTGGAGAAGACTTTAGGTGGGTGGGTGAGTCACATGATGATAACTTTCAAAAAATCTGAAGGCCTCTCCTGTGGGAGAGAGAGTGAGCTTGCTCTGAGTGGCTTCAAAGGTAAAACTAGGACCAAAGAGTTGGAGATATAGATAGGAAGACTTCACCTCAACATCAGGAAGAACTTTGAAAAACCTAGTACTGGCCACGAAAAGAATGTACTATCTTGTAGGACTGGTGGTGCAGTGGTTAAGCATTGGGCTGTTGACGAAAAGGTCAGTAATTCGAATCCACCAGCTGCTCCTTGGAAACCCTATCGGGCAGTTCTACTCTGTCCTATAGGGTTACTATGAGCCAGAATCGACTCAACACCAATGGGTTTGGTTTTCTTGGTTTTATCTTGTAGGACAGTGACTGCTCCAATCTTAGGTGACCAGATAGCCAGCTATATAGACTGTTGTAGAGTGATTCCTATTGTGGGTCCAAAATGCGGTTGGATGATCTTCCAACTCAATGATTATAATTCTTATGCAGTGGAATTCTAATGGAGACTGTTGATTGACCTTAGAGAAAATATGTAAGGAGTCATTCGTGCTATCCAATCTGCCCCTAAGGGCGGGTTTGACATGACCTGCTCTTGACAACAGTTTGTAAATCACAGTTAGAGCTATTGTATGAACCTTGGAGGATTAAAACGACATTGCTCTAGGACTATTTTAAAAATCAGACTTTTCACTAATTCAGATTAACAGCCTCTAGCAAGCCAAACATCTGCATCAGCCTGGTCTGACTATAATCCTCATTTAACTGTAAATTCCTTCCTCAGGAGATACCTAGGGATGATGAATTGGCCATTCTGCTCAATCAAGCTGTGTGGGTATCAAAAAGCAAAGGTTCCAGAATGGGTAACAGCTTTGTAGTGGGAACTATACAAGGGAAGGATTCGACAAACAAGTCCACATGGTATTGATCTTGGCCTAGAACTTGTCAAAGACATGTGGCACACACAGGGTGTTTGACGGAAGAGTTCCGTATTAAATCCTCCCCCTTAATTTAGACTTGTATAAATTTCATCCACGTGATCTTTTTTCAGGTTTATAGGGATCAAATGTCTGTCTACCAGATAATTTGAAGTTGTTGCATATTTGATTTCATCATTAAGTTGTAAAGTGATGGCCCTCAGGCAAAGATATCAACAACCACAGTTGAACTTATCTCTCTCCCCTTGTCTTGCTCTCTGAACTCTGGGTTCCAGAACTGGAACAATACATCTGCCTCACCACACAAGGCCACTAGAGGCAGACACTCTGATCCTGAACCTATCCCAGCCAAGGGGTGGGAAAAATCCATTTTTGCCGGAGTTGGCAGTTTTGAAATCTTTTCTTTCCCCCTGTAAAAAGCCATGTAGCCCACTTGTCCAACACAAAGTGTATGCAGCAGCATAATATAGAAAAGATAGAAACAGAGCTGCTGTGGTAGAAATAAAAGATGAGGTAGAGGGTAGGGGGCTGGCTTCCCCAGCAGCTTGCCTTCCTCCCTGGGATGGCCCCTGACCACAGTTTTAAAGTAAAATACTTCATATCCCTATATGATCACAAGTAGCTCAGAATCCAGTACATTCTGTGTTAATGTTCTGATGCTATTGACAAGTGGACAGTCACTGTCCAGATGTGACCTGGAGCACACCTGGGACAGCTTTGAGGAGGTAATCTTTGTCCAACATGTGTACAGTGAGTATTTGTCCTATTGTCTGATCCTGGTGTTTAAAATGGCGTTGGCTGGATTTATTTGCTAACAGTAATATGGAGAACTACACCTATCAACACATTCATGAATAATTTATCTACCATATATGACATTGTCTAGAGCCCTGGCTGAATGAAGAGGTCTATAGTTGGCAGAATAATTCTTCCCCCCCACACATACCAAAGACATCCGCATCCAAATCCCTGGAGCCTGTGAATATGTCATTTTACATGGCAAAAGGAACTTTGCAGATGTGACTAAGTTAAGGGTCTTGAGATGGGGAGATTATCCTGGATTATCTGGGTGGGCCCAATGTCATTACAGGGGTCCTTAACAGTGCCAGAGGGAGGGAGAAGTCAGTGATGCACTGTGAGAAGGACTTGATTTACAGTTGTTGGCTTTGAAGATGGAGGAAGGGGGTCATGAACCAAGGAGTGTGGCAGCCAGTGGAAGTGGGAATGGCCCTCAGTTTACGGCCAGCAAGAAAATGAGAACTCGTCAGTCCTACAACCACGAGGAATTGAATTCTACCAACAACTCAGATGAGCAGAAAACAGATTCTCCCCTAGAACCTCTAGAAAGGAACACAGCTCTGACGACCCCTCAGTTTTAGCCCAGTGACAGCCATGTTGGATTTCTGATCTCCGGAACTACAACATAATAAATTTGTGTTGTTTGAATTTGTATTTAAGCCACTAAATTTGTTGTAATTAGTTACAGCAGCAAGAGAAATCTAATGATGTTGTTTGTTGTTCGGTGTTATCGAGTTGGTTTTGACTCGTAGCAACCTAGTGTACAACAGAATGAAATACTGCCCCATCCTGCACAATCCTCACTATCGTTGTTATGCTTAAGCCCATTGTTGCAGGCACTGTGTCAATCCATCTCGTTGAGGGTCTTCCTCTTGTTTGTTGATCCTCTACTTTACCAAGCATGATGTCCTTCTCCAGGGGCTGATCCCTCCTGATAACTTGTCCATAGTATGTGAGATGTAGTCTCGCCATCCTTGCTTCTAAGGAGCATCCTGGCAGATTTGTTCATTCTTTTGGCAGTCCATGGTATATTCAACATTCTTCACCAACACCACAATTCAAAGGTATCAATTCTTCTTTGGTCTTCCTTATTCATCGTCCAGCTTTTGCATACATATTTAAAACAATTGAAAACACCATGACTTGGGTCAGGTGCACCTTAGTCCTTAAGGTGACATCCTTGCTTTTCAACACTTTAAAAAGGTCTTTTGCAGCCGATTTGCCCAATGCAATGTGTCTTTCGATTTCTTGACTGCTGCTTCCATGGGTGTTGACTGTGGACCCAAGTAAAATGAAATCCTTGACAACCTCAATCTCCTCTCCGTTTATCATGATGTTGCTTATTGGTCCAGTTACGAAGATTTTTGTTTTCTTTATGCTGAGGTGTAATCCATACTGAAGGCTGTGGTCTTTATCTTCATCGGTAAGTGCTTCAAGTCCTCTTTGCTTTCAGCAAGAAAGGTTGTGTCATCTGCATAACGCAAGTTGTTAATGAGTCTTCCTCCAATCCTGATGCCCCATTCTTCTTCATATAGTCCAGCTTCTCAGATTACTTGCTCAGCATACAGATTGAATAGGTAAGGTGAAAGGATACAACCCTGACGCACACCTTTCCTAACATTAAACCACGAAGTAACCCCTTGTTCTGTTCGAATGACTGCCTCTTGATCTATGCACAGGTTCCGCACAAGCACGATTAAGTGCTCTGGAATTCCCATTTTTCGCAACGTTATCCATAATTTGTTATGATCCACACAGTTGCACGCACTTGCATAGTCAATAAAACACAGGTAAACATCTTTCTGGTATTCTCTGCTTTCAGCCAGGATCCATCTGACATCAGCAGTGATATCCCTGGTTCCATGTCCTCTTCTAAATCCGGCTTGAATTTCTGGCAGTTGCCGGTCAATATACTGCCGCAGACACTTTTGAATGATCTTCAGCAACATTTTGCTTACATGTGATATTAATGATAGTGTTTGATAATTTCTGCATTCAGTTTGATCAACTTCCTTTGGAATGGGCACAAATATGGATCTTTCCCAGCCAGTTGGCCAGGCAGCTCTCCTCCAGATTTCCTGGCATAGATGAGTGAGCACCTCCAGTGCTGCATCCGTTTGTTGAAACATCTCAGTTGGTATTCCATCAATTCCTGGAGCCTTGTTTTTCACCAATGCCTTCAGTGCAGCTTGGACTTCTTCCTTCAGTACCATCGGTTCTTGATCATATGCTACCTCCTGAAATGGTTGAATGTCAACCAATTCTTTTTGGTAGAATGACTGTGTATTCCTTCCATCTTCTTTTGATGCTTCCTGCATCATTTAATATTTTCCCCGTAGAATCCTTCAGTATTGCAACTCAAGGCTTGTATTTTTTCTTCAAGTTCTTTCAGCTTGAGAAATGCAGAGCGTGTTCTTCCCTTTTGGTTTTCCACCTCCAGGTCTTTGCACATGTCATCATACTTTACTTTGTCTTCTCGAGTTGCCCTTTGAAATCTTCTGTTCAGCTCTTTTACTTCATCATTCTGAGTATAGCTGCTTATACCTGAACACATTTTCTTTTGTTTATAAAATTCAGTTTCCTTTCAGAGAAGTCCAAAAATACAAGCCCCCTCTGGGAGGGGAAACTGGAAATTACTAACTTCTCACATTTTCTTTGTTTGTTTGTTTTTTTTTTTTTTTAAACACCAGATGTTAGTGCCTCTTTCTTTTAACTTACCCGACACTTTCTTTCTTTCTGAGGCTATGGTGCTCAGTGATTTGGTAATGGCGTCTCATAATTCCATTTGACTCACCATCATTCAGGGCTTGATTAGCGCTTTTGTGGATGGACCAGACAGAGGTCCTTGGTCTCCTTCTCTTCCTGCCTGGGCCCTGCCTCCCTTTTTTAGACTATTTCACATATCTAAATAGCTACATTTTTTCTTTCTACTGGTTTTAAAGAGACAGTTTTAGTACAGTGGAAAGAACATGAGATTGGAAGTTAGTTGACTTGCTTTTGAGTGTCGGATTGGATACTTAATAATTATGTTAGGCTGGGCACCTAACATAAAGGTCTTGATTTCCTCATCTGTAAAATGGGGATGATTATACATCACATGGAATTTTAAGAGGATTAAATGGGGGTAATTTAAGTGAGAGAATTCTACTAGCCAGGGCTTCTCATACTCCAATATGCATTTGAATCACCTGGGGATCTTGACAAAACGCAGATTCTAATTAGGTAGGTCTGGGATGAGGCCTGGAGTCCCTGGGTGGTGCAATCAGTAAACATGGTAGGCGACTAATTGAAAGGTTGGAGGGTCCAGTCCACCTAGAGATGTCTCAGAAGAAAAACCTGGCAATCTACTTCCCAAAAATCAGTCACTGAAAACCTTATAGAGCACAGTTTTACTCTGACAAACATGGGGTCACCAAGAGTTGGGATTGACTTGATGGCAACAACTTGGGTGAGATCCAAGTTCTGCATTCCTAATGAGCTCCCAGGTGATGCAGATCCTCCTGGTCCCCTAGAACTAGGGCTTCCAACTTGTTCGTTGGGGTTCGATCCCCTGCTGAGAATTTGTGCTTCTAACAAGTTCTCTGCTGATAATTTGCATTTCTAACAAGTTTCCAGGAAGTTATACATAACAGCTTGTTAAAATGTAGATTCTGATTCAGTCTATCTGGAGTGGAACTAGTTCAAAGCCCTGCCTGGAACACACTGAGAGTAGCAAGGCTAAAACCTACACGGACCATTCAGACGTAAGCTACTAGGAAAAAAAGAGTTGGTGAGCTACAGATTTGAAACTGAAGGCTAACACACAGTTTTGAGATTAATTGTGGATAGTATTTTTACATAATCATCCTGTCCTCCTTTGGCAACAGTAAGCGGACTGCCTTAGGTCATTTTTGTTCTGTTGTTGTTGTTAGGTGCCATCGAGTCGGTCCCGACTCAGAGCGACCCTACATACAACAGAATGAAACACTGCTCAGTCCTGCACCATTCTCACAATCACTGTTATGCTTGAGCCCATCTTTGTAGCCACTGTGTCAGTCCATCTCATTGAGGGTCTTCCTCTCTTTCGCTGACCCTCTACTCTACCAAGCATGATGTCCTTCTCCAGGGACTTGTCTTTTTGGTCTGATATAGCCAAGTTAAACCATTCCTCAAGAGTTTTTATCGGATTCCTTAGGCTAAGCATGGGCTTCCGCTTACAACTTTCAGGAGGCTACCTGCCTGCACCAGTAGTTGACAAAATGCATATTTCTTTCCTCTGAATGTGTGCTATGGGTCATTAGCAAGGGTCAAAGGTGGCTTGCCACTGTCCTAGCCAATGGTCAGTGTGGTTATAGACTGCAAAAATGGCCACAACCTGGACCCAGAGCACAATTCATAATGGTAGTGACAGTCTTTGTTGTTGTTAGTTGCCATGTTGTCATCTCCAGCTCATGGTGAGCCCATGAACAACAGAATGAAATTTCTCCTGTTCCTCTGCCATCTTCACGATCATTGGTATGCTTGAGTCCATTGCCAAGTGCCTTCCAACCGAGGGGGCTCATCTTCCAGCACTATATTGGACAATGTTTTATTGTGATCTGTACGATTTTCATTGGCTAACTTTTAGAAGTAGATTGCCAAGCCTTTCTTCTTAGTCTGTCTTAGTCTGAAAGGGCTACTGAAACTTGTCCACCATAGGTGACCTTGCTGGTATTTGAAATAGTGGTGGCATAGCTTCCAGCATCATAGCATGACACAAGCCGCCACAGCATGATGGACTAACAGACCGATGATGGAGTGATAGTCTTAGCTGCCATTTATTGAGTGTTCACAATGTGCCAAGAACTGGGCTAAGCACTTATCCGCAATTTTTTCATTTAATCCTTACAACTACTTTGGGAATTAGAAATGATTATTACCTCCACTTTACGGTTGAGAACCCTGAGATGCAGTACCAAACAATATCAAGTTGAAAAAGAGTTTTAAGGATATTATGGGACAAACTTCAACACAGTTTCAAAGAAAACAAACCAACAAACGAGGGAGCATCTGGAGTCAGCTGCATACCAGTACATAGTAAGGTGGCACTATGGAGGAAGCTGGTGGGTCCCCAGTAAGGCTCATCAGTACTGTCCAATAGGCCATCATGTCTTGACAGCATCATAATTTGCATACGGGAGGATAAAGCAATATTTTAATTTTTCTGGAAATAATTAAAAGCCATGCTGACTTTTCTGCCATCAGACGGAGCTGTTTTAACCAAACAGCTGAACAGGTGGGAAAAAATCAGACACATCCAAATATTTTCCTACCTTTTCCCTTTAAAGTCTGTTTTTTGAAAAAAGGGGAGCAAAGGAGAGAAGGCGGGCAAGCAGGTGGCTGTGAGCAAATATACACAGCAGAACATACAACAATTCAACAATTTCTACATGTACAATTCAGTAACACTGATTACAGTTTTCGAGTTGTGCCAACATTTTCACCTTCCTTTTCTGAATTGTTCCTCCCCCATTAACATAAACTCACTGCCCCCGCAAGCTTCCTATCTAACCTTTCAAGTTGCTATTGTCAATTTGATCCCATATAGATAGTTCTTAAAAGAGCACAATGCTTAAGCTAGGCCTGCCTCTTGATTGAGGAAGTACCCATCCCTTTTCCAGTCTCTCCTTCGCCTACATTTCTTCTGTGATGCTCTCCACACCAATCTCCTTATCACTATTGTCTGCTCCCCTTCATGTCTGATCTGTTGCCTGACGTATCACACACACACTTGATTTAGACAGTAAGCTTCGAAGGTCAGAGGCTTTATCAACCACACACTCTCTAAAATGCTTGGTGTGCTTAAGACACCCTCAAGTAAAGCCATAAAGAAGTCTCCTCTATAGATCTCAGGGAGAGCTGTCCCCAGACATCTCCTATGCCTGCAGGGAGGTACTTAACCTTCCCACTGTCCTATGACCCTGTGGTCACAATAGGACATCACCACTGTTGATCAATAAGACCAAAAGAAATTGTTTAAGTGTGTCCTTCCCATTTTCCCGAGGAGGCTCCAGGACCTCTTAGCCAAGGTCATGTGTCTGGGATCCGTAGGGGGATTTTCACTAGGCTACTGTAACCATTTACCAAATACCAAGTCTAGCTGGAGGAAATGAAAAGGGATCAACCACAAATCCATCCTTTTAATCGCATCAAAAGGCAACATGAACCAAGAATTAATCTTAAGCAGTTTATTCAAGTGACCTAATGAGACAGGCTGCAAGAATTTGGTGTTGAAAACATGTAAGGCCCTCAACCCTTTATGCAAGGAAAAGTTTGTTGCATTTGGCTCATTCGAGGTCACATGAACCATTTCTAAACTAAAGCCCATGCTGTGTCCTTACTGAATGTGTCTTACTTCACCATCCTGTCTGGGTTATATTGTAAACATGAGCATTCAAAACCTAAGTGTATGGTAAAAATGGCAACGTGCAAAGTTGCTGTGCCTAAACTCAGCATGCTTTCCATGTGGGAGACCCAGGCACCTCATGCACAGCCACCACCGGTCGGCTGATGGAGGCTTGTATGTTGCTATGATGCTGAACAGGTTTCAGCAGAACTTCCAGACTAAGATAAAATAGAAACAAAAGCCTGGTGATCTGCTTCCAAAAATGAGCCAATGAAAATCCTATAGTTGCAATGATCCAATCCCCAACTGATCATGGGAATGGTGCAGGACTATTATGCATGGAGTGGCCATGGGTTGGGGGGCTGACCCAATGGCAGTTAACAACAACAACCCTAATACGAGGGAGGGACAGTCACACAGGATACTGCCATGAGGAGTAGATACTGCCCAGACAGCCCATCTGGGTGGGATTGGGCCTCAGGTTCCTAATCAGGAACAAGTTGCAGACTGTCCTCCACAATAAAACTTTTTTTATTGTACTTTAGATGAAGGTTTACAGAACAAATAGTTTCTCACTAAACAGTTAGTACACATGTTGCCCTATGACAATGGTTAACAACCCCACAATATGTCAACACTCTCCCTTCTCAACCTTGGGTTCCCTATCACCAGCTTTCCTGTCTCCTCCTGCCTTCTAGTCCTTGTCCCTGGACTGTTGTGCCCCATTAGTCTCGTTTTGTTTTATGGGGCTGTCTAATCTTTGGCTGAACGGTGAACCTCAGGAGTGACTTCATTACAGAGCTAAAAGTGTGTCCGGGGTCCGTACTCTTGGGGTTTCTCCAGTCTCTGTCAGGCCAGTAAGTCTGTTCTTTTTTTGTGTTAGAATTTTGTTCTACATCCTTCTCCAGCTCTGTCCAGAACCCTCTGTTGTGATCCTGGTCAGAGCAGTCAGCGGTGGTAGCCGGGCACCATCTAGCTGTACTGGACTCAGTCTGGTGGAGGCCTTGGTAGCTGTGGACAATTAGTTCTTCGGACTAATCTTTTCCTTGTATCCTGTTCTCTTCATTCTCCCTTGCTCCCGAAGGGATGAGACCAGTGGAGTATCTTAGATGGCCACTCACAGGCTTTTAAGACCCCAGACACTACTCACCAAGATAGAATGTAGAGCATTGTCTTTATAAGCTGTGTCATGCCAATTGAGCTAGATGTTCCCCGAGACCATGGTCCCCACAGCCCTCCACCCAGCAATTCAGTCCCTCAGGGAGTTTGGATGTGTCTATGGAGCTTTCATGACCTTGCCTTGTACAAGTTGTGCTGGCTTTCCCAGTACTATGTACTGGGTGGGGGGCGGAATACTAAATACTAAATACACCATAAAACTTCTTAAATGTGTGATCAACACTTGCTGGTCCAATTCCTCACCAATAGAAATGTCTTCAGGCTCAGATTTGGCTCTCTTGAGTCTAAAGGAAACTGCTTTCTTAATTGCCACCACCAACCCGTGTCCTGCCCACTCCCCACTGCAAAACTGGATACTCTTTCCTAACTCTCCTTGAACTCTCTCTCTGTTGGACTAAAAGCTTTGACTTCTTTTGTACTTGGTCCCTGTGACAATATGCTGTATCATGTCATCCCTTGGTTTCAGAATTCACAATGACTTCCTGCCAGTTAGATGCACTCTTCTCTATAAGATTTTCAAAGAGCTGTATCCGTCACCACCCTACCTAGTGCCAGTTTTATTTCCCACTATTCCCAACATACCTGCCACTTTTGTCTCCTCCCTGCTCCCACACTGCCGCCATGCCTTTGCTGATCCTGTCTGCCCTGTCTAACCAGTTGCCATCGAGCTGACTCTGACTCATGATGACCCCATATATTACAGAGTAGAACTGAGCTCCATAGGGTTTTCAATGGCTGTGATCTTAGGGAAGTAGATCGTCAGGACTTTCTTCCAAGGCGCAGCTGGGTGGGTTCAAACCGCCAACCTTTAGGTTGATAGTTGAGTGCAAACTGTTTGTACCACCCAGGGACCTTCTGCCCTGTCCAGAGTGACACTTTTCCCCTCTCTTCTGTTTGGTTCCCCACACGTCTGTCAGTTTGTCGTACTGTGGTGGCTTGCATGTTGCTGTGATGCTGGAAGCTATGCCACCGGTATTCAAATACCAGTAGGGTCACCCATGGTGCACAGGTTTCAGCTGAGCTTTCAGACTAAGACAGACTAGGAAGAAGGACCTGGCGGTCTATTTCTGAAAAAATTAGCCACTGAAAACTTCGTCTCACATACTTTGGACATGTTATCAGGAGGGACCAATCCCTAGAGAAGGACAGCATGCTTGATAAAGTAGAGGGTCATTGAAAAATAGGAAAACCCTCAAAGAGATGGACTGACAGAGTTGCTGCAACAACGGGCTCAAGCATACAACAATTTCGAGGATGGTGCAGGACTAGGCAGTGGTTCGTTCTGTTGTACATAGGGTCGCTGAGTCAGAATCGACTTGATGGCACCTAACAGCAACAACAATCTGCTTGGTTAAACCTTTATCTTTTAAGCTCAAACTTAAACAACCTGAGGTCTTTTCTAATGACTTTAATTCTCACAGACACCTCTGTTCTGATTTCTTTTCACCAGCGGTATCACCGTTAAGCACTTAATTATTCTCGAATTATTTCATTGTGCTCTTTGCTTGCACAGCTAAATTGTATGCTCCTTGAGGGCAGGGCCCAGATTGTACAGTTATTTTGTGTATTCCAGGGTGATTAGCATGATAACTGGTATTTAATTTTCTTGTTATAAAAAAAAACAAAAACACTCCCAATGGCCTTGTAATGAATTAGCAGTGCCAACAGTTAGTTGGTAAAGAACAATATGTAACTATGAAACGTTTATGTATTGCTGACTCTCAACAGAAGTCAATGCTTAAGATAGCCTACTCAACACCAAAACGTCCTGAAGCAGAAGTTCAGTTAATGAAAATAATTAGGTCAACAGGCTGCCTGGTGATAGATTTGTACCCTTTCAACTGGTTCTGTGGATGCTGGCCCATCACGAACCAGACTCTTTCTTCAGCGTCAGTTCCACTGACAAGCTGCAACTCACTTGAATGGGTATTTTTAATGTAATTGGTATTTAGAGCAACAGCCATCTATGAGTCACAGAGTGTACATACGTGCATAAGCATGAGAAATAAATGGCATGGCTCTTATTGAAAATGAGTGGTACATACAAACAGACCTTCCTTTTTTAATTAAAATAGGGATTCGACAATTCTGATTTGCACGCGACGTGAGCTACTCGCGTCACATCATTTTTGATACATTAACTAGCTCAGCCTACACTGTGCCTGATATTAACTCCCTTTCCAGTTGATGATTTTTTTCCAGTGGCATAATTAATTTCCTCATGGAAGAAAAAGTATTCAATAAATTTGGAATTAAATATGAGGTTGAAGGACTTTCACAAAAGACAGAAATAAGTCTCCTAGCCCACATGCATTGCTAATTATGACATACTCACATTAAGAACAAGAAGGTGTTCCCTTCCTATGATAAATGGGCCTGAAAATCCTCCCCAGCGTTTACTATAAATCACAATGACCATTAATAAACAGGCAGAAAAAACCGACAGTTTCTTCAAGAATTCACTCCCATTCTTTGCCTTAGACTATCAATGTCATATTTAAAGCTTAACACCTTAAATCTTCTCTACAGAAACCCTCTGAGTCAAAAAGTCCAGCTATTTTAAACAGAATTTCCTACGTCTGTTATTTTGAATGACAGCAAAAATAAATAAATAAATACTGGCCCCTTAATCTGGTAACACTATCTGACTTTAAATCTTGCCTTCCGGCTAATAGTTTCCCTTCTCATCAATGGTTAAATTAAAGGAGGTCAATTGCAGATGAGAGAAGAAGAGAGGACCACAGTTTTTCCACATACTTGAAGAGCTTGTTTGATCTTGCATCCAACTTGCCTTTGACATCAAGAGGAAACTTGTGATCATGGCCACCGTAATGAGGCAGCTAAGCAGAGGCGGCCTTATGTGACACTGACTCTTGTATATGGAATGGCAGGGCTTAGACTTGAGTCTAGATCAATAGCAACAGGAGCGGCAATTCTCGTGTTACATATGAACACTGAATACAGAGCCACTTAAAAGCTGACCTAGAAAAAAATGGAAAGAAATATAGACATTTATCCAAGAACTAGCACAACCTGTAATACTGACAAATGGGCTAATGGTAATAAAATCGGGGTGTTTGGTTTTGTCATTAACTTGCAGATGAATATGGGAAATTTTGCAGTTCCAAAGAAAGCAGAATTTAGAATAAAAAGAATAAAAAAAAAAAAAAAAAAAAAAGAGCCAGGCAATTAAAATAACTTCTCGGGTTAAGCAAATTACATTTGTGGTCAATTCATTTGTCAGAAAAATCTGCTAATCTACGTCCTGTGAGTTATCTCCTGTGCCTTTTTTAGTACATTAATAGCAAATCACAATTATACAGGATCTCCACCAGCTAAACCCAAACAAATGCATGTTTTAGGGATTATAGTGCAGACAAGGCTTTCATGACTTGGTGGTGGTGATGGGGGCTTTAAATGTCCAAAAACAAACAAACAAACAAACAAAACATGTGCACTTGGCAAACCACGTGAGGCATGTACTTTTAGGTGCACTTTTAATGAGATGTGACTGCTTCTAGCCCGATGGTGTCAATAGCTCAAACTCCAGTGCTGTTTGGTGGTAGTACATTGCCTGGTACATGAGTCCCACCCTGCTACAACTTCATAATGACAAGAACCAGGTACCATTACTCTGCCAGCTGGAAACTTGGTGGTGGAGAAATGTTTTCCAGAAAGTCATATGTCAAAATGCTCCCTTTGACTGTGATTATATTTCAGACACCTGTATGCCTATATTCAAGGTGTTTGAATGAGAGAGAACGTGTGTGTGTGTGCATGTGAGTGTGTATGTGTGTACATGTATTGGCTATAAGTCAAAGATGGCTAATACCAACAGAAGTAAGATACTTTCAGCATCAATTAAGATGGTTGGTTAAGAAGCAAAGCAATATGGGGGAGAAGTACCATCCTTCAAGTGAGGTGCATAGTATTAATTTAAAAATAATGTTGCTTTAGCTGGCTAAGGCTAGAGCGGGTGATTCTGTAGCATATGTTAGGCATTAGTCATTTAATAAAGATGATATTGTTGCTGGCCAATGTTTATATTAACCCCCATTTGGGTTCTAACCATGTTTAAGTAGAATACACATATGTACATTCATGTGTATGAGACTCAAATGTTACTCAACTTCTCATTCTATATGCAAAGATTAGCGTTATGAGTACCGTCTGAAAGAACTGCCATGGTGGTTATTTTTCCATCTGTTGGACATGACTCATGAAATATCCAAGGGAAATGTCACTTCTTTCCTTTCAGTTATCCATAGAACTCGTGAAAACTGATAGGCGTACAGTTGGTGATAGGACAATGATACATTCCTGGTGTGGGAGTTACGGTTTATGTAGAAGTGAACTACTCTTGGAATATATGTGATCTCTTTGATATTTTCAGTTATTTTTCTATCTTGTCAAGAAAAACAACAAAGCCCAGAATTATTCTTTCCTTTCCTCTCTTTCTCCTCCTCCTTCATGGTCTTCCTCTTCCTCCTCCTTCCCCTCCTTTCCCTCTTACTGGGATTTTGTGAAAGTTTCAGTATTCAACATAGTCCTTTATTTCTGATGTTTCCAGTATATATTCTTTTTGAATTATTTAAGTCATTCTAAAGGGAGCAGTTTTTTTTTCTCAAACCCCTTCTAACTATCTTGCATACCAATAACAGGATAATGCTATGAAAAATAACAATACAAGTCAAATATTTAAAAGTTTTAAATATCTAGGTTTCAAATACTTCTTAGTTAATTCCCTTCTAGAATGACCAGGGAGAAAGAACCTAAGCTCCTGTAATGTGCACGTTATAAATGTTGTTATAGAAGGGCAAGAAAGGGCATATGGAATCAACTAAAACATAAAGAGATTGCCTTCAGTGCTTCCCTTGCTGTGATCTTTCTTTAGAGATTGCATCTTTGGGAGCCTGTCCCGTGTTAACTGTGTTGCTCAGTTGTACATGGATCTGCAAGAGGAGAGACCCATGCAACTTTTGCTCTGTGATTTTACTTCCCTTTAATACGATAGTTTATACACTGTGGTTTATTCATTTATTGGTCTGATGGTTTTTATGAGTCGTGATTCAACATAGGTTCTCTTCTAGTATCGTGTTTTATAAAGATATGGGGAATGTAATGTAAGTCTAATACAACGATGGTTATGTGCCATGCAAGACAATACTGTAAATATGAGGAGAGTCTGAAAAGCTGTTTAGCAAAATGATCTTAATATACAAGGCAGTGTGAAAACGGAAGAGGAATCTATAATGACAATGAAGATTAGCCATTTGCTCTCTAACCTTATTTACAGAAGCAATCAGAAGTATTCAGGTCGAGTTAATGACCCTGTCTCCAATTAATTCAATTGTCTACAAACAACACTGGTGCATTGCTGTCTCAAAGTCTGCCACACAGTCTCAGAGGGACTACATAAGACTCCATTAAAAGTGACAATAATAATGCATTTATTACCGAAACACTATTGTATTATAAATAAATTCCTCATGTTAAATTATGCTCCATGCTTTAACAGAAATTCAATTACTGAAATAATAAAAAGACAGTGTATTTGCCAAGTGCTTGGACTATAATTTGGCTGCTTAGTTACCAGTGGTTGGCTGTTTTGCAATTTTTTCTTCATAGACTATTTCTTTTGAATAAATGCCAGACTTTTTCATATAAATTTTATGAACAAGTTGCAAAATGAAATTTTGAGCTTTTGAATCCAATTATGAAAGACATAACTAAATCTATTATTGAAAAAAAAATTCTAGTAAGCCCTTTCTGCCGTTGTTCAGAACTGTCTGGTAATTGAGGTAAGCACAGGTGCTGCTCATTATGGACCATTGTGCACCATCTGAATTCTGGGAACTGTGGAATTCAGATGGCTTAGACTCTGTTTGTGTGAATAACAAACAGGCCTGATTCTGCGCTTGTTTGTACAAGCTTGTACACAGCTCATTTGGGACTTTGAAGACACCTGCTTACCCTTTTGAAGCCAAAACAGTTTATCATTCAGGTTCTGGCTATCCTTTCAACGACAATTTTGCAAAAGCAACATATTTTGTACTCTCCCTTCATCGTCACCATCTCCTCCACTAGCCAGTAACTGCACCACATCCCCACCTTTGAGCGTAGGGAAAGGAGTCAGGGAAAGCTACTGCAGTTAGCCAGTGGCAAGAGAAGACATAAAGCCTCAAGACTCAGGCGGGGGAACGCAGAGTTTTAACACTCTGCCCGTAAAAGATTTCTTTGACAAGCCATTTGTCGAAGGTGGGCTGGGAATAGGGCTTATTTGCGTTTAGGATGAGGAGATTCTTTTTCTCTCCCTTTTGCTCTTTCTTCTGGGTTCTCACATGCGTCTTCCTGATGTCTAGTTCCATTGTCTTTAGATAGGTCATCTGGAAGCAAAGAACCTTATAATCACAGATACTTGCTTCCGGTTTTCAGGATGCAAAGGAAAAACTGTTCTTGACTGTGGCCTCCTCTGCCATCCCACAGCGCTACAGGCCTAGCCAGCAGCCATCACCTGAGTTGCCCTGCACGGTAGTCCCCGGCTTCTGAAGAACGTCACAAGTTAACCTGACGCTTCCAGCCATGCAGTAGCTTCTCAGTGCTATGACTAGCTTTTAATTATTCAATGACTTTGCATTTTCTTTTGTTTTACTGGAAGGTCTTACCTGTTATAAAGATAATACCTAGAAAATATGTGGTAATGAATCAGTAGTTCCATTGCATAATAACCCTTACCCCTCACCTTGAACTCTGGGTCGCCTCAACTGCAGCTCCCCCAAAGCATAGGGACTAACCACAAAAAGGTGATATTCCAAAATTGTATGTTTGTGAATCTTTATGATTGAAGTTGGCTTTCATAAGGATGCAGGGGAAAAGGTTGAAGATATACCAACTGATACATAAATCAACCAAAGAAATTATGGATGCAAGGTTGTAGGCTTGCAGGGTCTACTAGGAAACATCCCAATTTGCCCACAGTGCTTAATTCTTCCAATTTAGCAAACCCTTGTACTCCAAGAAGTCTAATGGTGATGACGAGTAGTCAACCCATGTCAGTTTGCAAAGGCGTAAGGAAATATTATTCAGCGCAATGCTACAATGACACTTTGTTACATTTCTACTTACCTTGTCCATCAGGCAAAGTTATAGTCATGACAATGCCTCGTGAAGTCAATAAAAGTAGAGATCAGATATTAAGTATGACTAATATGGCTTGACAGTGCTCCACAGAAGGCAGATTGGAATCATCATCACAGAAAGTGCAAGGTAAAGCTCTGCAGGAATATAAATAATTTGGAAACCCTCATAGACAATATTCTACTGTGCTTCTCATTTGCACTTTAAAAAAGCTGCCCTATAGACCTTATGTACTTTTAAGATTTATCTGAAAGGTACATGAAGAAGACTTCCAGCCAGAAAAAATGTACATATTTAATGGAATTAGATCTCTAGGCAAGAAAATGTCAAAAGAAAAGGTGAAATATTAAAGTGAATGCAAGGTGCTTTCCTGCTTTGATAAATATCTTCTGGGATGTCATTTACTAGAAAATCATGATTTTACAAAAAAAAAAAAAAAAAACCAAATGCTATAGTATAAAATATACTCTCTTTATTGCTGAAGTAAGTTGCTATTTTCACATTTCTCCCTGAATTCTGCTTTTGTCAGCCAGAGGCCTTGATATTTGCCTCTATATCTGCCTTTTTATCATTTTTGTTGAAAACGTGGCAATTATTGTGAAATACTCAAATTGCAGGCAACCTTCTGATTACAAGGCAGGGCAGAGCCAGGGATCTGGGCTTACTCAAAGTCCTCATCTTCCTTCCAGCCTCTGGAAAGAGGCAATGTCACAGGAAACCTAAGATCACGGAGTTGAGGGGGAGGATGTTGCTGAGAACTTCGGGAAGGTCCAGGGTACCATGACATAGAACTTAACATGCCTACCAGAGTTGAGGGCACCAACGGCATTACCTCCGAAGATGAGCTACCAAGATAGCGGAGGACAGTACAAAGATGAAATTTGAACTTGAAATTGTACAAGAATGCTTTGATTCCTAAAAAAAAATACATAGGTTTCAAACGACAAAACAACTAAGTTTATTGTTAACCTCTTGTTATGGATTGAATTGTGTCCCCCAAAAATATGTGTTGTAAATCCTAACCCCTATACCTGTAGTTATAATCCCATTTGGGAATGGGTTTTCTTTGTTAATGAGGCCGTATTAGTGTAAGGTGTGTCTTAAGTCAGTCTCTCTATTTTTTTTTAAATAGTATTTTATTGTGTTTTCAGTGAAGGATGACACAGCAGTGTAGGTTCCCATTCAACAATTTCTATACAGGTTGTTCAGTGACATTGGTTACATTCTTCACAATGTGTGAACATTCTCAGTATTTCCATTCTGGTTGTTCTGTTTCCATTAATCTAGTTTCCCTGTCCCGTTACATTCTCATCTTTGTTTTAAGGTAATTGTGGACATTTTGGTAGTCAATCTCTTTTGAGATGTAAAAGAGCAGATTAAGCAAGCAAGCACAGACAGAGGGAAGATCCATGCCATATGATCGCCAAGGAACCGAGGAACAGAAGCTGAAAAGAGACAAAGACCTTCTCACAGAGACGATAGAGAGAGCGCCTTCCGCTAGAGCTGGTGCCCTGAATTTGGACTTCTAGCCTCCTAAACTGTAAGAAAATAAATTTCTGTTTGTTAAAGCCAACCACTTGTGATAATTCTGTTATAGCCGCACTAGATAACTAAGACAGCTCTCAACAACCTGCAGCTTATACAGAAAAAGTCTGATATAAATTTAACTTCAAAATAGGTTCTGTTCCTCTTCTCTGAGTTTGATGCCTAAATGTAAGACCTAAGCAAGTTATCAGGATATAATGGACATACATCTTCTTTTGTCCAACATGGTTCTCTTACCTCTGTTAGCACCCACATTATATGTACTAATGGCACTACTATTAGTATTTCATTTATCAAGTTCTTAATGCGTGCTGTGACTTGCTCAAGGTCTCACAGTCAGTACACAGCTAGGAAGAAATCCAATTACGGTTTGTTGGTCTGTGTATTAATTTTGCCTAAACCTGCTTGGAAAAGTTCTAGTCTCTTTCAGCCCCCACAATAGCCCATCCGTATGTGTGTTTTCAGGCTGATGCACTGGCGAACGAGTACTAAAATCTTTATAAATATGTTTTCATAAAATTATTGGCAGCCTTCCATAATGACAGTTGGAAATGTACAACATTTACGAATGATTCTTCAGTTAATAGGAATAATGATGGTGATGATGACAGCTACTATTTATTAGGTTTATACTGTGAGTCAGATATTGTGCTGACCACTTCTAAAAATTATTATTATTATTTTGTGCTAACAACTTTTGATGAAATGTCACTTAATCCATACAACTGCCCTATGGTGCACATACTGTTGCTATCCTCATTTTACAGGAGAGGAAACTGAGGTTTAAAAGGGTTAACAACTTGCCTAAAAAGCTGTGATCTTTTATCCTATGCTATGTTGAATTGACTTACCAAACCATAACCCATTGCTGTCGAGTCAATTCCATCTCAGAGCTACCCTATAAGACAGAGTAGAACTGCCCCATACAGTTTCCGAGGACCCTCTGGTGGATTCGAACTGCAGACCTTTGGTTAGCAGCCAAGCTCTTAATCACTGCGCCACCAGAGCTCCTTGAATTGACTTGGGATTAATTAATTCTGATATGCAATTTAAATAAAATATCCATCACCGTCGTTTAGGTTTATGGCTTTGTAAATACCCATGGAATCATATGGCTGTAGAGGACCTTGGGGATTTACTAATCCACCTCTAAATTGTCAGATGAGGAAACTGAGGTCGATCAGCAGTACGCTCAGTGAACTCAGGGTTACACAAGTGGGTCAATCAATCTCCTAAACCCTCATCTTGGTAAAGCTGGCTGTGGCCAGTTTGCACTGGTGGTGGACCAGAGCTGATGAGTACATAAAAACAACCAGCTATTTTATTTTGAAACCTGGCTAGTGATCGGCCACAAACTAGGTATTTGTCTGATCCAATGATTTAAAAATATAACACTGACAACTTGGTGTGCATGTGTGTGTACGTGTGTATATGCTTAAAGCTGAGAGTCTGATTCCAGAGATCTGGGACAGTGACCTGACATCTATATGTTTAGCAGCTCCATAGGTGATTCTGATGTATGTCTGAGTTTGAGAGCCACTGGTTTGAGGCATGCAAATGCAGCCTGGATTTATGGAGGCACATCAAAGTAATGGCCAGGAGGGAAAGGTGGGGTGGGGAGGGGGAGCTCCGGTCAGTGTGGGGAGAAACAGCCTTATGGATTTTGGACATCTTCCCTTTAATGTTGGTGTTAGAAACACAACAAGCAGCTAACACTCTCCCAGTCCATTTATTAGAAAAAAAGTATTCAAATAATTCCATACGGTCTCGTTGTTATCACGCTGCTTGTTAAAAGTAATCATAACAAATTATGCAGTTAATAGCATCTTTCCAAGTGCTCAGGCTGAAAATCTTGGCCTCATTCTGGACTTCTCTATTTCTTTCATACCCCTATTCAATCAACTCATTGGTAAATTTTATCTGCTCTCCCTTCAAAATATATCCTGAAGCCAACCGCTCCTCACCACCCTCACCACCCTCATCACCACACCCGTGGTGCAAGCCCCTATCCTTCTCACCTGGATTGTGGTAACAGCCTCCTTCCGGTTCTCCCCGCTTCCACCCTTGCCTCCCTATAGTCTTTTCTCAATAGTCATTTGTGGTTGTTAGTTGCCATCAAGTCAGTTCTGACTCACGTATAGCAGAGTCATAGGGTCATCCTTTCATGACGTAAGTCAGATCACGTCCCTCCTCTGCTCACAACCCTCCAGCCGCTCCTGACTCACTTTGGGTAAGAGCCAAAGTCCTTACAATGGTCTACCAGTTCTTGTACAATCCGATTCCCAGTGAACGTGTTGACCTCCTCTCCCAACACTCTCACCCTTGCTTACTCTGCTTCAGGTAAACTACCTTCTTTACTATTTCTAGGGCACACCAGATACACTCCTTCCTCAGGGCCTCTGCACATGCTGTTCTGCTTGCTGGAATGCTCTTCCCCCAGATCTCTGCATAGCTCACTTTCTTTAGGTGTTTGTCCAAATGCTAGCTCTCAGTGAGGCCTTTGCTGACTACCCTATTTAAAACTGCAACTACACCCCTACCCTTCTCTAGCACTCTGCCCTGCTTTATTCTCCCTGTAACACTGATTACCTTCCAACACATTCTATCATGTATCTATTTATGTTGTTTATTGTCTGTCTCCACCAAATGGAATATAAACTCCACTGGGGTACAGCTTTCAGTCTTTTTTTTTTTCCTATTGTAGCATTAACACCCAGCAGACATTCAAAAATATGCATGCATGCATAAATGAGAACAAATGTGTGTGTGTGTCTTTTATGATGGTAAAGTTGGTGGATTCAGTGACCAGCAGACTTGGTGGGAGAGCCTTAGTCTCTTGGGTTCCTGGAGAGTCTACTGCATATTTGGCAGATTGAGGGTGACCTAGGCCTGACACATGTTTCCCGGTAGCAGCAGCAAAAAAGAGAGAGAGAAAAACAAAACAAAACAAAACAAACTAAATCCGTTGCCTTCGAGTAGATTCCGACTCATAGCAACCCTATAGGACGGAGTAAAACTGCCTCATAGAGTTTCCGAGGAGTGCCTGGTGGACTCGAACTGCCAGCCTTTTGGTTAGCAGCTGTAGCTCTTAACTACTACGCCACCAGGGTTTCTAACAAGAGAGAAGTAAAGCCAAGATAAGTGACACAGAAGTAGCAAATGAATGGTGCAAATGGTTGGCTTTAAAGAAGGAGCAGACCATGGTCACCACTCCTTCCCTTCTGAGATGGATCCTCGCCATCACAAGGTTCTGAGCTGGTCCTCTAGCACCCAGCCAGTCCACAGACAGGACTTCCAAATGCATTTTCAGAAAGAGAACCCCGTCTCTCCTCCAAGTGTGATACAGTCCTTGGAGCAGAAAAGAAATGTGCATTGCAGCTTTCACCTTATTAACACTCACAAGGGAAAAAAAAAGATAATTTGCCTTTGTCTTCGGACAAATGAATTTATTTTTTAACAACATCAATCATTACAGATGGTAAAAATGGCACAAGACATGCAAGTTGGTAGATGCTAGCTTGGTGTGATTTGTGTTTACATAATGATCAAGGTTATCAATTAATTGGAGAAATACTATTTATAACTGCCCCACTCTGATAAATGGATTGTAATGGCTATTATAACCTTTACATCTTTTTTTCTTTTTACCCTAAGAAGCAGGGATATTATTTCAAATATCAATGCAGGGCAATAGGCAGATATTGTGAAATCACTCAGTGTTGAGAATGCAAATCACAGACATGGCTTGCATATGAATTCTTAAATGCCCATCTTAGCACAACCACTTGTAAAATGGATGCAGTCTGATGAAATGAATCGCCATTATTCAGAGGCATCTGCAGCTTGCAAAAATATCACTTATCCTAAGACTCCCTGTCTGAAGTCAGCCAGCAGCAGGCTGCTGAAATCGCGCTGCCTTCACGGCCATGGGACCAGCAGCCCTGTGTTATTTAAACTCCCATCAGCTGCAGGTAAGTGATTAGCAAGGTGATGGACATTTTTTCAGGTCCATTAGCCAGAGTCATCCAGAAGTCCTTGCTTTCTGTGTGGTGTATGTACTTGGTTTGGGACCACTTCGATTGGAAGGTTCAAATGTTAGTGGGTAAATGGAGGTTCAGGACAGAGCATTTGGAGATGTGGTGACTTGCAGGTAAGGCACTGATACAAATTGGCCCTGGCTATTTGAAGCAAGCACTGGTTTCCAGGTTGAGGAGGGAAAATTGGGACAGTGGACCCCATATGTGTTACAATGATCCAGGCTGGCTTGGGGGCATAGAACGCTCCTGCCAGCTGACGAGTAGTTCCATTCCAGCATAGAAATGGCACACGCCCCACACAACTCCAGCCCCCAACAGGGCTTCCACTTTTGCCTTTGCTATTCCTTTGCTGAGGGGGCACTGGTAGTTCAGGGGTAGAATTCTCGCATTCCTGGCCAATGCACCTCATGCACAACTACCACCTGTCTGTCGGGGGAGACTTGTGTGTTGCTATGATGCTGAACAGGTTTCAGTGGAGCTTCCAGACTAAGACAGATTAGGAAGAAAGGCGTGGAAATCTACCTCTGAAAATCAGCTAATGAAAACCCTATAGATCACAACGGCCCCATCCACAACCGATCATGGGGATGGCACAGGACTGGGCAGCATTTTGGTCCATTGTATATGGGATGTCCATGAGTTGGGGGCTGACTCCACCGCAGCTAACAACAACAACTCCTTTGCTGAGAGAAGCTGATGAGGTTCAGGCGGAAGGTTTCCAGATTCGTAGGATACTCTCTAATGTCTGTTGTAGACCAAGGCATATTGAAGCTTGATGCGTGAGCCCCGCCTTTGGCCAATGGATGGTGAGAATAATCTCACATTTGTTGACAGCTTCTTATAATTTACACATAATTTTGATGAAGAACATTCTCTCTTTGGTTCCTTGAGGCAACCTTGTGGGGAAGCTAGTGCAAAAATTATTATCCTTGTTGTTGTTGTTGGTAGGTGCCATCGAGTCAGTTCTGACTCATAGGGACCCCGTATACAACAGAACGCAACACTGCCCAGTCCTGCGGCATCTTCATGATCGTTGCTATGTATGAGCCCACTGTTGCAGCCACTGTGTCAGTCCGTCTCGTTGAGGGTCTTCCTCTTTTTCACTGACCCTCTACTTTACCAAGCATGATGTCCTTCTCCAGGGACTGATCCCTCCTGATAACATGTCCAAAGTACGCGAGACGAAGTCTGGCCATTTTCGCTTCCAAGGAGCACTCTGGCTATACTTCTTCCAATACAGACCTGTTCGTTCTTCTGGCAGTCCATGGTATATTCAGTTCCTCACCAACACCACAATTCAAAGGCGCCAGTGCTTCTTCAGTCTTCCTTATTCATTGTCCAGCTTTCCATGCATATGAGGTGACTGAAAACACCATGGCTTGGGTCAGGTGCACCTTAGTTCTCAAAGTGACATCTTTGCTTTGTAACACTTTAAAGAGGTCTTTTGCAGCAGATTTGCCCAATGCAATGTGTTGTTTGATTTCTTGACTGCTGCTTCCATGGATGCTGATTGTTGATCCAAGTAAAATGAAATCCTTGACAACTTCAATCTTTTCTCCGTTTATCATGATGTTGCTTATTGGTCCAGTTGTGAGGATTTTTGTTTTCTTTATGTTGAGATGTAATCCATACTGAAGGCTGTGGTCTTTGATCTTCATCAGTTAAGTGCTTCAAGTCTTCTTCACTTTCAGCAAGCAAGGTTGTGTCATCTGCATATTGCAGGTTGTTAATGACTCTTCCTTCAATCCTGATGCAGTGTTCTTCTTTACAGAGTCTAGCTTCTCAGATTATTTGCTCAGCATACGATTGAATAAGTATGGTGAAAGGATACCAATCTTACCAATGAAAAATCTGTATCCGTGGAGGAAACTAGGCAATTCAAGGTCACAGCTTGAGTGTTCCAGGTAGATGTCCACCCACTTTCATGCACTTGGGCTTGGGACATTTTGTGGGGTCTATTAGAAGCTGTCTGTGAGCCCTGGGGACTTCCTGAACTCTTCTGGACTATCTATAAATCTGAGTCTCATCTTTAGTTTTATAAGTGAGGGATGGGGCTAACACACCCTGGGTCCCAGGTTCTAGGCTGGCCTCCAGCTCATCTCAGACAAGTGAGTCATCAGGCAGGATTTTTGCAAAACACAGAAACACACCTTTCTGTCTGTGGCCTCAGGAAGGCCACTTCAGACAAAGGCCCTCGGTGGCCAGTCACCACAGATGACAAGAGTGCCCAGTGGAATCTGTTTTGCCGTTTGAAGAAAGTACTTCAGGGACTCACCAGTGGTGTGAAAATACTGGGACTCTTGCCTCAGCTACACTACAACCTGAAGATAATTATGAGATGTCAGGTTTTCTAATGATATTAAAAGAGGCAATATTACTTCTCATTTGTTTGAAGAAATTAGATTGAGTACAGCAGAGATGGAATTTCATTTCATATATCTTCATTAATGGGGTGCTGCTCTTTAAAGAGAAATGTTAACTGAAGGGAAACCAGAAACTGCTTTTATTGCTGCACTGGAATAAAAGACCTGGGTAGACTGGCTGTGCATTAGCTTGTAATCAACAGTAAATCATAAAGATTCATGCTAAAAGACTTGCAATTATAACTTAATTAGTTTTCTTACTGTTTGGAAAGATTAATTTAGAGCTAGTACAAGAAATGAAGAATTGTGCATAGCCAGGCGATCTGTCAGATCCTGTCTCCAGTCTGGGAGAACATAAAGATTAAATCTCAATTTGGTAATGTCAAGGTTGACCCAAGTATAAAAATGTATGTGGTACGTGGTTCTGGCTATCAACTGACTCATCAAGCAAAGGAGGAGCCTGGTGTCATGGCAAAAGCCCAAACTGAGGAATCAAACAACCCTGGTTTCCAATCTCAACTACTGCTAATGAACCTTTCTGAGCCTCAGTTTCCTCATCTGTAAAAAGAGAGAATCAGGCCTGGCAGAGTTGTTGAACTGATTGGAGATGATGCATATAGAATGTGTGGTGCCCAGCAGGCCCTCAGGATAGATGGATGGATAGAGAGATGACAGATAGATAGACAGATAACTGCCGTTGAGTCGACTCCAACTCATGGCGACTTTATGTACAACATAATGAAACACTGTCCTGTCCTGACTCACAATCACCAGCATCTTCTAGTCCATTGTTTTGGCCACTGTGCCAATCCATCTCACCAAGGGTCTCTCTCACCCTCACTGGCCCTCTTCTTCACAAAATATGATGTCCTCCTCTACCGATTGATCCCTCCTGATGATGTGTCCAAAGTAAGTGAGTCAGACAATGTTCTGTTGTGATCAACAGGGTTTTCATTGACTAATATTTGGAAGTAGATAGCTAGGCCTTTCTTCTTAGTCTGTCTTAGTCTGGAAGCTCCACTGAAACCTGTCCACCATGGGTGACCTTGCTGGTTTTTGAAATACCGGTGGCATAGCTTCCACATCACAGCAACATGCAAGCTACCATAGCATGAGAAACTGACAGACAGGTGGTGACTCTCAGTATAGGCACCGCTTATTACTGCTGGGTCTCCAGAGCCTGAAATGATGGATGGGGTAGGTTGTCTGACTGCATGAAATACCAAGCAAGGCGTGTCTCCTGGCGCCATCTTGGAGGCCATATGGATACTCTGAAGCAGGTCATCTACTCTATTTGAAAACTATTCCTCCTTCATTTGCAAGGGTATTTTGAAAGATGTAAATGAAAGATCTTGGGATGACTCCCAACTTTGTTGCTGACAAATGATCTTGGGTGACACCTTCCCGGTCTATGGCTGGATGAACCCAGGAAGCACTAATTGCTTTGAAGTTAATAAAAACTTTATTGACTTCAAACAATTGGCGTTTGTTTGGCTGCTATGGTTATAGTTATCACAGTCTCTCTAAATAATGTAAGCTGGCATAAGTTTCTACCTTTTACAAGTTTTAAATCCCAATAGAATTGACAGAAAAAAGCTATAACCACAAATTGGTTTGCAATTTTCCTCTTTCTTCCCTGCAAGTCCTGTATAGTTATATTATGAACCTCGCTTCACACAAACTGCTTGTGACTTTTATGGCCCTTTTGTGATCTAAATGGCTATCTCATAAGATATTCCATTGCAGCTTCTTTTTCAATTGCTTTTTACTGTGAAATGCCCTTGTGGAGAGTTCTGGGGACCATTTCACACTCTTATGGTATTGATTTGCTAAATCTGATGATAGGTTTATATTTAAGATACTGTGTCATATATGAACAGAGTGGGAAGCTTATGAGAAACAGAGTCAAAGCTTTCAGTGGGGAAATGTTGGACAGCGTTTGCATGTTCAGGAATACAAGGAGAATCCCTAATCATCTTTGAATTCATCTCATAAACTCAGCACTTGGAAATACCATCTGAAAAACGACAGTTTGGTCAACTTAGTAATTCCTTCCCAATATTGTTAAGTTTGAATGAAGTATAATTCAATAGAGAATACGTATAACATTATAACATCAATTGTTGAGACTACTAAAGTTGGGAGTTTGACAGTGCTTTCATTATCAGCATTTTTCATGGCCTTCCATGAGAGAAGTCAACATTTGGCTGCTATGTGGAATGTAAAGTATCTCTTTGCCTGCAAGAAAATTGCTATTTAGTGCTCAAAATAATAACCTGAAAGAACAGACTTGTTGGAGACCCCTTACTTCTAGTCCAGCTTCCTGTTGTCTTTGTTTTCATTCTACAGACAACAGTCTAATGAGAAGGAAGCTGTGTTTCAGCCCTGGTGAGAAGAGCATGGGAAAGTAAGCAGAGAAAAAAGAGAGGAAGGAGAAGAGAGACTGCGAGGAACCAGGAAACAGAGAGGGAGGCAGGCATAGAGAATAAAGGAAAGAGAAAGCAAGATAAAAGAAAGAGGAGAGAAGAAATTAGAAAGGGTACAATAATTTGTGGTAACTGTTATTTGTTTAAATAGGAAAATTGTGAAGCTTATTGGTCTGGTTTCTGCCAAGATATATTTTCTGCCTCAGTCACACTCCCTCCCTCTAAAGAATTCTCTTGCCGAAGCATTAGTAGTTATTAATAATTGTCCATGCTCAAGGTTCCATTTCTCTCCCTTCCAGAATCTATTAGTTCTCTGGATAAATTGAAAAGTAGAATTCTCAGACATACCATAACAAAAATCCTAACATTATTCAAAGAGGACTGAAAGGTAAACCGACGAAAAGAATTCATAAGGAAGCTCAAACACAATCAGTAGAGAAAGTGAGGCCTTAGGTCTTAGGGTTGGAGGATCTTAAAATTTCTGGGAAGGAGGGTACCAAGGAAGAATGCATAAACGGGGCTGTCCATGGGACACTGAGGCTTTTATTCAAAGAGGTCACCCAAGGAGACCCACCAATAGTCTTCCATTTGAGCAACAAAAATTAATGAATATGGATGGAAGTGGTGTGCAAGGTTCAATCGCTGGGAAAATGGCAAAGAGGTCATCGCAGTTTGGCAAGGCTCTGATGTGAGAGGGAATGGATTACTGCAGACAGGAAAACTGACTCTATCGCATATTCTCCATAATTATGAGCTAGAAATTCCATTCTGTGTTCTCTATATGCTATGTCTTCATTTAGAAAACATAGCATTCATGGCTACTTCCATCTCAGCTCTGCAAGGAGACTGATTCTCCATAGATCCTCAATAAGAGTGACTTGTCTGAACTTTAACGACTTCTCACTCTGCCTTACGTAGGAAAGGTGATATGACTTGGGGGTTTCCCTCTGTCAGTGGCAGTTGTAGGGAGCTCAGGCAACCAGTGTGATGCACAGTGGGAGAACGTTCCCACTCACACACCCTATTCATCTCAGAAGAGACTGAGTAAATAGAATTGTCAGGCTTTTGGAAAAGGACACCAACACATACCTTGTTGTTTTCTTTTATGACATAGCAAGCTTAAAACTAAAATGGAACTTCCAGTATAACCTCAATGCTTACCCTCCTCTGGACTTACCCTATACTATGTAGAAACAGTAGAGCTTCAAGACAAGGCAAGGAAAATACCAGAAATACCAGACTCACTGAATGTAGCTCAGTTTTGTGCAATTGCTCTAAGGAACTGGAGGCAGCAGACTCAGCAGATGTTGATCCAGCACTTACCATATGGCAGGCATTTTCATGCATATAGAATCTCATTTAATTCTCTTTTAATTCTCATAGCAATCAAAGGAGGTATTATTCCATTTTAGAAATAAGGAACCCGAGGCTGGGAATATTTAAGAGAACTTCCCAAGGCCACAAAGCTGGCCAGATTTCAAAGCCAGGTCTTCTGACTCCAGGTCCAGAGCCCTTGACACTGAATCCAGCTAACAAGTTTTCCATTACAGGGTCAAACATGATAGCAAACTCTTATTTGGCTAACTATTCCAAGTGCTTACACACATTAATCCATTTAATTTCCATCACAAACCTACGAGGCAGATTCTATCATTATCCCCATTTTACAGACAAGGCAAGGGAGGCAGAGAGAGATGAAGTAATGTGCCCAAGGCTATACAGTGGGGAAGTGGCAGAGCTGGGATTTGAACCCAGACACTAGAGCCTGTGCTCCTCACTACTGCAGACTATGCCTCTTGTAATCTGCATTCTTGGAAAGCCATGGAGAGGGGACTGGGGCTCACCAGGCTCATGCCAGCAGCCAGAATTCTGCTATGGAGGTACCCATTTGGAACGCCCCAACTGATGACTTATTAACATCACAGTGGACAAATGTGCATGCAACACACTATGGCAATGCTATCCTAAAGGCTGCAGTTACCTTCAGGATTTCTTGTATTCCTTCATTGAAAAAAATGAATGCCTACTGTGTGCTAGGCAGTGACTCTTGATAAGTTCATGAAAAAGTTCAAATTATTTTTCCAATTTTTCAAATTTTCTCTAAAAATAGAGAAGATAACATTGTAACACTACTATGGTTTCTTTAAAATTGGGGATTTAACAACTGGATATTCTCAAATTTATTCCTATGGCTGTTCACTGACAGGAAGCTACAGGTTAGCAGATAAGGATTCACAGAATTAGAGCTGTGTGGAGTCTTAGAGATAATGCAATTCCTCCCTTCATTTAATTCAGGAGGGGATGGAGGCAAATAGACAGTTGTTCTTAAAAGCAAATCATTAAAATAATTTGATCTAATAATTTTATCACTGTATGAAATGGTTAGATTTTGATGTGTGCGCAAGTGTCTTGTTATATGCACTTAACTTATTGAGTGTATCTGGCTAGGTCGTTTGCTGATATTCAGCCTATGAAGAACTTTCTGGCAAAATCTGGGATAGATGCAGAGCACAGATATCAGAGCTCAACAGTAGCAGTGTAAACTCACATTACCCAAAGCTTGTTGGAACCAGCAGGATTTGTGGGGATTTGGGGACTGATTCTAACATTTTTTAATTATTCTGTACCACACTTGGGTTGGCATTTATCTGGAAGTGGAAGCATCTGTGTATCTGAACCCTCTCTCCACAACTAAACTTTAATCCCCCTGTGGGTGGGTCTTGGCTTCCTCGTCTTGGCATCCTCTACAATGTAGACAGTAGAGAGAGGCTCAGCACATTTCCATAGAAGTGCACCCAATCATGCAGAATGCTTTCCTTGGGAGAGGTACTAACTTTTCAGTTATCTTCATTTTCATAATCCCATAAAATCATGCATTGTTAATCCAGATGGAAGGCACGGGAGGCAGGTAACAACCCTCAAGCTAAACAGATTTGACTTCGGTGACAGAAAACTGATATTTGCTTAAAGTATATATGCAATCATGGACTTTCTACAAGCCTCACTATCCTCTTTTCATTAGCTGCTAAATGTAATCACTCTCTTTGGTCATTAATTATGCCCTGAGACAAATTAAAGTGCATACAGTGGAAGAGTTTTATATTTTTGAGTTCCCATAGTTGCCTTTCCATTGTAAGAAAATTTTAGGCTCATTCAAACTATATAAAGCTAGCTGAGATTCAATTCACTTTTTATAGAACAATTTAAAATCAGGTAGTCATTTCTAATGTCATTATCTATGTCAATAGAGCTGAAGTCTTAAACATAATTGTTGTTGTTAGCTACCATGAGTCAATGGAATGAAACACTGCCCAGTCCTGCGCCATCCCCTTGATGGGTTGTGGATCAAACCATTGTGATCCATAGAATTTTCAGTCACTGGTTTTCATAAGCAGATTGCCAGGCCTTTCTTCCTAGTCTGTATTAGCCTGGAAGCTCCACTGAAACCTGTTCAGCATCATAGCAACATGCAAGCCTCCACTGACAGATGGGTGGTGGCTGCACATGCGGTGCATAGGCTGGGAATCAAACCTGGGTCTCCTGCATGGAAGGGGAGACTTCTGTCACTGAATCACCACTACCCTTATCTAAACATAATTAGGCTCTGTTTATCTGCTGGCCACTGCCAAAGATCTTAAGTTGTGGTTCTATTTTGACATATTCTACTTCTTCACAAAAGATAAACAGCCCCAGTGAAACACCAGTAACTTTCCTTCTCTATAACAAATGCACACAGTCCTCTTTCTTCTAGGGCTTAGATACTCCATAGCCTGATAAACACGTGCAATCGGATAAGCCTTTGGTTGGATTTAGAATGTGATTTGGGATCCTGTGGGAGGGAGTGTTTGGTACACTGTGGATTCCCTCGCAGAGAATAAAACCTTCCAGGCAAAGATTCTACATCCTACAAAGCAAACAGTCATGTGTTTTCTTAGGAGTTGAAGTATTTTTCGATTCCCTGTGTTGTGTCTGTGGAACCTTGTTCCATTCTGATAACACACATTGCGATTTTAACACTTGCACATGTTTTATCTATCAGACATGCTTTCCTTTTACTTACTACTGAGCTGGACGTAGATGGATATGTTTCTCTTACTGAATTCCAGCAGATGGTAGGGGGGTTTCATATTCATACGCTTGGACTTCACATCATAAAGCTGATCTTAGAGGCAATATTAAGGGATGACTTGATTAAAGAAACCACCTTTTAACAAGGTGTTTTTGGCATTTCAGGGGAAAAACCCTTATGCCAGGGATATGAGGTTCAAAAGTAAGCCATCTTTATCCTGAAGTCTACAAAGTCTGATAAAAGCAATTTAACTGTATCAAACTATAACTCGTCTACTACATATGGGCCATCACGGTATAGATTCCACCCATTTCAAATTTGGTTTGGAGGCCCAAGCTCTCCATAGTTGTTGGTATGCGAATAGCATCCTTTGTTGTATCATTCTAGAAATGCCTGTGTAATTTATAGGGGTACCAGCGTAACAATGAGCATGGAACTGGCCAGTGCACATTCATGCCAGAGGAATACTAGTCAATTGCTCACTCCAGATTCAAAATCCGTCAGCGAAATCTGGCAGAGTCACGTGCTTCCCGTAATAAACTTGTTCCTCAGCCCGTGGCTGTTTGGCCCCCACAACCCAGTAAGCTGTTTTGAGTTTGAAGCAAGAGTACATACCTTGCCAAAGAGGAAGCACGGTGATGAATAATGAATGCCATCTCCCCATTGCTGGCGAAGAGGGAGAGGGGCGGGAGGGGTTCTTCCTCGATGACTGACTTTGAGCAACGGGCAAAGGGTTGGAGAAAAGGGACGGTATATTGGGAAATAGAATCAAGTATTGGTGTTTTGCTGAGAATGTCCTAATAACTGGGAAGAGAACTGGGATGTATGAGTGTCCATTATTAAGTAGCATAGAGGCATCTAAAACCCCTTAGCAAAGCCATTTCAATACGTCTAAGGACAAAAGAAGGGAAAAGAAGGTCCTTAGAAATGAACTGTTTTCCATTTTTTCTTCCTTTTTTCTAGAGAATTTAAGAAAGCAAGAGGCAGAGAGAAAGATGAAACAGATTCACTGAATTCTCAAAAACCAAAACCATACTCCATGAGGACTGAATTGTGCGGCATTTGAATTATTCTTTCGCCACAAATTAGCACCTCTTAAGAGCTTCATGGTTTTGAGCCATTGATTTTTGATAAATCCTGACTGGCAAACGTGAGAACAGATGTAGGTGTGCCAGATGGCTTTCCCAGACTTACTCAGGTCTAATTGCCAGACACTGGGCCAACTAAAGCTGAGAAAATGAAAGAAATAATTTATTCTTGTTCTCCTGACTCTGGGGACGGTGCTCTCTGTGCCCACTAGTTCGTGGTGTGCCATGCCATCCATTTGGAAGAAAATCACTTATTCAACTTCCAGGCCAACAGAAATGTACCAAGGGAGGGGAAAACAGAGAGTAGTTTCAAAAAATTAAAATATGCTGGAGAACAGGGTAAATACCAATTATAGGTTATCCAAGATTTTATGAGAAACCGCTTGACTCATTTAAGCCAACAGTGTTTACAGTTGCAGCAATGCAAATTCTAATTTTGTGCTCTAATGAACACAAAACGATCCATACTCAACCTTTGCAAAACTTAAAATGACTGTGTAATTGAAGTGACTTTGTCATATTAAAATATTTCACAAAATTATAGGAAACTGCCAAGAAGTAAAACATGGTTTGGAAAGCCTTGGATAGGTGATCCAATAGCCACACCACCCCCGTTTTGCAAGAAGTGTGAACAGTTTACAGAATTGAGGAATACCATGCGTACTTAGCATCAGTTTACTAAAAACCAACACACAGATGTTTCACGCATCTGAGAAGGATCCACATAATAGAGTCATTTTATTTTAAGCATCAGAACATATCAAGTTATAATTTACTTTTGTTTCAAATATCTCCCAATATACATAAAATGCTATCAAATTCTTCCTGACTATATACACTTGGAATGCAGAAAATGGAAGGTTTTTTTTTTTTTTACTGGTGACATTCTGTGGTTAGAGTCAGTGGTTTCCACCCAAAATGGAAGCTATGGGGAATCACGGCCTCTAGAAAGGTCATAAGAGAAATCCACATCATGGTGACTCATAAGTGTGAACACACAGGTTTGGAGAGGACCTTGATTGTATCCTATTTCAGATACTATTGAATAGATTTGAGGCCTGATGCCCAATCTCATTCTCTCAGGGCTCTTGGATTCAGAATTAGAAAATATCCACTTCTGTATTGGACTGAGTCTTTCATCTTTGTGTAAATATACAATATACAAGATACCTAGTCAAGGGTTACCTTTTAAACCAAAAGCCATTGTCTACACAAATGAAGTGATGTAAAAAAATAATTGTATAATTGGGACCCAGAATAGGCAAAACTATCTTGATTAAAAGAACAAAGATGAGGATGCATACTTCCAGATTTCAAAACCTACAACAAAACTACACTACTCCAGACAGTGTGGTACCGGCATAAGGATAGCCATATAGACCAAGGGAATAGAACTGAGACTTCAGAAATAAATCCTCATATTTATGGCCAACTGATTTTTGACAAATGTTCTCAGACCATTCAACGGAGGCAGTAATAGTCTTTTCAACAGATGTTGCTAGGACAACGGGGTCTCCCCGTGCAAAAGACTGAATTTGGACCCCAAGATTACAGCCTAGGAAACCCTATGAGGCAGTCCTACTCTGTCATAGAGGGTTGTTATGCGTTGGAATCAACTCGACGGCACGCAACAACAGCAACTTTATAAAATAGACAAAAATTAACTCGAAATGAAACGAAGATCAAAATATAACAGATAACGCTATAAAAAATCTCAGAAGAAATCATAGGTATAAGTCCTCACGATCTTGGGTTAGACAACGGGTACTTAGATATGACACCAAAAGCACAAGTAACAAAAGAAGCAAACAGATAAACTGCACTTCATCAAAATTAAAACTTTTGTGCTTCAAAGGACACCATCAAGAAAATGAAAAGACAACTCACAACGCAGAGGATGGGAGAGAAAATTTTTGCAAAGTGTATACCTGATAAGGGACTTGTAGGTAAAGAACTATTACAATTCAGTAAGAAAAAGACAAAGGATCTAAATACATAGTTCTCCAAAGAAGATATACAAATGGACAATAAGCACATGAAAAGATGCTTAACATCATTAGCCATCAGGGAAATGCAAATAAAAACCACACAAGATAACAACACTGTCACACTCACTAAAAATGAGTATAATCAAAAAGACATATAATACCAGTATTAGCGAGGAGGTGGAGGAATTGGAACCCTCATTCACTGCTGGTGGGAGTGTAAAGTGGTGTAGCTGCTTTGGAAAACACTTTGGCAGTTTCTCAGATGGTTAAATACAGAGTTACCATATGACCCAGCAATTCCAATCCTGGGTATATATCCAAGAGCAATTAAAAATATGTCCATGCAAAAACTTGTATACAAATATTCATTGTAGTATGATTTACAATAGCCAAAAGGTGGAAACAACGCAAGTGCCCATCAACAGATGATGGATAAACAAAATGTGGTCTATCCATACAATGGAATATTATTCAGTTATGAAAATGAATGAAGTACTGATTCATGTTACACTATGGATGAGCGTTGAAAATATTATACTAAGTGAAATGAAATGAGCTAGACACAAAAGACTCCATATTGTGATTCCATACATACGCAATGTCCAAAAGAGGTAAATTCATAGAGACAGAAAGTAGGCTAGTGGTTTCCTAGGGATGAGCGAAGGAAGGAATGGGGAGTGACTGTTAATGGTCTCATCTGGGGATGATGAAAATGTTCCGGAAGTAGATAGTGGTTTTTTGTTGCACAACTTTGTGAATTCCATAAATACCAGTGGAACTGTACACTTTCAATGAGTGAATTGTATAGTATGTGAATGATATCTCAATAAAGCTATTTTAAAAATGTGTAATCACCTGAAAAACTCCACTTTATATTCCTATAATGGAGACAGTTTTAAAAGTGGGATGGCCATTACAGGCGATCCTAACCTAGCCAGTATGGGTATCCATATTCTTCTAATTCATTGGACCACAACTTTCCAATTTTCTAGTTCACTTTACCTGCTTACGATGAGGCTGTGGCTTGTAGATTAACTGCTCAGGACCACAGTCCAGCTGATTCAGACTGTACCTTTAATGACTCCCTATCCCTAAAATAGGCTGATGAACCTTCCAGGTTGTGCCCTAGTGGCTCCATATACCAACAGTAGGTTGGTTAAAGAAACTTTTGCTTTCTGGGCTCAGTGGCGAGTCTCACATGAGAATTACTTTGCTTAACCCATTGATGTGTTGATGTCACTACTGCAACCCAGCTGCACTTATCCCAGCATGTCTCAAAGTAAATTCTGATATTCCATGGACAAAAGGCTTCTGGAGTCAAATAAGTTTGGGAAGTACTGCAATATAGTATATACTGCCTCTCAGAGATGCACAATGTACATTAGAACATCAAGGGCTCAAAATTCTGCCTAGAAGAAAACTTCTTTAACCTCCAGCACTTCCCATACTTATTTGACTACTCTCCACCAAATGTGTGCACGTGCGCGCGCGCGCGCGCACACACACACACACACACGCTTGTTTTGTCTCCTGTATGACACCTAATAATAGCCTTCAAAACACTATCCATGGACCACACTTTGGGAAATGTTGACTTAGTTTGTCTGGCAGGTTGGCTGAAGGAAGAGAGAATCATAATCTTCACACTTCTGCTATCTCTGTACCTCACCTTGCTTTGAAGAATCTGAATCTTAAAAAATTGACTACAGATGTGCAACACTCAAGTCCCTAGAGCAGTGTTTGCTAAACTTTCCCACATAGGAAAGGGTTAGAATGGTATGCCGGGTGGATATGAGAGTGAGCATGATTTGAGCATGATTTCATCCAAACACTACAACTTTTGAGCAACCAGGATTTCTGTGCCAATGGCACAAAGAGAATGGGTCACAGAGTCTTCTGCAGTTTTCTAGAATCATCAAAGAAGGATTAAATTATGCATGGTCTTTTTCTTTAAGGCTATTCATTGTATCCTAATTCCTTAAAAAATTGTTCTCCTGTCGCTGCCCTGTGTCAGAAGTCATTGGATGGCAACTGTTTTTTGTTGTTTTTTTTTAACACTGCTTTCTACATTGTTTACATACAATAGCTGCTCTCTATATTGCTCCCTTAACCAAATTATTTTGATTAACCAGATCCCCTCTTTCCCCAGGCCTGTCAAATAACAAAGGCAGAATTATAACTTTATTTTTCAAATACAGCAATTTTGTTTTTATTATTCATTTGCTGTGTATTGTTCTCATTTTGGGGAATCTGGGACTTTTATTTGCGTGTGTATATATATTTGTATATATATTTATATATTTAATATATGTTTGTGTATTTGTGTGTATATATGGGTGTATGTATACACACACACATACATATACATGATTTTTGCAGCCATAAAAATTATTTCAGGGTTCAGATTTCAGAAAGCTTCACAATATGCTTTCACTTGAAAGACAAATCCAATTCGACATGAAGTTTCATTATGAAGAAACTGTTACATGTGATGACACTGGTTATTGAAAATTGAAATGAAGTGAGAGGAAGCTCACACCAATGTGTATGAGATTCTGCTTTCCTTGAATGACACAAAGAACTCAATATATCTAATCATCTCCGTTATGCCCACTGGGAACCGACTCCAGTGATATTGCAGAAGGTTGCTTCTTGATTTGCTGGAAACCCAAGGATTAAGCCATATGCTACTTTTATCTGTCGTTAAAAAGCTTTGTGTGACTACTGTATCCCGTGAATTATTTTTCTTTCTTTCTCTCGGTTAAAGTAAATAATAGTAATTATCCGGGCACAGAATTCATAAAGGAAGGGTACCCAATAGACAGTATGCGTCAACATTTTGGCTTTTACACTTGCTATGGGAATGGTTACAAACCTGGAAGTAGGCACCGGCGTATCATCTCTGATCAAGTTTTCTTGTGCTCGGAGGAGTGGCCTAAGTGAAGAGACTTTTGACAGGAACACGACAGGGGTATCCTCTCCCTCCTTCCTATCACAGGTTTGGCCTGAGAAGCTCAAGGGCTAGCTGCAGTATGGAATTTGATGAGCATTTCCTCTGCTCTGTTTTCCTCCCTTGTTCATAGAACTTGCCTCCTGGTTTTTCTCCCCAACTCTCGCGTCTTCACGAATCAAATCAGCTTTTGAGTGCCCTTCCTCCAGCCTCCAGAGTCAATGTCATTCCAAGGTCACCAGAGCCTCTTGATGGGTGGCTTCTCTATCAGCTTCCTCCCCTCTTTCCTCCCTCCTGGAGGTTCATTGTATTCGGTTTATAACATTCTCAGTTTCTGCTTGGTGGAGTTTGGGGTACATTTCTGAATTTGGGTCTCCTGGTTAGTTGTGCTGCGGTGTGCTGTCGAGATAACTCTGGCTTCTTTTTATAATTAAAAAAGCCAACAAGCAGGAAATGATTGATGGATGAGCCAAGCCTCCAAGGGTAGTGTGAGAGTGCCGCTACTCAGCATCGCCACCCTCTCCCCTCTGCCCTGTCTTCCACTCAGCATCTTCCAGAGTCCCAGATCATTATGCAAAAGAGTTTTAGGTTAAGAACTTGAAGTAAACACTACAGTGAGTCCTTCCACTACTAGGAAAACATTGAATGCATACGTTAGAAGCTACAACTTGATTACTGACCTGCTAGCCAACAAGTCCCCCAAACAGTTCCAAGTAAATTTCCCTAATGTGTCTAGTGTGTCTACCCTGCCTGAAGGGTTGCTAATGACTGTGCTGCCTGAATGAACAGAAAGATTGGACCCTCGAACAGTGCTGGCCTGGACAATGTGCCACTGGCACCGGAACCCAGTCCTTCCCCACGCAAAGATCCCCCTGGAGAACGTTCCTCAGCCAGAGGTGATTTTCCAATAAAATCAGCCTTGATTATCACCGGCATAGGAGCAATCCCCAAGGGAGGAGACCAGGCAATTCAGTTCTAGGAAATGCTGCACGAGGTAAAATTAACCTTGTAGCAGTATTGTTTCCTGAAACATGGTCTTGTGTTTTACTTTCTTTGGTACACATCAATATTGAGGGATTTTTTATTACCATCACTGAAATGTGACTAAAGGATTTCATTACATACATATTCATGGGAAGGACATGAAAACGAAAACAAACAAAATCACTAGTTTGGTTTTACTGCTCTGTAAAGATATCGCCTGGACCCTTCTGGCTAGAAATTTCCATGACTCTGTGTGTAAAGCCTTTCTTAACGGCCATCCCCCTTGGAGCTGTTCACTTTGGAACCATCTGACTTCTGGGACTATCGGCCAATGGGGAAAACTACGGGAGGCTTCTTCACACTCTCCTAAGTATGTATGGTGGGAAGGAGAAAGGGGATATCAACGCGTCTCAGACTCCCTGACTCTAAAGAAGAGAGCAAGTGTGCGTGTTTTGGCATTGGCTGCCATGTGTCTCAGTGGGCTAAATTCTGAGCGTCAAGATGGCCTTTCAAAAGTAGGAAATATAGCACATGTTGTCAGCTATTAATGACCTTTTTGTTTCCTTGCCCAGTGACAAAATTTGCCTTCTGTCATTCTTGAAAAATGCCTAATGACGTCAAATGCAACGGTCCATGCATACCCCCCACCCAGAGAAAGGCTGACATTTTTACTCCTGTGCCATCTTTTCAAAACCAACAGTGGCAACATATCCTGAATAGGAAAGTGGGTATAGACCAGAAGAATCATCTGCTGGGTAAAATTCTAGCTCTGTACAGACCATAAAACTAACTGTTTATAATGCCTCAGAGTAAAACCAATCCGGAATGGAGACTATTTTAAAAGAAAGCTTGGTTCTTTTCCAGGAAAAGTTAGTAATACACATGAGGGCTAAGAATGAGTTCAGCAATTGATCGTCCAAAGGGCAGTTCAAGATCAGATGTACTCTAAGACTAAACTCACAGCTTTGATGACGGTTGAACTTAAAAGTTGTATCCTTAGATGACTGCACTCATCCATTCATTCGTTCAACAAGTATTATTGAGCACTTACTCTATGCTGGGTACTGTTTGAGATGTTAAGGTTACAGCAGTGAATAAAACAAAGTTCTCACTCATATAGACCTTACATTCTTGTGGGCAGTGACATTCCAAAACTAGATAGACAGACAGATAAATAGATATAGATAGATCCAGTATGATAATAATTGCTTAAGAGAAAAATAAAGGAAGATAGAGGAGATGGGGAGTGTGCATGTTGGAGAGGTTGCTGTTTTGTGCAGAGTGGTGGTGGTCCAATGCTGTTGCTCTTGCTCAATGCATTTGTAAAATTCTCCTTCAGGGCAGTCAATATCCACATAAGAAAATCACCGTTATTTTAAAACAAGACCCCACTACTTGTCTTGATCGGCCACTTTTTCAACAGCCAATCACTCTGAGCCACTGTCTTGGACTATTTTTCAAAATTTATACCCACAGTCAAAGGTTCACCACCCATCACTACAGACCAGTAGAAGAACCTCATAGATAGTTTGGTGGTACTCTCCCAGAGGAGCTCCCAACAAGCTCTGCACCATAACAACATCGCTGCAGGAAGGGCCCAGCTGTGTTCTGCTCTGCCATTGTGGGGCAGCCCTCAATTGGGTGTTGATTTTAAAATACATGCCATATTTTCTAGTAATATCACATATGTAAACAGACGAGTCTGTAGTGTTTAGAAATAGCAGGTTCTCCTGTGTTCTTTAAACATCCTCCTCTACCATGTTGCTTCAATCATGTAAAATCTTTTTGGAAACACGTAGAGTTCAAATTACATATGCATACACATATATATGTGTAGAGAGTGTATACAAACATTTACACATATCTTGAAAGCCAGCTTGCTAACATATCTAATTTGCTTATCAAACTCTTTCATTGTGGCTTGAGTCAAGTTAAACTTTAACCTAGCCAGTGTTGGAAGTAACACACAACTCCAGCTAACGAGAGAAAGATGACTAAGGTGTATTTCTATGTGTAGGTGCCATTATTAGCAGATTCCTGGCGACCCACACTGCAGTGCTTGATAATACAGAGGTGGGTGAGTATGAATGAGCCACTTGGTTACTCTGGGCTTCCCCCATCAGGCTTCCATGAGGGTGTATAGTCATGCACACTCCCTGAAACTGCCCAACAAATCATCAAAAAGCCAAAACGGTTTCTAGAAGTGTTTTCCCCAACTACCTGAAATCCACTTGTGAGCATATGGTGCTGGAGGGAGGTGGAAGATAGTAAACATTGCAGGGGGTGGGCGGGAGCAGAGAAATTGGCACTGAGAAGAAGGCTTGAGAACGTCTCTAGCTATGGCTGCCTCTGCCTGCCCCGTCACAGCAACAACTCTGTCTTGAGTTAAATTACCATGAGACATGGGCATGTATTGATGTATAGAGTATATAAATGCACGTGCATATAAAAACTGGATTATAACGACATGTACTCTACCTCCATGCTGTAAATTCTACAAATGGAAACGTCTTCCTGCGGAAGAATGATTTACTTTTTTTTTTTTTTTTAATGTGGCTCCCTAGGTAACTGTTGTTGGTTTAGACAAAAGCTTTAATAAAGCAGAAACTATTTGTCTCCTATTGTATACCCTGGCCAAAGTGAGTCATTTCTATAGTTTTCAGCTCCCCCCGTCCTGCGCTCCCCACAACTAGTAGTCAAGTAAATAATAACTTATAACCCCGTTCCCGACTTGGAACACACTCTGTGGTCGACGGAGCACTGATTTACTGCTTGGGCCTGCATGTCGCTACCATGTATCACTTCCTTAGAAATAAAAATAGCCCTACTGTGCTTATGTTTGGGGCTGATAAAAATACATTCCGAAAGAATTTTTATGTCAGTGGAATGAATTTAGAAAACGAAGCTAGAATAATAGTGTTATGTGTCACATCTAAAGTACTATATCTCGGCGTAGCTGAAATGTTTGAGTAACGTGAAAGGAATGGCAGGAAAGGAAAATTTAGACAAAATATGGAAGAAACAATCCTGGGTTGATGAAGGCTAGGGGTACTTAGAGGAGCACTACAGGAGCTGAGATTTACAGAAAAGTCCGCTGAGAAGGATTAACCAGATATAATCAGAAAGGACTGGATATGTCTATTTCTTTGCAAAGGAGCCCTGGTTGTGCAACAGTTAAGTGCTCCATGGGAGAAAGACCTGGCAATTTGCTCCTGTAAAGATGACAGCCTTGGAAACCCTATGGGGCAGTTCTGCTCTGTCACATGGGGTTGCTATGAGTCGGAATCCACTCAACAGCACCCAACAACATTTCTTTGCAAATAGTTTAAAACCGGGTACTTTATAACCCCTTCCCAACTGTAACCTTTACCTTTCTAGAATAAAAGAATCCTCTCCAGTATTTTCCTAGTTTTGTCCACATCACATTGCTTTTTTCTTTTTTTTTTTTAATTGTTGTAGTTTAAGTGAAAGTTTACAATTCAAGTTAGTCTCTCATACAAAAATGTATACACACACTGCTATGTGACCTTAGTTGCTCTCCCCATACTGTGACAGCACACTCCTCCTTTCCACCCCTGATTTCCCATGTCCATTCAACCAACTCCTAACCCTCTCTGCCTTCTCATCTCACCTCCGGACAGAAGCTGCCCGTTTAGTCTCTCGTATCTACTTGAGCTAAGAGGCACACTCCTCACAAGTATCAATTTATGTCCCACAGTCCAGTGAAATCCCTGTCTGAAGAGTTGGCCTCGGAAATTGTTTTAGTTCTGGGCTGATAGAGAATCCAGGGGCCATGCTTTCCAGGGTTCCTCCAGTCTCAGTCAGACCATTAAGTCTGGTCTTCTTACTAGAATTTGAGTTCTGCACCCCACCTTTCTCCTGCTCCATCCGGGACTCTCTGTTGTGTTCCCTGTCAGGGCAGTCATTGGTGGTAGCAGGGCACCATCTAGTTCTTCTGGTCTCTGGCTGATGAAGTCTCTGGTTTATGTGGCCCTTTCTGTCTCTTGGGCTAATACTTTCCTTGTGTCTTTGGTGTTCTTCATTCTCCTTTAGTCCAGGTGGTTGGGACGAATTGATGCATCTTAGATGGCTGCTTGCAAGCTTTTAAGACCCCAGAAGCCACTCACCAAAGTAGGATGCAGAACACTTTCTTAATAAGCTTTGTTATGCCAATTGACCTAGATGTCCCCTGCAAACATTGCTTTCTTCTTAATGCCAAAGGGAGGCCCCAGCTCTCTGCCCTTGTCAGGGTGATGTGTGGCACACACAACTACTCTTTCCCATCATTTCTCTCCTGCAATGCACACATGGGGTATTTCCTGCTACTGCCTCTAACTACCAGACATTGGTCACAGCCCAGCATCTGCTTTCCTCTCCCAGTGCCTTTTGCAAGTGCTCTTCTGCTCTCTGGAACGATCTTACCCCTGCGTGTTCACCGGGGCCTCCTACTGAGACAGAGGGATCCCACTCCAAGCAGTCCCTTGCTCCCTCATCTGTGCCACACAGGGTGGTGGTGGTGTTAGCTGCTGTCTAGTTGGCCCCTGACTCATGGCGATCCCATGCACAACTGGATTGGACCATTGTGATCCATAGGGTTTTCACTAGCTGATTTTTGGAAGCAGATCACCAGGACTTTCTTCCTAGTCTGTCTTAGTCTGGATCTCCACTGAAACCTGTTCAGCATCATAACAACATGCAAGCCTTCACTGACAGACGGGTGGTGGCTGTGCATGAGGTGCATTGGCTGGGAATTGAACTTGGGTCTCCCGAACAGTAGGTGAGAATTAGAACCCATCTATTCTGCAGTATAATGGTGTGTCTGTTTCCCTACTAGACTCACCCGAGCCTGGCACATAGTAGGTGCACAATTTATCTTTGTTAAAAGAACACATGTTCAAGGTTTGCTTGAATTTCTTGAATGCCAGTTATGTGATTCTGAGTTGTCAACAATTTTTGGAAAGATCACCAAATGGGAATATTGAAATAAAATTTTAGGTATAATTTTTATGTATCAAAAAATTGAGCCGCCTTGTGTGAAGAAGTCAAACAATTGTCCATTCTTGTCTAAGCAGCATGTGCTAATAAGCACAGAGTTAGAAAGTAACATATGGATAAAGAGGTATTTTATGGATGTTGTTTAAAAAACAACTGAACTTCCTTTACAATGATTTGACTTGACATTTGCTGGCTTGCTTGAGGTCCCTCAGCATCACCAATAGATGCTTTCTGTTTCCCTCAGCATTATCAATAAATAGGTGCTTTCTGTTTCCATTTCATCCTCATGGTTGTGTTAATTGAGAGCTAAAGAGAAAAGGTTCCCATAAAGCTTTTGGAAAGATAAAAACAGACAAACAAACAAAACAGTTCTCATGAAGTTAACTCCCACTCATGGCGGCCCCACACATGTCAGAGTAGAACTGCGCTCCGTAGGGTTTCCAAAGGCTGAGTTTTCAGAAGTAGATCACTAGGACTTTCTTCTGAGGCACCTCTGGGTGGACTTGAACTGCCAACCTTTAGGTTAGCAGCCGGGCACCTTAACTGTTGACTTTTGTTTCGAGGTGCTTCTGGGTGGCCTCGAACCACCAACCTTTCAGTCTGCAACTGAGTGCTTAACTGTTTGCACCACCTCGAAGTTTTGAAGAAATTCTTATGGGTATAAAGTTAATATAATTAATGTTGGCATAATTGTTAAAGTGCCTGCACACTTGCCGATTCATTAAATTTTTACATGTTTGATTCTATGTTCTAAGAAAATAAACTACTATATAAAGTTAGAAAATATGACTTAAAAAACCACCAGCAACACATTGAGAGGTACTGAGAGTGGACACATGTGTGCTGAGATGGGAGGGAGCTGAGGCAAGGGTGCAAAGCGCAAAGACTTTTTCTGGAAGCTTGGCGGTCTCAGCTGTCTCATCTGAGACTGCCTAGAGTATGCAACTCTAATTCCAGATGAAAAGGAGAGTGTCCAGAAAGTTGTGAAAGTTTCATTAGTTGTGAGGATGTTTGCTGGAACCTTCTGCATCTGGTTGTAGCTATCTGGAGAACATAAAGAGCACAATTTATTTGATGCAGCTGTTTAGAGACAAGTTTTATTGCTATCTTTCCACGAGCTGCCCTTAAAATGGCCAGAGCCGGGTAGAGAGAGAGAGGGCTGTGGATGGAGCTTACGGGTCTGGATGCCCCATGAAGGGAGTGGGCCAGGCGTCTCACCCTCTGCCCAGTGAGGCTTACTGGGCACATCTGGGCTCCACGCATCTCATTCCAAGGGACCTACCCCTAAATGTCTCTTACCCTCAGTGGGCGCTGTGCCCCAGAACATTTGCAATTCATAAAACTAATTTAGTAGTGACAAGGTAAAAGAGACACATGAGCCATTTTATCGCTTCAGATGTGGGGGGATTTCTTTCCAGGGTTGACTTTGTAAATAATGTGCTTACTTTGAATACTCTTGTTAGCAACTGGGCGTAAGCTATGAAGGCATTGGTTCCTCAAAGTGGAGTCTCTGGGTGGTGCAAACGATTAACACACTCGGCTGCTAACTGAAAGGTTGGCAGTTCTCGTCCACCCAGAGGTGCCTCAGAAGAAAGGCCTGGCAATCTACTTTACAAAAATCAGTCATTGAAAATGCTACGGTTCTATTCTAACACACAGGGGGTGGCCATAAGTCAGAAGCAACTCCATGGCAACTGGTGTTCTGTTTTCTCAAACCACCTATGGAAGCAAGGCCTCCACACGGTCATTTGATTTCATAAGGATGTGAACATCCCATTCTGTGTTCGTGAAACATTCCCCCTACAGAATGAATGTCTTCTCTGGGCAAACAAGTTTGGGAAACCTTGGGTGAGGCAAAGTTGAACAGGCCTCTTTCTCTGGGACTTCCTTGAGCTTGTGACATGCTAGTGTGCACAGTGACAGTCCAGGAAAGGCATGTGAGCGTGGACGCCAAACCTCGCTGGTGACACAGCCTTGCCTTTTCCTCTGCAGACAATCCCACAAGACTAGCGTTTGGCAGAACACAGTTCAGAATCCCCTGACTTCTCCTTCGGCATGAACGCTCATGTCTCCACTGACTTTCCGTATGGCTGCAAGGTGCATGCATCCAAAAGCATCGCAAGAGACACAGACTCAAACTATACAATTATCTTTGGTCGTAAGGGGCCATTTAAACTCTGTCCAACATTCTCAGAGCCACATTTATATTCTATCTAACAGCTTTCTTTGAAACTCTAATGATGTGGCTTCTTTGCACTGTATATAAGGCCGAAATGATGGGGAAAGGCTTTATGTGCCTACGCATGTGTGTAGAGAAACACATACGTATTATGTATGCGATGTTTATCATGCACGCACATGCATGCATCTGCATCGGACTTTAACCAATCAGTTATTTTCCTAAAATAAGCCTAAGTATAAAATAGGCTTTCAAGCTCTGGCTTTCTTTCTGAGGTGGAAGAACCATATAAAACATCCCGCTCAGGCTTGTAGCAAGGTAAGGAGGTGTCCACTTTCATACCACAAGCTAGTGGCAGACACAGGATTAAAACCCAGGTCTCCCAACTCTTGGTTTATACTTAATAACGAGGGGATTGATTGATGATTTACATTCAGTACTAAGTCAGAGCTCCTCAGTGCTGTTTGACTCTACCAAGGCAATCGTCTTCATCTGGATAAACCCTGAGGGCCCTAAGTCACCACTGATTCTCAGCCCCGGTTTCCAACCTGACCTTTCGCTGTCTGCACAAGGCCAGGCAGCCTGGGCTCCTCGTCTCCCCCTGCCACCTTGGCACTAGTCCTTCAAACCAGCAGGCCTGAAAGTCCTGGTGCAAATGCCTCCTCCTTCGCATACCTTCCCCGGTAATGCTGGCTAGTCAGACTTTATCTGCCCCCACTTAACAAACATATCTCTCCCTGTCTTGTATACAGTTACTTACAAACCGATTCTGTCTCTCCTAGTGGACTCTAAACTCCTCGAGGGTAAGGCCTGTGTCAGGTTTATTTTTAATTCCCTCAGCATCTAACACAGTTCCCAGAATGCTGCAGATCCTCCATAAATATTCATCGCATGACTAAATGAATAATACACCAACATCATGGGCAGGGAAATCTTTGGGGCTATTTGTCATTTTTCGGTAATGAAACTACCATATCTATGAGATGGATCAGCTCCTAAATAAAGCTGTACTTTCCTAAGCAGAGTGGATCCCGATCCTAGTGTGTGCAAGACAACAACCTCCTTGTCAAAGTGGAAAAGCAAGGAAGAATTTTATGCTTGGCAATTGTGCTGGCTCGCTCTCTCTTTTTCCCTCTCTCTCTCTTTTGGTAACAGATGTCAACCTCGGTTAGATTCAAGTCAACTGATTAGTGCATGGCTTTTAGCCAAAAGCCATTCACATTTGCAGAAGTGTCCTCTCACATATGTCTTAATAACAGAAATGTGTTTTTTTTTTAAATGTATGTGATAAGTCCCATATGGTAGGAGAAATCTGTACATCTCTCAGCCCCTGTTGTCACAATGAGAGCTTGGAGATGGTTGCTGCGCACATTTAACATACAAGGGAAAGTCTCTTTGATGCATTAAAGAGCCAGAGTCTCAATGTCCATACCGAGCTTTAGATACCGGCGTGGTTCCTCTATACTGAGAGCTACACCAGGAATCTCTTGTCCTGATCACTGATCTTAAGACCTTTCCATTTTGATTCTTACCCTCAGCGATAATATTTCAAGTTGCAGGGTAAAAGCATCAGTGTATCCAGGTACATTATGTCCTTACATCCACTAAACATATATGTAATTCCTTCTTTATATGGAGCATAATTAATGTGCGCCACAGTCTCCCTATGGCGATGAAAGAAGCTTACAACCATGAAGGTATTAAAAGTAAATTGAACAAGTGGTTGAGAAAAGGGGAGAGGCAGGCGAACTTTTAGAGAGGAAAACAGACGAACTGAATGAGTATTGTGACTCATTTACCGTCACCCCAGCTGAAAGGTGACTTAGCCTTAGTGAGATCTTGGGAAGGAACAGAATTTTAGCAAATACATATACCCTTTGCAATACAGCCATCTACACACAGCTTGGAAGACCAGCATAGGGTTCTGGAAATGTGTTCGTTGTTGATGCTACAACCACAGAGCAGGAGTCAGGAGGTTTCTGAGGGGCCACTTTCCTATCAATGGATTTTATATTCATAACAATTTTCAAAAGGGAGTGAATTAAGGGTGAGCCTCTTTGCGCTGAGTGAGAATCAGGGAGTACATCAACCCAGAACGTCCTGAACACACGATAAGGGCTCAGGAAATACCTACTTACTTCTTAAAGGCCAGAAAGAGAGCGGATTGATAGTTTAACCTTCAGCTGTCATGAAAAAGCTTCCATCTGTGCCTTTTTCTACCTGATCCACGACAGCAGGGGTCAGCACACTTTTTCTATAAGTGGCCAAACAGTAAACATTTCTGGCTTTGCAGTCCATCAGATCTCCGGTGCCACGACTCAGCCCTGCCATCACAGCACAGAAGCAACCACAGACAATATTTAAATGAATGAGCATGACTGTGTTCCAATAAAACTTTATTTATGGACACTGAAATTTGAATTTCATGCAATTTTCACATGTCACAGAGCATTATTCTTTTGGTTTTTTCAACTATTGAAAAATGATTGGAATTGGCCTGCGGGTGGGACTTTCCCAACCTCTGCACCAGCCGTTACATCAAATTACAGGGATGCTCATCTTCACCCACCTGTGTTCAAACTTCAGTTATAAATGATGCCACCGAACCGCTACTTTTCTAGCAAGACCGTACACACTTTTCATTGTATGCTCAAAAAAACAATCAGATGTTAATTCTTGCCCACGAGATTAAACTAGTAACTGGTCACAGGCGAAGCAAACAGAACAAACCAGAGAAATGGGGAACATTTTAAATGTGGCATGAGTCAAGGAGAATAGAGACTGGACGACCTGGTCAGTTACATAACACACTCGCCCTTCCGATCTGATGGCCACCCTCACTAGAGTGTCCCCCTGGCTCTGGTGGTGCCATCAGCCTCATTAAGCCTCCAGGCCAGGTTCTGGAAGGATTGTTTTCTGGGATGTGTCCGACGTGTTTACTTGTTCATTCATTCAGAAAACACGTATCGAGCCCTTACTCTACACACTGTGTGTAACTGAAATTCTCCGGCAGACATCAGAAACTGCCAAAGGACCGTTATATCTGAAACTTTTAAAAAATCCGATTTTGTTCTGCTGTCAGTCAATGTAATTGAACCAAGCTCTGGAGTTTCTGTTCATGAGCCAAGGTCTTAAGGAGGCCGCTCTTCTTAAAGTGCCCATATGGTTGTGGCTGGGCAAGTGAGTTTGATATCATGAGCTCAAATGCAACAGGACATCCAAACCCACGCTGAGCACAATATCTTGTTTAATTAGAAGACAATCCTAAATACCTACCAGCTGGATGCAAGTTAGGTTTATTACTAAGCAGATTTTCAAATATATTTTAAAATAAAAAGCTCCATATTCTATTACTAATCCCTCGGATCTGCTAGTTTGCCTGATTTGTCTTTATACTATTCCTTCAATCTCTAGACATCAGCTGGAGTCGGCACTGCAAATCAACAAGAGCTCATAAAAATATAATTATTTGTATAGTCAAATCGTCACAAGGAGCGAAGAGAAAACTGGTCCAGCTTCCAGGCCATCACAGTACAATTGAGGGCAGTGAGCTGTCCTATGCATGCAAAGATGGCTCTGGGGGCTCACTTCCTATCATGGGACTCAAACACGGAGATGTCTGCCCCGCTGAGGGCCCTCGTGCCACCCGTTGTGACCTGGGGTGCACATCTGCACACAGGCTGACTAGAGGGAGGGGTGCCCTCGGACCGTGTGAAAGGTCACTAATGGACCACCCAGGGACTGAAGCTGGGCCTTGGCCTCATTAGCACCATCCTCTAATCCATGGAGCTGCCGGCCACAGGCTCACAAGAGGGAAGCCTTCAGGGCAGACGTAAAATAAATCAGCCTACAGAGAAGATTTCAATCCCGACCGAACCACAGCACAGAAAATCAGCTACTTAATACTTCCATAGGACTACTACGGCATCATACATCTGCAGAATATGGGAGTCCCCCTAGAGGCCCACAGAAGCCTGACAGGAATATTCTATGGCCTAAGAAAAATTAAATTTTCCAAAGAAAATACACCAAACCTTTTGGAAAAAGGAACTAGGGCTTGGATTAATGGCATGCTAAACACTACCCTGGTGGCCTGGCAAAGTTAATTCTTTTACAGAGCACAAGCAACCATCTTGCCATTGGCATTAGCTGACACATTCTCCCAGAAACTACTAAAAATCAATGCATCCCCCCATGTCTGTATTTGGTACCAACTTGAATGGAAGTCGGCTGCCGTGAACGAACGTAGTTCCTCCCGTTGCCATCTAGTGGATTCCGACTCATAGCAAAACCCTATAAGACAGAGTAGAACTGCCTCATAGAGCTTCCAAGGCTATACTCTTCACAGAAGCAGACTACCACATCTTTCTCCTGCAGAGCAGCTGGTGGGTTCGAACCGCCGACCTTTCAGTTAGCGGCCAAGCTATTATCAGGCAGTTCCTCCCTTGCCACAAGGCTGGCTGGACTAGTATGCATGGTAATGCTGCAATCAGATGTCACCATCCCAAATGACAAGACAGACATCCTTCTTAATTTGAAAGCCACCCGTCTGGAAGAGACAGGATGTCTATATTTAAAAGAGTGGTGTTCAGCTTGTTTATAATTTAATGGTGTTCCACAAAATACCTTAGAAATAGCTCTCTGTTAGCTAGGAAAACCTTTAGTTAAATATATTTTTACGAGCTTTTCATTAACAGAGTAGCAAGGCCTTGATGCTGAGGTGCCAAACCTCCCCATGTGGCTAGAAATCACTCAGCACACTTTTAGCCATTTACGTCTCTGTCATAGGCCCAAGGTTTGCAATTAAAAATGTCATCTTTTTAGCATGTGCAAAATCCAAAGGCTTGAAGTACTATGCATTGAATATGATTATAATAGTATTTGGCAGCTATTCATGGGTGGTGCATATTAATTTATGTAAACTGGGCACAACTTGGGGCATTTCCTCACCAGGGACACAGGGACAAATCAAAGCTGGTCCCTGCTCATTGGAGGGGCTTTTTGGCTTGTTTGTGTTTTTTCTCTTTTAATCATCATGAACAGAGATGAACTCAAAACCCAAGGTTTCTTTTATGACCTTATTATTATGATTTTTTCTATTTTACATGCATGCATGGAGTCCATTAAAATTAAAAGTTCCAACTAATAAAAAAAATAAACTTACTTTATAGTATTATTCTTAGGCTTTGCCTTTTCAACAGCCTGTAAACAGAAGAAGAAGAAAAAAAAAAAAAACTCAATTAGACAACATTAGCAGACATAATCTTGGCGACTAGTTACCAGAACAATAAGCCATGTAAAATGTTCTTCAGAAACACGAGGAGCTAAGCGAAGTAGGCTACTGGAGATAAGCAGAGCAGAGACTCAGAAAGCAATTTTCCTCTCCCGGGGAATGTGGTTACCTGTCCACGTGAGGCTTCCACAGCCGGCAGGCTTCGTCAGGGCTGCTTGGGAAGTTCAGCAAGAGCCCAGCTCTTCAGGACGCAGTTCGGGCCTCCTCCCCTCGCCTTATCTTACCCCCGAGTGGGCTTGATACGGTTGTAATGGCAGAGTGGGCAGGCAGCTGTGGAAGGAGCAGTCACAGGCATAGCCTGGACTTCTAGATTGGTGGTAGGGCACCATCCCTCCTAACATCACTATTGACACCTGGCCGGACCTGCACAGGGATAGAAAGGCCAAAGTGTCCATTTCCAAAATCACTTTTCTTAGCCGACACCACAAAAGGGCAAAGGCTGACCGAATGCTCAGATCAATTTCCTCCTGTGAAACCTTTAAGAAAACACACCAAATCATCGAAATGAGGAACTCTTTGGTCCTCTCGGCCTGCGTCACCTTAGCCAGGGAGCCTGGTTCCAGTTTATTGCTGAATCCATTGATCTGTGTTCAGTCCATTTATCATTCATGAAAAGAGCTCGCGATCTTCACAGTATATTGGAAGAAACAACGCAGATCATCTGTCAACAGCCCTCTTATTTCTGTTTCTCTCTCCACAGGGATTTCATCTCCTTCGATTCTTCTGGAATTAAAATGTTGCTAAGCAACACAGCCGGGGACGCTGATGGCAGAATGGCTACAGTCTATCAAACTGTTTAAGCACCTGGAGGGTTTTAGTGATGATTTTTTTTTTATACTTCTGTAGCATAATTATGTAATCAGAACCAAACTTGTAATTCCTAGACTTTTTCAGGCTATAGAAATCACATTTAATACAGAGTGTGTTGAAGCACCAGTTTGACAACCTCAGGGTTGTTCAGACCTCTTCAAAAGTATCTATTTGGGCACCTTTATATTTGTGAATCCTGGAGGTGGGAAAAGGCTAAGGAGAAGAACAGAATACTGCTGTCAATTAGAATGCAGAAGCAACAGCTTGTAACAGAGACAGCATATAATCTGACATTGGACTTGACATTGCAGGTGACCAATGAATAAACACTCTGAACCCTTTGATGCATAACAACAACTCAATGCACTTCCAAAGAAACTTTTCTTTCTTTTTTTTTTTTTAAATAAATGAATCACTTCCCAAGTTTAGACATTAGGGTTGGAAATCGAAGTCCTTCTGGTTCATGAAGCCTCAGGTTCTGTTGCTAGATAAATACCCATTAATATTTGGGCACTTGCTTTGACTCGGTAGGCAAAAATCATTTTCTCACCATCCGTGCCTGAGGTTGATTTTGGCAAGTGCTAGGATGGTAAGAAAACCAGGGAATGAGGTAACAGGTTAAAATGATAAAACAAGAAATACATGTCTTGCTGGCCCAATTAACTCTCACACGTATCAAGGAGGTGGAAGGCTGTCCCAGTGCAGGCCATGTAGAAGGTGCCGGCACTGATCATACTGTGAATTCTGCCAAATCAATGAACAAAGGAAGTGGCGGATGCAAGGAATGGGGGCTAGACTTCAACCTTTACTACAGTAGTGGTACCCAGTCTGCGCACACATCTATGCACATCTGCCCTTGTTACAGATTGAACTGTGCCCCCGCCACCACCCGAAACAAAGATATGTTGAAGTCCTGTGAATGTGACTTTGTTTGGAAATAGGGGTTTTGAAGATGTTATCAGTTAGGTTCACATGATGTCATGCTGGAGTAGGGTGGGTTCCAATACCATCTCAGTGGTGTCCTTATAAAAGAGAAGAGGCACAGAGGGAAGATGGCCACATAACCCCTGAGTAATGCTGCCACAAGTCAAGGAAATGCCTGGGTCTACCAGAAGCCGGGAGAGACAAAACAGGATCTTCCCCTAGAACCTTTGGAGAGAGCATGGCCCTGCTGACGTATGAGAAGTTCTGGACTTCTAGTCTCCAGAACTGTGAGAGGATAAATTTCTGGCGCTTTCAGCCACCTACTTTGTGGTACAGTACTTTGTTACGGTAGCCACAGGAAGCTCAGATAGCCCCTTTAACTACCTTTGCTCCCCCCACCCTGGCTGGTTTGGAACAGACAGGTGGTGGATGAAGACACGCTACTGTGCAAATGACATGAATTGACCTTTTTCAATCTCTTAGAATTCCAACAAGTCTGTTCTAGAAGACTTGGGTTATCGTAAAGTAATGGGCACTGTGTCGAAGTGGTTTCCAGCCCCTTCCAAAGCCTGCTGGATGGGCTATATGAGCAGGCCATTCACTGGCGGAAGACATGGGGGGGGAGACATCAAAGTGACACTGCTTAACCTAGCTTTGCTTCAGAGACACGGCTTTTGAAAATATCTTCTCTTTTCAGTGCTTCAGGACTGTCAATTAGACCCAGCCTTTCTTCTCTGATCAGAAGGACCAGAATCATGTTGAAGCCAGTTTCTTTGAAATGTATGTCTTTTAGACCATTACAGGAAAATAAATTTATTCACATTAATTTTTTTTTCCCGGTTGCTTGCTGTTGACTGGAAATGTCTCCATGGAGAGGTTCTCTTCTCTTTGGAAATTAACTGGGGAGCATCATGGAGTCCCAAGAGCTCTAGTCACATGTGTTCATGCTATCCTCCTGTGTGCGCATCACCCGTGATTTCTGAACTGAATGGTCGCAGGGAGTCTCTGCCAGATGGGAGACACAGCTCACCACTTGAATGTATCACTTTCGCTGTAATTTTGAGACCAGCTAGGGACAGAAAAGGCCTTAAACGACAAGTTATTTCAGTTAAAAATTTTTTCTAGAAGAAGAATGGTGCAAAAGTTGTTAGCTTCCTCCTTAACTGTCCGCTTCTAGCTGTCTTTCAGATCAGCCAATCAAAACTAGAATCCTGGGCACACGCAGTAAGAGACCAAGTTGACTGTCAGATAGCCTCATCCCGTAAGTATTGCCTAGGAACCGAAATCACCGGACATACGTCATCAAGCGGTGACCGAGCCCATTTCCGAAGCGAGAAGTCCGTCAGCCACTTGCGTGCCAAATCCTACCCCAACCTGTTTTTGAATATGTATAAAGTTAACGGATATGTATGACTTCCCCTTTCCTGCGTGGTACAAAACTGCCCCCCCTCCCAGCCCTTTGTTAGAGAGAGAGAGAGAGAGAGAGAGAGAGAGAGAGAGAGAGAGAGAGAAGGGGGGGGAGAGAGAGAGAGAGAGAGAGCTTTCGGGGAGGATCCCCCTCTCCCCGAAATAACAAACTATGCCTTGCTTTAAATCCACTTGACTCTTAGTTATTCTCGACGAGAGTATGAGGGGCGAACCCATTGCGTTCGGTAATAATTTGACTGTTTTAGGCATGCTATGAGGAATGATTACATTAGTGTTTTCGGAAGAAAATTGTTTAAGTGAATTATTAGGGTGCAAATTATATGTACCCTTAAGGTATGAGAATGAGTCTACAAAACATACAAGGCGGAAATTCATCTTTTGAAATGATGAGAGTTGAGACAATCCCAAGTGCTGGATGCATGCGCCAGCATGGGAGACATGCTGGGAAAGGAAGGAAATAAAAATGAAATGGCATGGAGCGATTCAGCAAGCATTAAGAGGGTTACATATTGGGATTCCAGCTACTTTTGAGTTTAAAAACATATATGAAAGTAATTGAAACTGATTGGGAAATGGAGGCTAGTTAGTTAGCAGTTATGCAGCTTTAATTTATAAATCCTCTATGCTTTTTTTAAAAAACCTATATCCTCCTTGTTTTGTGCCACATTTCCCAAACATGCGACTTATCTTGCCATTGAGGAAGCTCTAGAGTAAGGAAGGATGGCAAGAGTCATTGAAATCTTAAAGGATATACTTCTATAGTTTTTATGGTGTAAGGACAGGCAGTGGGCTGTACCGGAGTGTTGTGCTAGAAATCTGAAAACCTGGGTTCGAGTCCCAGCTTAGGCATCCCTGGGTGGTGCAAACGGTTAATGCACTTGGCTGCTAACTGAAAGGTTAGGGGTTCAGGTCCACCCAGAGGCTCCTTGCAAGAAAGTCCTGGTGATCTATTTTTAAAAGATCAGCCACTGTAAACCCTATGGAGCACAGTTCTACTCTGACACACACAGGGTCGCCATGAGTTGGAACCAACTCCAGGGCTACTGGTTTCATCCCAGCTTTACCGCTTACTCTCCTTATGACACTGGCAAGGTGGCTAATTCCTCAGTGCCTCAGCTCCCCATTTTAAAAATGAAGATGATCACTGTGTCCTGTCCACCTCCAGCACAGCTGTGAATAGCCAATATCCATGACAGGGCTCTGGAAACCGCAGGATGAATGCAGTGTGTCTCGGGTGTGACTCCTGTCCACACAGGCATTGATGCATTCTTCGTTTATGGGCTTACTGAGCAATGAACAGGGTTGCAGTCATTCCATGAGGGTGATAGGAGTCACTCTGTTCCTCTCTCCAGGTCAGGAGTAGTTCTGTGGTGAAGAGATTCTCCTGTCTGGAAAGGTCTATTTGAAGAAGACTTTGGTGTATTTAGCTTCTACCTACAGGCCTAACCCAGCAGGAGAGAGGCTCCTCAACCTTCACATAGGGCCTCTTCCCTGAATCCTCTTGGGGTTGGTGGTAGAGAAGTTGGGACACTGAGGTGGGGGTGGGGGCGGGCACAAATGCACATGCATACACTCACAACGTACACACATACACACACACACACACACACACACACACACACACTCCAAAATCTGGGACTCATCCCTACCTTCCAGGTGACTCCTCTGTTAGCAGTCCCTCCTCCATGGCTCACTCCACAGGGAGGCCTCCTCCCTTTTTCACTAATACTTGATCTTGAGGTTGGGGAAGCCCTGGGGTTCTTATTCTAGGTGAGCCTCCTCCATGGCGGGGCGTCCTGAGAAATTACATGCCCAGGGAAAAGGCACTTCTCTCATTCCAAGGGGTGCGCTTGAGCTGATTCCTCTCTCATTACCAGTATTGTACTGTTGGTGGTATCCCGCTAAGCAGCAAATTTATTTCCTCAGGAGGGACGATGTGGCTAGGGACATGCTCATAGTTGCTCACTCATTAAATCTGTCTTCCTAAACATAAGAAGAACCTTGTCTTTGTGGTATGTAGAGAATTCTTGCGCTGCACCGAAGCTGAAGTGACTTGGGGACCATACTTAATTACATGAAGCTTAAGAATGTAGAGCTATCACCTAACAAATGAGAGAAAGGAGGGAAGGAAAGGAAAAGGAAAAACAGTAAAGAAAGGAAGAAAGAAGGAAAGGAAAGAAAGGAGGGACGGAGGGAGAAAGGGAAGGGGAAAAGAAGAGAAGGAAGGAAGGAAGAAGGGAAAGAGGAAGAGAAAGGGAAGGAAGGCTCTGCTAGTGAGTCCCGTCCTCCACAACATACAAAACACATTTCTGTAAGGAGAAAATACTCCATGTGAGGCACTCTGGAAACTTGCTAGCCATCCTCTGTATAATGATAAAACTTGTGCAAAATTCTTTGGTAAGATTTTTCTGTCCTGGTGACTATATGTCATTAAACTGCTATTCTACTCCAATTGACATGTGCACTGACTGTATTTATAGAAAATTTACAGAATCTGTTTGGGCCTTTAAGAAGCACACCCTCAGTTATATCCAGACTTGAAACATTATCACCACCAACACTGCCACCACCTCCCCTCCCCACCGAGTTCACAGAAACCAAAGTCAGTGTCATACCTTCCTGTGTGTTGAAGCGCTTACAGTGAGCACTCGGATGGCCTGGGGATATTGTAGGTACTGGACTCATTTCACAAGGCTACAGATGCAGGTACTGCTTTTGTCTTTAATCAGTAATAATGCTGCCAGTCAAGCATAGCATGTGATTCTATTAGCATTGCTCTGTGTGGCCTTTACACTGCTTGCTTGTATATTTTCCCCGGGAATTCTACTAGCAAGTACACCCAAGCTAGGTCTACACAATACATTTCTTGATCAAAAATGAAAAGTCAATCATCCAGATAATTTCAAATAACTGAATGTTAGGCATTATGGGAGCAAGACAGAAGAACAATTGATGACATTGGACTTTTTTGTCTGTTTATTTTGTTTTGCCTTTTTGTGCTGTTCTTTGAGACACAGCTATACCCTAACCTAGCGGCATCTATTGGTAAATCGCATTGATTGCCTAAGTTCAAAGAGAATCTCTTCTATTAAACAAGGAACTCATCATTAGGGTATTCAGATGGTCTAAAATCAATAGCTACAGAATTGGTTAAATCAATTAAAGAGACATATACTGAGAGCACTTGTCCAAATATAAAGATGAATTGCTTAATTACAGCATTTAAATAGATTTCACAGGAGTGAGTAAAACAGCAAGAGGCACTGTACCCTTACAGGCTAGGGTTTCAGCTGGCAACGCGCGCACACAGACAGGACGGCAGATTAAGAGGAGAAAACGTCACTCAACATTTCACACCACCTGGCTGCCTGCCTGAATTCCTGACTTCACATCGAGGTGCTGCAACCTTTAGGAAAACACCACCCACTATTTTTAACCCTCTGGATGGGTGCCTCTAAGGGGATGTGAAAACATCCTGTATTTGAACCTTGAACCTGTAGGAAGCAAAAACATGTTCCCTACTCTTAGAGCATTGGGTTTCCCACATTTTAATTGCTTTTTGTCCTGTGCATTGATATGCAACAGGCCTAGACACAGTGGGTCCCTGGGTAGTGCACACAGCTTACTTATTTGGCTGCTAACTGAAAGGTTGGTGGTTCTAGTCCACCCAGTGGCACTTCAGAAGAAAGGCCTGGTGATCTACTTCCAAAAAAATCACCCAATGAAAATTCTACGGAGCACAGTTCTCCTCTGACACACATGGGATCACCATGGGTTAGAATCAACTCCATGACAACTGGTTATTGGTCTAGACATAATGGGGGCAAGAGTAGAATTTTAGCGGGCAGAGATTGAGGGAAATGTGTTCTAGGTGGAGCCTGGTTGCACCTTGCCCCTAATAGTCACTCAATAAATATCGACTAGCTAAATGACTCGGAGACCACTGTGGAGTCTGAGAGACCTGAGCACTGTGCCCTGGGTATGAAAGAGTGCTGGAGGATCTCTGGAGGAAAAGTTGAGTTCCAGGCCCATGTACATCTAGATCCATCCTGCAGCTGAACATGAGGCCCTTTGTCCCACATCCCAAAGAGGAGGGAGTCAAAGTGGCATTGACGAAGTGAATTTCTCATCTTGCTCTCTGCCAGAAGGCTTGTAGCTCTCTGTACCTTCCTCACTCCCCCTGTAACTACTGCCTAGCTTGATCCTTATTACCCCTTCTATGGATTTTTGCCACTGCCTTCTCACTGGTCCACTGGTCTCCCTAGTCTTTCTGCTTCCATGCTCTGCTGCAAGATAAATCTTCCTAAGGTTTCACTTCGATCATGCCACTATCTTTCTCAGGATCCTTCATGGCTCCTCATTGCCCCTTGAATTACGTCTCAACGTCACTCACTCTGCCACAGAAGACCCTGCCAGTTGAACAGCCATCTCATAGCAGGTCCTACTTGTCTCTGCATGTATGTTTAACTAAAATGGCAACAGTAGAGGGTTTTCAAGTGTCTGGCCCAAAGACGACATGATAACGGGATTTGGGAGTGCGTGCGTCCCATTTAGGCTTGCTCCCTTCAGGAGGGCTATTTTGCTTGATAAAAAACTCTTTAACAAGATTCATTTGTCAACTGGCAATTTCCTCGATAACTAGAGTTTTGGTTTATTGGAATTTAATGACAAATGTACTGTCTTTGGTGAAGAAGCATGTTTCACCTACAAGGATCATTTGTCAACACTAACCATTCTCTCTCAAAGTGGAAGAATATGGAGGTACCAGACAGAGCATCTCACTGTTGACTTCCCATTAGAAGGGCCAATGTAAGTGGCACTCAGTCACTCTGTTCTCCCAGGTTTGGGGACTTGAAAATTCAATTTTCTTTTCTGCGGCCAATGTGAGCCCTCTTGCCCCTGATGCTAGGGAGAGGGGAGACTTCGCAGAATGGCAAGTGTCTTTTGGTGGGAGACAGTCAGCAGCTGATAGAAGCTCTCTCCCTACCATGTGTAACCAGAAAATTGAGAAGTCTTCTTACCACATAGTAACTCAATGATGTAGGGATTCCAAAACTTAATCAGGAGCAAATACTGCTGATACATCTTTATCATTAGCATCTCAATGTGTTCAAGTCTTTCTGTCCCCTTGCCAGTTGTCATGGAGTTGATTCCAACTCATGGTGACCCCATGTGTGTCAGAGTAGAACTATGCTCCACAGGGTTTTCAATGGCTGAGTTATCGGAAGTAGATCACCAGGACTTCCTCCACGGGAAGAAGATGTGGCAGGCTGCTTCCATAGAGATTTACAGCCTCGGAGACCCTATGGGGTCGCTATGAGTTGGAATCAACTCGATGGCAGTGGCTTTGGTTTGGTTTATCTTCTGGGTCAGGAGGCTACACCCATCTTTATCCATATACTACACAACAACTGACTTCTCTGTACCTCAGTGTCCCTACTGGCAAATTCAGCAGCTGGAGGAAAGATCCTCCATGGTCATTTTAAGCATCAGTGTCCGATATTTTAATGTCCTTGTGTATAATACACACACATATACTCATGAGTATTTAATTTCATATACACATACACACAGGATATATTTGTTTCAGGGCGAAATATGGAACCTGAGCCCATCTTCATTAGAAAGGAACAAATCTGAACAAGTAAATACATTTTTTAGTCTAATGTTCCAAATTTTCCTCTGAGATACTCTGTGAAAAATGGATTATGTGGTCCTACACACTGGGCAATGAATAAGGAAGACCAAAGAAGAATTGATGCCTTTGAATTGTGGTGTTGGCGAAGAACATTGAATATACCATGGTGTGCCAGAAGAACAAACAAATCTGTCTTGGAAGAAGTACAACCAGAATGCTCCTTAGAAGCAAGGATGGCGAGACTACATCTCACATACTTTGAACATGTTATCAGAAGGGACCAGTCTGTAGAGAAGGACATCGTGCTTGGTAAAGTAGAGGGTTAGCAAAAAAGAGGAAGACCTTCAATGAGATGGATTGACACATCGGCTGCAAGAATGGGCTAGAACATAGCAATGATTGTGAGGATGGCGCAGGACCAGACAGTGTTTCGTTCTGTTGTACATAGGGTCGCTATGAGTCGGAACTGACTCGACGGCACCTAACAACAATAACAACAACACACTTTGGAAAGGTCTGCTTTTTTATCTGCCTATTCACTTGTATTTTGAACGGTTCATTTTGGATGGTAACCACTCTCAAATTTGGACATTTGTCTTGTAGACTTAACAAGGCTTATGCTCTTTGCTCTCAGTAAATAGAAAACATAAATATAGTTGCTTACTAGTAAGACAGAGTCTGCTTTCCTTTCAGGACCTCAGACAGTGTCCTTGGGGTTTGCAGCCTGCAGATGGTGGACATGTGCAGGGCAGAGTAAAGTGTGCTTAGGCCTCACACCAAAGCCCCAGTAAAATTTTCAAAGCCAGCATATAAATTTCAAAATCTTGCATTTTCAGTTTGGCAAAGGGTTTTATTACACAGCTTTTTACGGGAGATGTTCATATTGTTCTAAGTATAGTCTAGAACTCTGATTAAACTCAAGACTTGGGAACTTCCAATAAACTTAGGCATACGCATGGTGCATTTCCCAGAGATTACTTATTAATGCCACCACCACCCATCTGTCAGTTTGTCATACTGTGATGGTTTGTGTGTGCCTGTGATGTTGAAAGCTATGCCACTGGGAGAGGTTTCAGCAGAGCTTCCAGACTAAGACAGACTGGGAAGAAAGGCCTGGCAATCTATTTGGAAAGTTAGCCAATGGAAAGCAACAGAACATTGTCGGATTCGCTTGCTTTGGACACGTCAACAGGAAGGATGTATCGCTAGACGATGGCATCGTGTTTGGTGAAGTAGAGGGTCAGCCAGGGTGAGGGATACCCTCAGCGAGATGGATTGTCTCAATAACATAAATGATGGACTCGAACATGCTGATGATCATGAGGATGATGCAGGACTGGGCAACATTTCATTCTATTGTACATAAGGTGGCCAGGAGGTGGAGTTGACTCCATGGCAGCTAACAACAACAATTTATGAATGACACCAACACAGAACCTCCAGGCTCCAACCATGGATTGGGACCCAAAATGGGGTGATGAAGGGGCCTAAGAGAAAGAATGTGCCTGACCTAAACAGAGGTCTCTAGGTGGCACAAATAGTTTGCACTCAGCTACTAACCGAAAGGTTGGTGGTTCAAATCCAATCAGCAGTGCTATGGAAGAAAGGCCTGGCAATCTGCTTCTGCAAGATTACAGCCACTGAAAACCCTATGAAGCACAGTTCTATGCTGAAGGATATGGGTCGCCATGAGTCTGAATCGACTTGACAGCAATGGGCTTGGTTTGGACTAAATAGGGAGCGGAGGGTGAAGAGAGGACCAACACTGTCTAGACACTTCCTCAGTGCAGGGACAGTGACAAGGGCAGCATGGTGATGCGTCTTCCTTCCGGCACTTCCATTCAAATCTGTACTTCATGATTCCAGCTTCCCAGGGGCAGCCACTCTACCCCCACCATCACCCACTTGGCAGCCACGTGTGTGCCGCATGCTCCGTGCAGACTGAAAGGGTGTGGTCAGCCCATCATACAGGAGCACTACCTAGTCTGAAATAACAGATCATACTCATTTTTGTTTCCATCTCAGTCTGGGGACAAGCAGCACACCCTCTCAGGGGTCTAACTTAAGCTCACTGTGAGCAAAGTGCTAAGCAAGCACACTGGTCATTGGCTTCGCAGTTGAAACACTCATGGATAGATCATTCATAAATTGGAGTGGACCTTAGCCAGGATTCGGTCATTAGCTGTGGCAAGCACAGCTTGTAAAAGCATTGTGCCGCTATGCATCTCAGTGTGCTTAAGGCATTCTATTATACCGATATTACAAGTCAAAATATTTGGCACTAAAAGTAGAAGACCTAATTACAATGGAAAAATTCCTCATGCAGGTTTCTAAACAGTCACAGGCTCGCCTCGAGCATATTAAAAATCCCATCATACAAGCCCTAAGCAGTTTCTTATTAATCTAGTCTCTATGCTAATACCGCCAAATGGGAAACACAATCTTGGGAATATAAAGGCCAATGTTATTCTATTAACCTTATATGTTATCCTATTTACTTTCCTGTCTTTAATGAATAAATTAAAATGTCCTCTCATTCCCTAATTGCTCAATAGTTTGAGTATGACAATGCCCAGGTTTTATTCAGCTACGTTCTGCAGCTTTCACGGCCCAAACTATTATTTTGCGGGGGATTTCAATGAAAGGCAATGACAGATAAACTGTTTACATTAAAAGACTCTATCAAAGTTATTTTGCACCTGGTTTCATCCTAAACCATTTGCTGTTTCTATAGCTCTGACAGGCTGACCTCTCGCGCTGAGTGTGCCGCATTGACGTCATTACTGAAAAGGCCTTCCCCAGCCTTGCTGCTGATAACGAAGTAAATGGAAACATAGAGAAACCTTGGGGAGGTTACCAAATAGGAATGATTACAACAGGGAAGGGTATCTGTTGTCACAACTAACGCATTCACTATAGTAGATCAACTTCAAAAGGGCCAGCTGTTAGCAGGAGTAACATTTCTCGCATCTTTTTCATTAAAAAACTTTAAACAGAAGAGCAGGCTTTACTTTCACTTGGCTACTATGCTTTGAAAGTTCAGTGTGCATCACAGGTAGATGGAGCCCATCCGAAAGCTGCCAGGATGTTCCGATTTTCTGCTACCAAGGAATTCATTTCATGTGCAATTATCCGATCACAGGCTGGCCAGCGTGTCCACCCAACAAGAACAAAACGCAGAAACCAAAACCAAACGCCCAAAATGCGATCAAATAAGAAAACAAACAAATCACGATGAAGTGGCGAGGAAGAGCTAAGAAGAACTTTTTTCCTGTAAACGTTAATATGCTTAAGGTACAGCTCTGCTACTAGTACCTACATGCCTATGGCTGAAGAGTCCACACATCTCCAGTAATGTGCTTTGAATTAAGTGTACCTTTCAAAGGGTAACCAGAGCATTCCTTAGGCAGAAAACTGAAGAAGATCAGGTTCAATAAATTTGGGTACATTGGAGATACTTACAATCGCAGATCCAGCCACAACTCATTACAATGCCTTTGTGCTCAAAGCAAATTTGAATTGTTCAGCTCTGTCTTTAAAGCACCAAGAAACCATTCTATGCTTTATCTGACTCCTTTAGCTGCACCTGGTCACTAATGAAACATTGCCAGTCATAGTACCCATTTTCAGAACTTCTAACTGGACAGAATGAAGTCATCTAAGGTTTCAGTCTAAGTCACATCAATAACAAGATGGTATTAATATTAAAATGCCCTCAAGGCAGTTTCGAACAAAATCTATTGCTTTGATGGTCTTTCCACTTCTAAAGCCTGCTTCTTCTAATGCCAGTGTGAGATGACTGAGGCGTGAGAGCACCACGGCCAGATGGGCATCAAGCCCTGATTCTGCACCCCAATGTTGCAGGCCACCTTGCCACACGAGGCTAACAGGGCACGCTCAGTTCTCTGTAAATCCAACATCATGGTGTCATTCAATGAAATGCGAAGCAGATGTTTACCTGGTTCTATGAATCTGTGCTGGAGGGAACCCTGGAGTTTGGCCACCACACATTCTAGAAGCCTTTGGAATAGGTCAAATGGTAGATGGCTTAAAACTTTAAAGACAGTGATTTTAATAAACCTGTCAATACAATTTCTTTGTTAAAAAAAAAAAAACATTTGAGACTGATTAGGCTGCTTATATTGAAAGAGAGGCACAAGGTCTATATCTTTAGATCTTTTATTGAACTATAAGCACAGCATCAATAACTGCTTCTCAGCTGTAAATGAAAATTGATTCCAGGTTTAACCCCTCATCTTCGGGGTGCCATTAATCCCAAGAAACATAAGAAGAAAAATTTGACTGAGAGAAAAACCAAAGGCTCCGTGCTCTGAGGTGGGGCACGCAGAGAACACAACACATACTCACTGACAAGAATCCTGTCTGAGCGGACCATGCTGCTCCCTACCAAACCCCAGTGAACCCATCACAGCACCGCTGCCTGCCCGGGTGACTGGCATGAAAACGGCAACTCAATAAGTGATGAGTGTAGAAGGCCAAGGTTGGGCTCTACATCTATGATGCCAAAAGTGGCAGCTGAAAAGTACATATGCAGTCAACTGGGTAACTAACATCATGTAGCCCCCAAATCGCAATCATATTGGTGATATCCAACTTAAAAAAGAAGAACATTGCAGCACATGTGTTTATGCAGATGCTAAGTACAAAACGGAGTCCCTAGGTGGTGCAAATCATTAAAGCACTAGGCTGTTGACAGGAAGGTTGGAGGATTGAGTATGCCCAGAGGTGCCTTGGAAGAAAGGTCTGGTGATTTACTTCCAAAAGAACACAGTCATTGAAAATTCTGTGGAGTGCAGTTCTACTTGGACACACGTGGGGTTGCCAGGAGTCGGAATTGACAGCCACTGGTTTTACTGGAGAATGTAGGAGTCCCTGGTTGGTGCAAAAGGTTAACGTGCTTGGCTGCTAACGGAAAGGTTGGAGGTTCAAGTCCACTCAGAGGCACCTTGGAAGAAAGTCCTGGTGATCTACTTCCAAAAAATCATAGCCATTGAAAACACTACGGAGCATAGTTCTACTCTGACACACATGAGACCACCATGAGTCAGAATCGACTCTACGGCAACTGGTAGGGTAGTAGGTAGGTAAGTACAAAGTGCCACATGCAATTCAAACACTGTTCCGGAACGTTATAACGTCCCATGTCAACTACAATGGCTATTTCTTTCCCACTCAGTGGGAGCTCCTGAGAGAGAACCAAGGCGAATACAGAGTCCCAGCAGATCGTTTAAACCTTTCTACAGGGCAGAGTGAGAGATCAGAAAAGAAAAGGTAAGAACTGTAATCAAAAGGCATGACTCAATTCTCCGCCCACACCCATCCTTTGAAGAAAAACTCTTTGATAGACACGCAAGTAATGACATTTTCCTGGAGGACTTGGTCCAGAGCCATTGACAACACAGCCTTTCTCCCTGGACCTCTGGTTTAAAACTCGCCAGGGTTCTGAGGGGAGGAAAGCTTGTTCATATCCAACGGATGCCTTGAGGGGCCAGTTAGGATACTCAATCTAGTTCCTAGCAGATGCCTAATAGATGCCAAGGCCAAATGTCACCTATTTACCTATGCACCCAAAAGAGGAGGCCTCCAGCTAATACGTAAACGGGCCACAAGGAAGAATAACCATCTATTTTTGTAGTGCTTATAGCTTTCAAAGCATTTTCTTCTACACTATTTGATCCTCACAATACTGCTACGAGTTAAGGAAACGGGTTTATCCTAGTTTCTTGGTGACAGACCTGAAACTTAGAGAAGTTGACTGACTGGCCCAATGTCACCCAGCAAGTATGTGACAGAGGTGGGATTCAAGCCCAGGCAGGCTTTTCAGTTTCAAAAGTCATGCTCTTCATGACTACATTGACACTTCCTGATAACCAGGCACACAGCTAATAAACGTGAGGACCACAAGGCAGACCTTTGCATTCCAGTTTGCCACATACTGGCTATTTTCAGCAACTCTCTTTAACAGCCCATTCCTTATAAGAAAAGGGAAAGCATTCAGCATCTAGCATCTCAAAGAACATGAGGCTGTTTAGATTGTTATTATTGTTGATGTTGTTAGGTGCTGTCAGTTCCGATTCATAGCGACCCTATGCACAACAGCGCCATCCTACGCACAATGCACCATCCTCAAAATTGTTGTTATGCTTGAGCCCATTGTTGCAGCCACTGTATCAATCCGTCTCTTTGAGGATATTCCTCTTTTTTCGCTGACCCTCTACTTTACAAAGCATGATGTCCTTCTCCAGGGATTGGTCCCTCCTGATAACACGTCCAAACCATCCTTGCTTCCAAGGAGCATTCTGGTTGTACTTTTTCTGAGACAGATTTGTTTGTTCTGACAGTCCATGGTATATTCAATATTCTTCGCCAACACCATAATTCAAAGGCATCAATTCTTCTTCGGTCTTCCTTATTCATTACCCAGCCTTTGCATGCATATGAGGCAATTGAAAACATCATGGCTTGGGTCAGGCGCACCTTAGTCTTCAAGGTGACATCTTTGCTTTTCAACACTTTAAAGAGGTCTCTTGCAGTAGATTTGCCTGATGCAATGCGTCTTTTGATTTCTTGATTGCTGCTTCCATGGGTGTTGATTGTGGATCCAAGTAAAATGAAATTTTTGACAACTTCAGTCTTTTCTCCATTTATCACGATGTTGCTTATTGGTCCAGTGGTGAGGATTTTTTTTTTTTTTTTTAATGTTGAGATGCAATCCATACTGAAGGCTGCGGTCTTTGATCTTCAGTAAGTGCTTCAAGTCCTCTTCACTTTCAACAAGCAAGGCTGTGTTATCTGCATAACGCAGGTTGTTAATGAGTCTTCCTCCAATCCTGATGCCCAGTCTTCTTCATATAGTACGGCTTCTCGGATTGTTTGCTCAACATACAGATTGAATAAGTATGGTGAAAGGATACAACCCTGACACACACCTTCCCTGACTTTAAACCATGCAGCTTCCCTTTGTTCTGTCCCAATAACTGCCTCTTGATCTGTGTACAGGTTCCTCATGAGCACAATTAAGTGTTCTGTAATTCCCATTCTTCGCAATGTTATCCATAATTTGTTATGATCCACACAGTCGAATGCCTTTGCATAGTCAATAAAACACAGGTAAACATCTTTGTGGTATTCTCTGCTTTCAGCCAGGATCCATCCGACATCAGCAATGATATCCCTGGTTCCACGTTCTCTTCTGAATCCAGCTTGAATTTCTGGCGGTTCCCTGTCGATGTACTGCTGCAGCAGCTTTTGAAGGATCTTCAGCAAAATTTTATTTGCGTGTGACATTAATGATATTGTTCGATAATTTCTGCATTCCGTGGAGCACCTTTCCTTGGAATAGGCACAAATATGGATCTCTTCAAGTCGGTTGGCCAGGTAGCTGTCTTCCAAATTTATTGGCATAGACGAGCGGACCCTTCTATAGAGGAGTGAGCACTACTATTGTTAGTAGTGGGCAACAGGGGTTCAGTGGTAGACCAGGGTCCGATTTTCAGCCAATGCATCTCATGCGCAACCACAACTTGTCTGTCAGTGGAGGCTTGCATGTTGCTATGATGCTGGAAGCTATGCCACTGGCATTTCAAATGTCAGTAGGGTCACCCATGGTGGACAGGTTTCAGAAGAGCTTCCAGACTAAGACAAACAAGAAAGAAAGGCCTGGTGATCTACTTCTGATAATCAACCGTTGAAAATCCTATGGTCCCTGGGCAGCATAAGTGGTTTGCAATTGGCTACTAAACTAAAGGCTGGTGGTTCAAACTCACCCCGTGGCACCGTGGAGGAAAGTACGGATTGCACAAAAAATTAAGTACCATCATATGAAAACCCTATGGATCACAATGGTCCAATCCACAACCAATCATGAGGATGGTGCAGGATCAGACAGCATTTTGTTCTGTTGTGCAAGGGGTTGCCATGAGTTGGCAGCTAACAACAAGATAATAACGATCACTCGAAATGGTGAGCAGTTAGTATATGCTAAGCATAGTCTCAAGTGCTTTTTCCTGTATTCATTCACTTAATCATTAAATCCTCAGTGCAACCCAATGAGGTTGGTGCTACTGTTACCACTTTGGTCTTTTGCCCAAGGTCTAGGCACTTTGGTCTTTCGCCCAAGGTCATCCAGCTTGCAAGTGGCAGAGCTCAGGTTCAAACTCATGCCTGTCTAACGACACACCTGTGCTCTCACCTGCCATTCCATTTTAGAATACAATTTAGATCTGCCTGCTCCCTCACCAGTTTCAACTGAGAAAGCAAAATGCAACAGGGGACGGAGAGAGAACCCACAAACTTTGAACAAACATGTTCAGAGTCCAATCACTACCCTCTCTTTATTGAAACAATGTGCATATGTGATTGTGTAGCTCTGATTTCAAGAGTGATTTAGAAGGTAAAATCTTTTGTTAAAAATGTTTTCTTATAACCGTGAGCTTCCATAGTTGACCATTAGGCATCTTTAGTTTGTAAATTATAATTCTCCCCTTCCAGCCTCATGCTCCATTTCCCCATCTGAAGGAATAATGCTTAGCACTTCAACACATCCTAATTTCTCTGCTGATGTTTGTGCTCCTGACCTGTAGGCCTGCTCAGCATGGCTAATACTGCTGTGGAAGGTGGGTGGCAGGCTGGGGAAAGGCAAGGCTGTTCCAATTTATAAGAGACCTGAGGTTGAAATGCCAAATTAGAATACAAACAACACCCTGATCCCGCATTTCATTTTCATACATGCATTTGAAATGTACTCTCTTGGGTTTCTTGATGTTCCAAACCAGGGCACAAGGTCTTAGGAGCTTTTTGGAAAAGATTGTGTGCATACGTACTAAACCTGGACAATTTGAGATTCCTCTGGTGAGTCTGGGTGCAATGATTACAGATGAGATTATTCGGGGAAGTCTCTAGAAAGTGGATGGCTTTTTTTAGCGGACTGAGGCTGTGTCTGAATGAATGTAGACGCTGGGTTCTAAGAAAGTTACTAACCATAACATTGGCTCAGACCAAAAGTGTGGTTTGGTTCCCTGGGCACATCATTTAATGGACCAATATATTTATTTGTATGTTTTTTCCCCCAATCACCCTGCCATGAATAGAAAGATTCTGCAACTTTGTTGCTCAAATAGGAGGCCTAAATCTACCTTATAGGTTTGTGGGAGGTTCAAATGAGACAGAATGCCTAACACAGAGCCTGACACAGAGCAAGAGTGGCTCCACAAATGGGAGCTCTCAGTACTTCTCCTCCTGATGTTGCCAGAGGAATGACTGGCCCAGTTAGAAGACGAGGGAATAGAACCATATTATCTACACAGTACTATATTATCTCACCTTAATAAAATGATTTTGGTGGTTCCTTAATAAGCTGAACATAAAACTACCATATGACCCAGCAATTCCACTCCTAGGTACATACCCAAAAGAACTGAAAGCAGGAACTCCAACAAATACTTATACACCAATGTTCATTGCAGCATTACTCATAATAGCCAAAAGATGGAAACAACGCAAGTGTCCATCAATGGATGAATGGATAAACAACATGTGTGCGGTACCATTAATTACTTTTGTGTGGCCTTTCTAGCCATGGTCTTGTAACTCTCACCCAGGTGATTGGGTGGGACTGTGTGATAGGGTACTTGTGGCCCACCAAGGGGATTGGTCCGTTTTGCCTTAAAAGAGAGTTAATTCCAGAGCAGAGAGGAGGATCCTACCACCACTAAGGAAGAACAGCCAGGAGCGGAGAGCACATCCTTCGGACCCAGGATCCCTGCTCTGAGAAGCTCCTGGAAGCAGGACATCGAGAGAGAGAGAGAGAGAGCAAGCTGTAACCCTGAAGACAGTGAGAAGCAGTGGCAGGAGAGACCCGGCAACAGAGACCCAGCAGCAGAAGATGGTGCGGTCGGCTTCCTGGCCCACGGAGAGAGAAAGCTGAGTGCCTCCGGGGACAGACGGAGGGCCAGGGAGAGGCATGCGTGCAAGCACTGTTGGGAAGGGGCTGTCCTGATGAAAGAATTGTCTCCTGAGTGTTCCTGAGCCTGAATTTTAACTGTTACTTCCCTAATAAATGCCATAATCCTGAGTATGGTCTATGAGCTCTGTGTGGCCATTGTAATGAATTACTGAACCCAACAGAGAAGTAGAGAGTGCTGTGGGAGGGACGGTTGGTGTCAGAATTAGTAAAGATGGCAGAGAGAGGAGGCTTGTCTGGCCTCCACCTCATGGGAGTCAGCCTTGTGCTGTTGATCTTGGTTCTCCTTCCCTCTGGTGGGGTTGGAGGAGGTCAGACACTGCCCCCGAGCTGTTTTAACAATGTGGTACATCCATACACTAGAATAGTACTCAGTAATAAAGAAAAATGAGGTTCTGATACACGCTACATCATGGATGAACCTTGAAAACATGATGTTGAGCGTAAGAAGCCAGTTGTAAAAGACCACATGTATTGTCTGATTCCATATTTATGAAATGTCCAGAATGGGCAAATTCACAGAGACGGAAGCAGATTAGTGGTTGCCAAGGTCTAGAAAGTGACTGCTTAATGGTCTGTGGTTTCATTCTGGGGTGATGAAAAGTTCTGGAACTAGATAGAAGTGATGGTTGTACAACCTTGTGAATGTACTAAATGCCACTGAATCGTTCACTTTAAAAAGGTTGAAAGGGTGAATTTTATGTTATGTGAATTTCACAACTAGAGATAAATAAAAAGAGCCACGGTGGCACAGTGGTTAAGTGCTCAGCTGCTAATGGAAAGGTTGGTGATTCAAACCCACCAACCGCTCCGTGGGAGAAAGATGTGGCAGTCTGCTTCCATAAAGATTACAGCCTTGGAAACCCTATGGGGCAGTTCTACTCTGTCCTATAGGGTCGCTATGAATCAGAATTGACTCAGCGGCAATGGGTTTTTGGTTTTAGAGATAAAAGAAAATGATTCTAAGCCAGACATCTTTGAAAAAGAATGTTAGGCCTCATAAAGCCAGAGCCTACCAAACATTGCTGTTACTGCTGCTTCCTATGCTGTGCAAGCACTCTCTTCTGGTCTTTAGCCTTCCAGGCTTTTAACTTGTCCTCAAACTCTATAAGAAGGGTGCATTTGCAAACGTTTACAAACTTGTGCCCGCTTCCCAATTTCTAGACCAAGCTAAAGGGAATAAGTTGGAGGTATGAGTGTCTCAAGGAACCCTGGTAGCACAATGGTTAAGTGCTTGCTCAGTCACTAATAGAAAGGTCCATGGTTCAATCCCACCAGCGGCTCCACAGGAGAAAGGACCTGACAATCTGCTCTCATAAAGAGTGAAAAACCAAAACCAAACCCATTGCTGTTGAGTTGATTCTGACTCATAGAGACCCTGTGGGACAGAGTAGAACTGTCCCATAGAGTTTCCAAGCCTGTAATGTTTATGGAAGCAGACTGCCACATCTTTTTCCTGTGAAGCAGCTGGTGGGTTCAAACTGCTGACCTTCCGGTTAGTAGCCAAGCTCTTAACCACTGCACCACCAAGGCTCCTTCCGTAAAGATTACAACCTAGGAAAGGCAGTTCTACTTTGTCCTACAGGGTCGCTGTGAGTCAGAATTGACTCAATGGCACACGACAACAATAACAACAACAATAACAGTCCCAGTTAGAACCTGAGGGACTAGAACCACATTATATATGGGACCGTTTTGCCTTACCTTAGACCAGTTACCATTGAGTCAATTCTGACTCATGGTGACCCCATATGTGACAGAGTAGAACTGTGCTCCATAGGGTTTTCAAATGGCTGACTTTTCAGAAGTAGATTGCCAGGCCTTTCTTCCCAGGTGCTTCTGGGTAGACTTGAACTGCCAACCTTTTGGTTAACAGCTGAGCATGTTAACCTTTTGCACCACCCAGGGACTTTGGTTGCCTTATCTTACCCCCCTCCCGAATTCAAACTTTCCTTCAAAGTGTAAGTGAGAACTTAAGCGTCATTGAGGAAGGCATGACTGGACTAAGGCCAGTAGGTAGGTGTCAACTCACCAACCCCGATTCTCCGAGAGTCTCAGCACTTACACAAAGTCCTCACATACATCCTAAAATCCAGATGACTGGGCCCGGCAGACTCAATGCCACTTTTTAAGGTAAGTACAGAAAATAACAAGTGTATAAGCTAACACCTAACAACAACAAAAGCTAACAAGCAGATTGTACTCATTGGAATCAAGAGAGAGGAAGTCCATGTGCGAAATATGGTTTTACTTATTGTTGATTACTGCTTTAAACATTTCCATTAAAAAGTAATGCTGCATCTGTCAAAATAATGATCTTTTCTTTATTATTATTATTTTTTACAAATATGATGGTCTTGTCATTGGTATACTAAATGCAGAAAGCAGGAATGTTAGAGCCCTTGGAAATCAAGCCTGCATTTTACATTTGATATAAAGCCCATGACTCAAGTAAGAGGGGGGCTGTTTGCATTCAGCAAATTCAGCAATCCCCTGTGAGCCAAGTGAAATTGGCTTAGGCCAGCACACCGTACTCCACAGGCACCCTGTGCTTGTTCTTGATAAAGCACCAAAGTTGCAGAGATACAATTTTTACATATTATCCGATAATGCAAGTAGGAAAAGTTGGGGAACATAAAGGAGAGGAAAGTTTTGGCCACATCAAATTGGAGGTGGATTACATTTTAAAATTATACCAAGTGGTAGGGGTTGTAGTGTGGTAAACAACTGTAGATGAGAATGGAAGTGAGCCTTGAGAGTTTTTCTTACGCTTTTCTTAGGCTTCTCACAAAATATTTAGTGAGTGTGAAACTCCGTATTAGTGGTCTTTCTTGAAATACTAGTGTAAGAACGTTCCTGAAAACAGCCTGTTTTCAGTCTTGTGACTTTGCAGATTTCACCGGAGGAAGAACTTGATCAGGTATTGGCTTAAAAAAGAGGCGCAACTCTTGTCTTATTTTCCTAGTGTTGCTATTAACAGAAGTATCACAAGGGGTGGCTTTAAAGAACAGGAATTTATTTTCTCACAGTTCAGGAGGCTGGAAGTCCAAATTAGAGTGTAGCTGTAGGGGGAGGTCCTTCCTTGTCTATTTCAGCTTCTGCTAGCTGCCAGCAATCCTTGGCGTTCCTGGGCTTGTAGATGCATCTGCCATCCGTGTGTGTCTGTCTTCACATGGTGTCTGTCTTCCCCTGTGTGTGTCTGTGTCTATTTAGATCTTTTTATAACTCAGAGGTGATTAGGTTTAGGATCCACCCTACACTAGTATGACCCCATCAACATAACAAAAGAAAACCCCTATTTCCAAGTAGAATCACATCCACAAGTACACGGGCCAGGACTTCAATATACATTTTGGGGGGACACAATTCAGTCCATAGCAATCCTTTTGTTGCTCTCCTCTTTGTTTGGAAGTTGCAAGCTCACCATGTGAGCCAGGTCTCTCTCCCCAAGAAAATGCACACGTGTCATTGTCATCACTGCACTCCACGGCCATCCTCATGATTCGCAAACGCTACTTGGCCTTTTCCAATCAAGAAGTCCAGCCTCATTGAAAATGCTGAAAACACACATCCCACCCATTTTTCTTTGGTGGTAAGGACTGTAAATATTTGTTACGCAGAATGGAAAGAAGGGGAGGACAGCAGCAAGTTTTTGTTAAATGCCTTTTGCCTGAATGTCCATGTAAGCTGAAAGATGCTGGGTATTGGTTCTCAGCTGGTTTTCAAAGGGGTGCATCTGGGAAAAGTGAATGGCGCGGGTACATTTATACCTGAAACCATGATTTGGGGCTCTAAGCCTCACATTTGAGTCACAAAAGGAAGGTTACGCCTCACCCAAGACAATACTTAGTCCAAGAAAAGGAAAGCCAATTTCTCTTGTTTGTTGACAGCTAATATTTTTGTGTGGAAAGTGGGGAGTGGAGGGAGGGGTGAAAGCAGTTTTAAATAGCTCAGAATCTCTTTCACTGTAGCTTTAAAGAGAAGACGAGCTGATTCAACCTGTTCCAGAACACTATGCCTATCTTTGCTGCTTTCCCCCTTTCTGAAGCCCAGAGATGAAGCAGGGGGGTAGGCCTGTACATGTTAAAACCATTCCAGTTCCTTTCACTCCCTCCCATTAGGCCCCAAACCAGGCCCTAAGCCATCCCTACCTGGTAGAGCTCAGTGGCAGTGCACTGAGTGGTCAAGGTCTTCACAGGTTCAAGGTCATCTTCATCACTGCTCAGCTTCAGGTCGTCCTCAAGCATCCTACAAAAAATCAGAGTGGCATTTGAGTTAGAAAGTGTCTTTTCTAAATCCTCCTCAGATCTATCTTGCAATGAGGATAAACTGTTGGAGCTACATTCTGACAGCTACAATTCTGTCAAAGGTGCAGAGGGAACCGCTATTCTTTCAGCTAATTAGATATTTGGGCTCTTATATTTATGTCATGCTCCACACACATCATCCCTCTCCACCTTCCCTTAAATCAGGGGGGAAAAAGGACTATTTCAGCATCTCAGGAGATGCCTGGAGTCTGTATATTTTTACTACTGAAAGGGCAATAAATGTACTGATCAATCACCATGTAGGTGGGATGTGGCATTGGATCTCTCCAAGACAAGATGCTCTGAGCCTCCCATGAGAGAATAAGGGCACAAGTCCACCCCTAGCTCTAAAGGCTGTTGTCAAAGTCTGCTGGGGCTCTCTGGATGACAGGCAACAGGCCCAGTGAACGGCCACTGCCTTTCAGTGCCCTCTGCTGCTGGGTAGCTCAGTGGCCACAAAATATCTGGGTGAGAAATGGATAGTCATTAACCTTTTGGTATATGGCCTATCTCTTCATGTAAAATTTGATCAAAGAGATGTAATCCCGTGATAAGGAAATGAAATCTTTCTCTCCTCAGCCAAGGTAACTGAGAAATACAAGTGGTGTGAATTTTGGTGATGGACTGGCACTTTCAAAATTGTTTATCAAGCAGACAGAGTCTTTTGTTTCTCCAAGAATATTAATTCTGGTGGCACTCCCCCACCCCAAGTTAGAGCTACAGCAGGAAGAGTGACTTCTTAGCTTAATGTTCCAGTTACACAGCCTTCAAAGACCAATTGGTGTTTCTATTTTTATGAATCAAGTACAACTTTAGACCTTTTCCCCTGGCTCCAAGTGGGGGCGCTCCCATCCTCTCTGGATCAATTGCCATTTCCTCAGAATGATCTGCTCTCTCTTGCTTCTAGGATCAGTCTCAGACTTCAGTCTCAGGCTGGAATTCTCTTCCTCATCACCACTGAAAAGCCTACTTTTCTTCTACAGCTCAGTCAGATACCACCTCCTCCACAAAAGCTTTCTAGAACCATCACCTCAGACAGAATACCTTTGAGATCTGTCCCCCACTCCCCAGATCCTTGTTTATGGCTGGTTCACAGCACTGCTTCCCACAGAGGTGACTTTTGTATGAATCTCTCTCCGCCACCAGTCCCTAAGATCCATGTGGGCAAGGGTTACAACTTATTCACATCTGTGTTTTTCACAGCATCCTTCCAGAGAAGATAGAGTCTACCACCCTCATTTTGCAGACAGTGAAAGGTTCAGAGACGTGAAATGCTTTGCTTGAGATTGCACAGCTAGTCAGTGCCACAGCCAGTCTTCAAATTGCCACTGTACCATGCTTCTCCCCCATGAAAGGAAGCCAGGAGGGAAAAAGCAGCTGATTTGATAAACAGGGGGAAACATTATTTTAGAGGTAGTATTCAAATATTAGGAAGAGAGATTCAGGTCGGGGTGGTTACCCAACATGATTCAAACTGCCGACCTTCTGTTTGGCAGCCTAGCTCTTAACCACTGTGCCACCAGGGCTCCAAAGAAAACACAGCTTCCCACTTTGATGCTCAGCCACAGAAAACCAGATTTGTTCACTGTGGTCTAAAAACCAGAGCCTGACATGAAGCATGACTGGTGGGAAGGACAGCTATTAGAGCTGGTTTCCGAGAAACTAAATTTGTAGGATTTATGATTGCCCTTCAAGAGATGAATGGATGTTTAGAAGATCTTCGAGAAGGAGAGAAAAATGCATCTTGGCATTTCCTTTGCAGTTGCAGGCTTATGACTCTGAACACATAATTCTTTATAACACATCGTGGTCAGTGAAGACTGTCATTCTTGTAAGCTATAGAACTGAAAGGTTTAAAAACTACCTATGCTTGTTAGGCTTCCTTTTCCATATGCATATTTATCTATATTTATATTTCTATGTAGGAAATATCTGCGTGTTAATTTACATTTAAGTGTTCAGCAAAATAAATGATATACCATTCCTAGCATTTAGAGGGCCCATTCTCTGTGTCAGGGAAGGTGCTAGACATTTGACCAGCAGCATCCCACTAGCTCCAGCTAGACCTTGAGAGTATATAGCATTTTCCTAGAGGGTATAACTTACAAAAGATAGTGTAATAAAACCAACAGCAACCATGCTAAAAACCACAAAATTAAACCACATATTAAAATGGAGTCAAAAGAATGAGATTCAACTAAGCATAAACTCTGCTATCTCGGGTAAGTCAGTGGCCCTCTCTAAGCCCCATTTGTGTCTTTCATCTGTTAAGTGGGAAAATAATTAAGGTCCCTCACAGAATGGTGGAGTCCCTGAGTGGTGCAAATGGTTAAGTACTCAGCTGCCAACCTAAAAGTTGGAGGTTCAAGTCCACCCAGAGGCACCTAGGCAGATAAGCGTGGTGATCTACTTCCGAAAAATCAGCCACTGAAAACCCTACGGAGCACAGTTCTACTCTGACACACAGGGGTAGCCATGAGTCAGAGTCGACAACAGCGGCAACAGTGTTTTGTTTTGTTTTTAACAGGGTGATGGTGGCGAGGTTAACATGAACTGATGGATGTGAACGTGCTTTATGAAAGCCCTACTTTCATGCAAGATAGCATTATTAGTATTTGAAGTGTATCATCTCAATTAGAAATAATGTAGGCCATTAATATTATTAACAAATGAATCACAAGCAGAAGTCTTGGGGAGCCCCTACTGCTCTCATTTTAATTTGCTGAGCATTCTAGAGGTAAGCCAGGCTAGCTCAAGAAGCCTCTTGCTACATCTTAAGGCAAAGAGAGTGCAGCTGGATCTGGAAGTGGACTCATGGTCTTTAGGTTTCTTCCCTTCTGGTAGAACTAGCGTATCCAGAGTCAGAGCATGGAGTTCAGCACCCAGCAGTCATTCTACTCTCCAGTCAATTCTATGTGATTTCAACACAGAAGTGAAATGCCCCTCAATGAACAATTCTAGAAATGGGCTGTCAATCTACATAGCAACTGACATTCAACACCCCTCAAGCAACAAGCTTGGTATGGATATGGTTAATAATAAAGGATAGTTTGAGGCATATGTTCAAGTCCTGGTAAACACAAGTCAAGGAAGTAACTAGGAAGGCAAACTACCATTAGTTACCTCTGGAGGTGTTAGGCATTCATTTCATTCCACTCCTTCCCTGACCTACTAAGCTTTATTATTGAATGTACATGTACTTGCTTGCGTTTTCATCCATAGCTAATGCTGAACAATACTCTAGGGAAGGCATAGGATTATGAAAGATTTTGGATTTAATTATTATAGCAGCCCCATTCACACCTATTGCAGTTAAGTTTGTCTCAGCAGAAAAATGCCAATCTCCTTTCATGAGGTTATAATTCCACAGACAAATTCATCCCGCACTGGGTATCTCAAAATATGAAAAAAATCGTGCTCATATAAATATATGGCTGTGTGTGTTATCTTAAAAAAACCCAACAAACTATGTTCTTCAGCTTTTCATTTAAATGAAAAAGAACAAAGATGTAAACTGGTTTAGTGGTTTCAGATGTTTATTCAGGGTTCACAGTGTCTGTGCAAAAACTCCATTTTTATGTTTGTGGCTTATAATCTCTATAGTATTAAGAAGAAGAATAGTCCACAAAACTGCATCAAAAAACAAAGTTATTGCCCTGAGGAGATGATCTATAAAAGCTCAGATGAGGAAATTGGAGGCAGATGAGATGGAATGAACAAAAAGAGGACTGAGGAGGCATCGTGAAGAGGAGGGAGAGCTGTACCCAGGATCATCTCCTTCCCTAACCCCCTGGGCCTCAAGCTGAACCTAGTGGCTTCAGAGGGCTCTTCTCATTGGGACATTCTAGGACACTATGGAATCATGAAGTCAGGAGACGTGTGCATCAGGGTTGTATCCTTTCACCATACCTATTCAATCTGTATGCTGAGCTGGACTATATGAAGAGGAACGGGGCATCAGGATTGGAGGAAGACTCATTAACAACTTACATTATGCAGATGCCACAACCTTGCTTGCTGAAAGTGAAGAGGACTTGAAGCACTTACTGGTGAAGCTCAAAGACCACAGCCTTCAGTATGGATTACTCTTCAACATAAGGAAGACAAAAATCCTCACAACTGAACCAATAAACAACATCATGATAAGCGGAGAAAAGATTGAAGTTGTCAAGGATTTCATTTTACGTGGGTCCACAATCAGTGCCCCTGGAAGCAGCAGTCAGGAAATCAAAAGATGCATTGCATTGGGCAAATCTGCTGCAAAAGACCTCTTTAACGTGTTGAAAAGCAAAGATGTCACCTTGAAGACTAAGGTGCACCTGACCCAAGCCATGGTTTTTTTCAATCGCATCATATGCATGCAAAAGCTGGACAATGAATAAGGAAGAGCAAAGAAGAACTGGTGCCTTTGAATTGTGGTGTTGGTGACGAATACTGAATATACCATGGACTGCCAAAAGAATGAACAATGTGTGTTGGAAGAAGTACAACCAGAATGCTCCTTAGAAGCAAGGATGGCAAGACTTTGTCTCATGTACTTTGGACATGTTATTAGGAGGGATCAGTCCCTAGAAAAGGACATCATGCTTGGTAAAGTAGAGAGTCAGCAAAAAAGAAGAAGACCCTCAATGAGATGGATTGACGCAGTGGCTGCAACAATGCGTTCAAGCATAACAACAATTGTGAGCATGGCCCAGGACTGGGCAGTGTTTCATTCTGTGGTACATAGGGTTGTTATGTGTCAGAACTGACTTGACTGCACCTAACAACAACAACATGGAATCATAAGACTACTCTCCACAAACCACCACCTGTCCGTGAGTTTGTTGTACTGTAAGGGCTTGTGTGTGTTGCTATGATGCTGGAACCTATGCCACTGGTATTTCAGATACCTGCAGGGTAGACAGGTTACAGCAGAGCTCGTCTGATACAGTGCTGGGAGATGAGGCCCCTAGGTTGGAAGGTACTGAAAATGCACGGTGACCACAACAATGGACTTGAGCTTACCAACAATCATGAAGATGGTGCAAGACCAGGCAACATTTTGTTCTGTTGTACATGGGGTCACCATGAGTCAGAGAGGACGCAACAGCAACAAACAACAACACTCTCCATCAACCTTGCCATTTGACATAGTGCAATGCTTAGGTGATTTTTAACAGGAAAAAAATAGAGGGCTTGACATATTATTAAAGAAGTTCTATGGGAAAGAAGCCTTTGGTGGAGACAGCATGGGCTAAGAGCAAGGGCTTGAAAGCCAGACAGACCTGAGTTCAAGCACAAGATTTTCTAATGGACTTTGGTCCTTAATCCAGCTATAAAAACTGTAAGTAACATTTATTTCAACGTGTCACCCAGTAGAGCTATCTATAGCAATTCCCAACATATGGCCATAGCACCTTTGTGTGATGAATAGCAGGGAATATTCTTCTATTGTTTAATTTTGTCAGAAAGCTTGAACGGCTAGGAGTTGTTGTGTGCCTTCCTGTAGATTCTACCTGGTGGCCTGAGCTTTATTCTCTACAGTGTACACTGGGGAGACTGGACTTGGAATGGTGTTGGAGATACAGCCAGCGCTTCCAACCTCCATTGTGCAGGGGAGGAGGAAGCTGCTTCATTCAGATTGTAGGCTCTCAACAAAAATGAGCAGCGATGTCCTCTGGCCCAACTATGTTGGCATCTTCTGGGCACTAGCTTTAATTATGACTGTATTCCTGAGCACCAGAGCTGATGGCAATCAGAGTAAGCTTTTGATGGCTCCAAATGAACAGCACAGAGTCCAGGGGATGCGTGAGACTTATGCTTTCTCATCAGGCAGTGATACTGTGGGCCCTCTTCTCTAATCCTGACTTAGCCCTATTGACTTCTCACATGGCACGTCCTCTTCATAAAGTGGGCTGGGAGGAGAGAAACATGAATGGTTTAGAATTACTCAGGGAATTATATATTTTCCTACCTGGGGTTTTGTAGTCTGTGCAGCATTGACTCATTTGGTTGTAGGAAGGCAGGCGATGAGGACAAGGTGGTGATATTTTCAGAGCAGTCATTTGGTTACCCTGAGGCAAAGGTGCTCAGGCTTTTTGCTCAAGAGGAGCTGCATTGAATTTTCCCAAGGTTTTCAGTTAAGAGTTTCGCTTGGATTCAGTGACCAGTCCACTGGGAATGCTGGAAAGTCCTGCTCTGAGGGCTCTGGCCATGAAACCAGTTCGAAGATCTATAGTCTAGTCTAAAGGGATATGTCTCCAAGATCTATCCGGTGGGGCCCTCTGGCTCATGCCATATACTGGGCCCACAGCCTGGGCTTAAACTCCTTTGTGCCTCCTGCCATAAGCATGCAGACCAGGGAAGGAGTGTCTTCTCTAGCTGGTGGGCTTTTAGGACTTTCAGAAAATAGGCATCTCATAAGGTTACTTTAGAGGGCAGTGGTGGTTCAGTGGTAGAATTCTCACCTTCCGTGTGGGAGACCTGAGTTCAATTCCCACCCAATATACTTGATGTGTGGCCACCACACCACCATGTGTGGAGGCTTGGGTGTTGCTAGGATGCTGAACAGGTTTCAGTGGGGCTTCCAAACTAAGATGGACTAGGAAGAAAGGTCTTAAAACCTTCTGAAAATTAGCCAGTGGAAACCCTATGGAGCACAACAGTCCAATCCTGTCGTGCATGGGGTCATCATGAGTCAGGAGCCAGCTTGACAGTAGCTGAAAAGAACAACAAGGTTACTTTGGTTCCTTAGCTTGAGAACTGACAGTTCCCTTAGGGATCATCTAATCTAGGGGTTGGCAAACAGAGGTCCTCAGTCCAAAACCAGCCCTCCTCCTGTTTTTGTACTGCCCATGAGTTAAGAATGGCTTTTACATTTTTAAATGTCTAGCAGAATATTTTGTGACACGTGAAAATTATGTGAAATTTAAATTTCATTGTCTATAAATAAAGTTTTGTTGGAACACAGCCACTCCTATTTGTTTACAGAATTGCCTGTGGCTGTTTTCATGCTACAATGGCTGAGCTGACTAGTTGCAACAGAGACTGTAGGGCCAAAAAGCCTAATATATTTACTATCTGGTCCTTTCCAGAGAAAGTTTGCCAGCCATTCTTCTAGGTCAATGGTTTTCCAGAATCTTTTCGCTCAAGAATCCTTTCCTCTGTTAAATGAAATCTTACAAAGAACCCCAAATATAAAACAAATTAAGGCAGGGCTTCTTTGGTCGCAGCCAGTTTTGGGGGGAGGGGAGCTCTGGAGAGCCCCAGGGATTGGAGGAACATATTTTGAAAACAACTTATCCAGTCAAGTGTCCTCATGCTATGTAGGTAATTGTGGCACCATGGATATTGCAATTGCATATTTAACCTCTCTAAACCTCAGTTTACTCCTCTGTGCAATGGGAATAAAAATAATATCTACCTCAGAGATTCAAGAAATCCTGAATGTCTGCTTGGCCTGAGTGCTGAGTACATAGAAAGTAGTAGCAGAAAAAAGAAAAAAGTAACTATGTCTTTTCTAGATGTATATGTGGTACATATGGATTTATATCTACATTGCATACATAAGCCAAAGCTAATAGTGTGAGCCTTGATGTATATGACTATTGACTTGTATCAAACTGCCACCTCTTCAAGCTTGGACTGCCTTGGAATTGATCACATAAATTCAGCACAATACCTATTTTCTGCTCTATGGTCATTATTTTGAATTTGTTTTGCATTTTCTTGGTATATTTCTTTGGTTTATGCAATCTTCTCTCAATGTGGGAACTCAAGTTATCATGCAAATGACAAAGCGCCTAATAGAATTCAGATGGTTTTTAAGAATATGTTATACACCCCAAAACACTATGGTATCATTTTTCAGGGGTTGTGTCTGTGGAAGCATCTAAGAGTGGATTTCCCTAGAGAAGACCCAGTAGAGCAAACTGGTCCTGAAAACAAATGCTGGGATAATTCCAAAGGGGAAAAGAGAATCTTTTGTCTTAAAAACAGTCTCAAGCATGGATCTTGATAGTTGACGCTCCTCTCTCCAGTCATCTTGAAAGAATTTCCTTTGAGACATACTGGGCGATATGGGAAGTCATCCAAGTGGAGTAAGAGGGGTTCACCGAAAACCATTTACTGGGCCTAGTATGGGTGGGTGAGATAATACTGCAGCAGTTAAGAGCATAGTCTTTGGAGTTGGGCTAGGTCGACTGTGAACCTCAGCTCTACAACTTACTGGATGTGGACTTTGATAAGCTTTAGTTTTTAGTTTTCTCATCTGTAAAATGGGGGCAATAATAGTACCTATTTCAGAGGGTTGGTGTGAGAATTAAATGAGATTATGTATGTATAATGGTTAGCAAGCACTTGGTAATTACTATTATTATCATTATTATTTGCCAGGACTGTGACTGTGCTTGACCCTGGGGAAGAATATATGAGTGAGGCATGGTCCCTTCCCCTAACAAGCTTGCAGTTTAGCAAGGGCAATGGCAACATACATAAATCATGACAATGCCATGTTGTAAGTCCAATGGCAGAGGCATGTACAAAGGGCAAAAAGAAGGAACGTCTAAGTCCACTTGGAGAGTCTGAGGAAGGCTACATGGAAGCAGTGACATCCGAGCAGGGTCTAGAGGAGAAAGAAGGGAACAAGCAGCCAAGGCAGAGCAGAGGTAGTAAAAGGCTGGAGTCTTTGAGGGAAGAATGGGATGCTTGGTGTGTCTGGAGTATACTATGTGTAGGTGCAAGTGAAGAAAGATGAGCCTAGAGGTAGGTTGGGATTAGATTGGGCCACATCTTTTTCTGAAGTACAGTGGGGATGGGAAACCACTGTTTTGAAGCAGAGGTGGGGAATGGAGAGTCAGCAGTAGAGTTCTCCGGCAGTAACAGAGATTTATTGGAACATAGATTTATTGGAAGTAGGAGGCAGCAAGGAGATTAGTTAGACCATCATTGCTATAGCAGTCCAGGTAACAGAGGGTGGTGACTTGGGCCAGGGCATGGACTATGAGGATAGGAGAGAGAAGGGAGCAGATTCTGAGATTCTGGAACCATTTCAGAATTAGAATGCACTGCATTTGGACACTGATGACGCTGACATCCAAGGTCTTTTTTCCTCACTCTGAAGGCACTGCATTTACATCACCAATCCTGCTGAACTCCGAAGTGGGCACACCCTCCCCACTCCCACCAACTAGGCTGCCTCTCTAGATTGACGAATGTCTCTTCATTCATTCTCCCCAGGTGCAGATACGTATGCCAGGACATTTGCTACCAGGAAGAAGGAGTATCTCTAGCACTCAACCTTTCTCTTTGGAGACAGACCTGGTTAGCTTCATTCCTGATTGATAAGGAAATACAGGTTTCTTGCCAAGAAGCCTTCATTTTGGGGTTGTCCTTCTCAGCCTTCCCTCAGCTTGTTAGAGTAAGCACAGCTGATTAGAGAGAAGAAACCCCTGTGGTTACCTCCGAAGTACCTCCCAATCACAGAGGGTACTTCATTACTCATCTCTCCACATCAGCCCCTAATTGTTAAAGGATTAAGTAAAGAACTCCTTTATCAAGCTGGTTCATTAATCTCCATCTAAGGAAGCTCTTCAAAACAACTGAAATATTAAGTTGCTGTTAAGTGCACTACAACTCATGCCTGCTGACAGCCATTGTGCCTGGCATTAAACTCGATGGGGGCAAGCACCAGCTCTTGGTTATATCGGAGGCACTGCAAATTTCCAGCTGCTGATAACAGAAGTCCTTAGCTTGGAATGCTTTAAACTGTTTCTCAAACCCATTTCAACAGAAACGTTGCCAAGAAGGGCTGTTTACCTGAATTGACACAGCAGATAGGATTTCCTTTATGCTGATGCATAAAGAATTCATATTTCATTTCAGATTGTTTAAGCAAAATATTCAAACCTGACAATTTAGGTCCAACTAAAATGTTGACAGCAACGTTGCTCAGTTGTTTATGAAAATCCCACCTGATTTATATGCTCAGCTCTTTCTGCTGCATCAAAATGACTGCTCATGCTTTTGTTTAGGGTAGAAGGAGATAGATTGTCTTATAACCCATATTGACAGTGTTTCAACCCTATAGAATCCTAGAGCTGGGAAGACCTTGTAGGGTACATGTAGCCCAGGATGCCTGGAAGCATTTCCAGCAGGTGAGCATGAATACCACCTGTCAAGCACACACATACAAGACAGGGCAAGGTGAAAGGCAAGGCCAAGGCCCAGGCCTGACTGATTCAACTAGTAAAAGCTACAGCAATCTACTTTTAGATTCAGAAAGAAAGGGAGGATAGCCAAAAGTGCCAGTTTCCTGAGATCCTTGTCCCACACACACACACAAACTGAAAAAAAGGAGGCCGGACGACCGTACAGTGAGTTGTGGGACAATGTTGCTGAGGAGCTTATTCTACTCTTCAGCAAAGTGGTTTTATAGTCTGCAGCTCTATTCTGGGGTGTGGGGTGTGGGACAGAGAGCCCCATACCTCATCAGAACCTGTGAAGCAGTGGGAAACTGTCTTGTGACAGCCTCCTAGAGGAGGTAGGGAGGCGAGTGGGAGATGGCCTTGAATTACCTTCACCATCCTCGCATCCTTTCGTGTTCTGAGGTGTTCCACCAGGACTCAGATTTGTGGTCCAAGCTTTGGCTCATTTGGCTACCTGCAGAGTCTCCATGCTGCCATGGCAGAGCTGATCCCCTACACCACCATGACATCCCAATCAGTTAATAACTGCTTGTTACGGGGCCTGCTTTCAGATCCCAGTCCCATACTGAACAGATTCATTTACTAATGTCTCAGGTAAAACATGCTGCCCACATTTCAGTTCAAGAAAAGGTAGGAGTATCATTACCACAAGCAGAACAAGAGCCCGTAGACCTGTTTCTTTGGTAGGAGAAATGAATGTGAGCTACGCTAGCTATAACTCATCAGGCACCGCCCCTTTGAGTCAAGAACACACATCTGCAAGAACTAGCCAACATTCAGAGTCCTCAGAGACCAGTGGCTTTCCTCTCCAATGCCAACGGAGCCACCTGTGGCTACTGAGCACAAAGAAGGGTTCAGTGGAGGGATGGAGACTTCTCTGCAATCAGATGTGCCCAGGTCAAAACTCTTACTAGCTGTGTCACCGTAGATCAGATTCCTTCAATTTCTGCATGCCTCAGTGTTCTCATCTGTGAAACGGGGATCATAATAGCACCACCTTATAAGATTGCTGATTCTTAAATGAGATGACCAACTTCAAGTTCGTACCACATAGCAAGTGTCCAATCTTTATCATCTCTAACGAGTATTGGCTCGAGATAGTTCAGCCTGTATTATCCTGAACACATCAAATGTCATTTGATTTGGAACCAAGGAAAACTAGAGAAATGTGTTCTCCTGCGAAAGCAAAACTTGAGGGAAGGTAAAAACTGTACTTTTGCCACAAATAGCTTTTACATGCCAGAAACAGAGGTAGATCAGTTTTTTTTAGCACAGAGACAGTCTTTATTAATATTATTATATCAACTTTTTCAAAGCTTGAAAATTCAAATTTGTATAAAATTAAACTGAGCTGCATATCATAAAATATTAATCTACCAGATTCTAGGAGTGCAAAGGCAGTTTAATATTGAGAAATCTGTTACTATAATCATTAGTATAATCAACAAATCAAAATGTTAAAAACCATACGATCATCTCAATAGATGCCAAAAATATACTCGATAAAATTTCATATGTGTTTCCGATTGCAACTCTTTGAAGACTAGGTAGAGAAGGATACTTCCTTTCTGGATAAAATATGAGGGGCACAACTGCCAACCGAAAGGTATGCTTTAATAGATAGGAAGGTTAGATCAATTTTTAAACATATATACTTTGAAATGAAAATGGAACCACAGAGGATTGTGCTCCAAGTGTTTTTAAAAATCAGTATTAATGTTGATTCATGGGCTGGAGGGAACACAAACAGACTAGTATCATCCAATGACACCATTTGTTCCGATAATGACTCCAACTTAAACAGTTGTAAGGCATCACATATGGCTTCCACAAGCAATTCTTCCCATGTAGGTAAAGATGAAATGAGAATGTGACACGAAAAACCTCAGTTTCCACCTTCACATTTCATAAATTATGAATCCTTTAAAAATACATCAGCATTTTATCAACATCCATGTCTGTTGGCAAGCTTTATAACTGCAGAGATGCTGGGTAGTCTGATTGAAAATGTGATCCCATTGTTTTAACAAAATGAGAATTGTTTTCGAAGGGGCTCCACGATGTCTGGGCATATATTTTCCCTAAGTAACAGTATGAGGCATGCATTTCCCCCGAGAATTCAACGTTGATGTTGATGCAATTGACTGCCAAGCCAATTCTACACTGGCTCTAATACAGAGGAATTTTCTGAGCATTTTGAGTAATGGGACTGAAATAATTTAACAGCTCCTTCTGTGCATGTTAAATGAGTTGCATGATATATTTAGCTTCTGCAGAAAACTTGTTTACACTATAAATTATAGCACATGGCACAATCACACTGATGCAGAAAGCCAGCCATGTTGAGTCATTTTGGCCATCTCTTTCCAAACTTGAGCTTAGTGCAAGTGAATTCCCTGCGGCTCACAACACACCGTGGGTGTTTCTTAAGCCCCTTGACCCTGCTAAGCACATGTAAGAGCATCATCTTAGCACTGCCCTTGAGTCCTAAAGAAGGGTTGAACCAGGTGACTTCTGAGAGAGGGATTCTCCAGATGAGGGAGGGCCTACTGTCCATAAGTGACATACAGATCTAAATTGTTATGTACTAACACTTACTAATAGATTAGAAGGGACTGGCTTTCTAATTGTGAAACACAGAAATAACCTGGCTGCCTAATGATCAAGGGCTCTGGTAAATCCACTCTCATAAGAGGTGACATGATGTAAAGGGAAGATCAAAGACTCGGGAGTTGGAGGAACTGGGGTTCCAGTCCGGGGTCTTGCATTTACTAGCTATGCAAATCCAGGCAAACGGTTGAAGTTAACCTCTCTGAGCCTCAGTTTTTTCATCTCTAAAATTAGGATGCTGATTTTACTTTGCAGGGTTGTTTCGAAGAGTAACTGAAACAATATAAGAATAGGGTCTGATGGTGAGTGCTTAACAAATGCTACTACTTTTACTATTACTTATGTTAGAAATCATTTTAGCCAGGTTCTTAAACTGATGCATTCGGAAGTAGCCTTAAAAGGAACACCGCAGAGGAACTCACCAGGTCTCTGGCATAAAAAAGCAGTTTAAGTGACCACAGAGAACCATTGGAGTAGGTTTTACATACTGTAGACAAAAATCTTATGAAATTGGAGATCTAGTCTTTAAAAATTTGGCTTCAGGTAAGAAGGTGCCAATTCTGAATACTTATCCCAGCACTAGACTATTTCTATCCTGTTATTCATAGACTCATATTCCTCATAGATGGGTAACTAGCTGTCTAGATAGAGAAACACAGAGAGTGATAAATACAGATATACAGACAGTGACAGATCCCAAGGCTGGCCAACAGTCATCAGTTAATATCGAGAACTATAACATCTATTCAGGATAAAAATGTAATCACAACAGATAAAATAGCTTCGGTCATCTGGGAATGAAATGTTGGTAAAACCAAAGCACGTAGAACCTTTCAAAGAACTGTGGTGGTGCAGTGGTTAAACACTTGGCTGCTAACTGAAAAGTCAGCAGTTTGAACCTACCAGCTGCTCCATGGAAGAAAGATGTGGCAGTCTGCTTCCATAAAGATTTATAGCCTTGGAAACACATCCTACCAGAACCTTTGGGACACAGCAAAAGCAGAGCTCAGAGGTCAATTTATAGCAATAAATGCATACATCCAAAAAGAAGAAAGGGCCAAAATCAAAACATTAACCCTACAACTGGAACAAGTAGAAAGAGAGCAGCAAAAGAAGCCCACAGTTTCCAGAAGGAAGAAAATAATAAGAATTAGAGCAGAATTAAATGAAATAGAGAA
>NW_004444015.1:657909-679936 GCF_000243295.1 Trichechus manatus latirostris
CCAGAAGAAAGGAAATAATAAGAATTAGAGCAGAATTCAATGAAAAAGAGAATAGAAAAACAATGGAAAGAGTTAACAAGACCAAAAGCTGGCTCTTTGAAAAGATCAAAAAAAATGATAAGCCATTGGCCAAACTTGCAAAAGAAAAACAGGAGAGGAAGCAGATAACCCGTATAAGAAATGAGATGGGTGATATCACAACAGACCCAACTTAAATTAAAAGAATCATAACAGAATACTATGAAAAATTGTACTCTAACAAATTTGAAAACCTAGAGGAAATGGACAAATTTCTAGAAACTCACTACCTACTTAAACTAACACAAACAGAGGTAGAACAGCTAAATAAACCCATAAGAAAAGAAGATATTGAAAAGGTAATTAAAAAAACTCTCAACAAGAAAAAGCCCTGGCCCAGATGGCTTCACTGGAGAATTCTATCAAACTTTCAGAGAAGAGTTAACACCACTACTACTAAAAGTATTTTAGAGCATAGAAAAGGACGGAATGCTCGCAAACTCATTCTATGAAACCAGCATAACCATGATACCAAAACCAGGTAAAGACACCACAAAAAAGAAAATTACAGACCAATATCCTTCACGAACCTTGACGCAAAAATCCTCAACAAAATTATAGCCAATAGAATTCGACAGCATATCAAAAAAATAATTCACCATGACCAAGTGGGATTCATACCAGGTATGCAGGGATGGTTCAACATTAGAAAACAATCAATGTAATCCATCACATTACTAAAACAAAAGACAAGAACCACATGATCTTATCAACCGATGCAGAAAAGGCATTTGACAAAGTCCAACACCCATTCATGATTAAAAAACTCTCAGCAAAATAGGAATAGAAGGGAAATTCCTCAACATAATTAAGGGCATTTATACAAAGTCAACAGCCAACATCATCCTAAATGGACAGAGTCTGAAAGCATTCCTCTTGAGAACAGGAACCAGATAAGGATACCCTTTATCACCACTCTTATTCAACATTGTGCTGGAGGTCCTAGCCAGAGCAATTATGATAGAAAAACAAATAAAGAGCATCCAAATTAGTAAAGAAGAAGTAAAAGCATCTCTATTTGTATATGATATGATAAGTAGAAAAACATACTTGCTCATGAATAGGAAGACTCAACACTGTGAAAATGTCTATTCTACCCAAAGTGATCTACAGATACAATGCAATCCCCATCCAAATTCCAATGGCATTTTTTAATGAGATGGAGAAACAAATCACCAACTTCATATGGAAAGGGAAGAGGCCCCGGGTAAGTAAAGCATTACTAAAGAAGAACAAAGTGGGAGACCTCAAACTACCTGATTTTGGAACCTATTATACCGCCACGGTAGTCTAAACGGCATGGTACTGGTACAACAACAGATACATAGACCAATGGAATCCAGATGTAAATTCATCCACTTATGAGCAGCTGATATTTGACAAAGGCCCAAAGCCCATTAATTGGGGAAAACACAGTCTCTTTAACAAATGGTGCTGGCATAACTGGATATTCATCTGCCAAAAAATGAAACAAGACCCATACCTCACACCATGCACAAAAACTAACTCAAAATGGCTCAAAGACCTAAATATAAAATCGAAAATGATAAAGATCATGGAAGAAAAAGTAGGGACAATCCTAGGAACCCTAATACATTTCATAAATAGAATACGAAGCATAAGTAACAATCCACAAGCAACAGAAGAGAGACTAGATAACTGGGAGCTCCTAAAAATCAAATGCTTATGCTCATCAAAAGACTTCACCAAAAGAGTCAAAAGACAACCTACAGACTGGGAAGAATTTTTGGCTACCACAAATCCGATCAGCGTCTAATCTCTAAAATCTACAAGATACTGCAAATCCTCAACGACAAAAAGACAAATAACTCAAAAAATGGGCAAAGGATATGAACAGGCACTTTACCAAAGAAGATATTCAGGTGGCTGACAGACACATGAAGAAATGCCCACGATCATTAGCCATTAGAGAAATGCAGATCAAAACTGCAATGAGATATCATCTCACCCCAACAAGGTTAGCATTAATCCAAAAAATACAAAATAATAAATGCTGGAGGGGTTGTGGAAAGACTGGCACACTTATACACTGTTGGTGGGAATGTAAAATGGTACAACCACTTTGGAAATTTATTTGGTGCTTCCTTAAAAAGCTAGAAATAGAAGTACCATATGACCCAGGAATCCCACTCCTTGGAATCTATCCTAGAGAAATAAGAGCCGTCACACGAATTGATATATGCACACCCATGTTCATTGCAGCACTGTTCACGATAGCAAAATGATGGAAACAACCTAGGTGTCTATCAATGGATGAATGGATAAACAAATTATAGTATATTCACACAATGGAATACTATGCGATGATAAAGAACAAGGATAAATCCACAAAACATAACATGGAGGAATCTGGAAGGCTGAGTGGATTTAGTCAGTTGCAAAAGGACAAATATTATATAAGACCACTTATGAGAACTCAAGAAAAGTTTTAAACACACAAGAAAACATTCTTTGATGGTTACGAGGGTGGGGAAGGAGGGAGAGGGGTATTCACTAAGTAGATAGTAGGCAAGAATTATCTTAGGTGAAGGGAAGGACAACATATACTACAGAAGAAGTCAGCACAACTGGACTAAACCAAAGCTAAGAAGTTTCCTGAATACAACCAAACACTTAGAAGGACAAAGTATCAGGGGTGGGAGTCTGGGGACCAAGGTTTTAGGGGACATCTAGGTCAACTGGCATAACAAAGTTTATTAAGAAAATGTTCTGGATCCCACTTTGGTGAGTGGCTTCTGGGGTCTTAAAAGCTAGCGAGCGGTCATCTAAGATGTATCAATTGGTCCCAACCCACCTGGAACAGAGGAAAATGAAGAACACCAAAGACACAAGATAAATATTAGCCCAAGGGACAGAAAGGGCAACATAAACCATAGACTTCATCAGCCTGAGACCAAAAGAACTAGCTGGTGCCTGGCTACCACCAATGACAGCCCTGTCAGGAAACACTTAACAGGGAGTCCCTGACGGAGCAGGAGAAAAGTAGGGTGCAGAACTCAAATTCTAGTAAAAAGACCAGACTTAATGGTCTGACTGAGACTGGAGGGACCCCAGAAGACATGGCCCCCAGACTCTCTGTTAGCCCAAAACTAGAACCATTCCCGAGGCCAGCTCTTCAGACAAAGAATAGACTGGACTACAAGACATAAAATGAAACTCGTGAAGAGTGTGCTTCTTAGCTCAAGTAGATACATGAGACTAAATGGACAGCTCCTGTCCGGAGGTGCGATAAGAAGGCAGAAGGGGTCGGGAGCTGGTTGAATGGACATGGGAAATCCAGGGTGGAAAGGAGGAGCGTGCTGTCACAGTATAGGGCGAGCAACTAGGGTCACATCAAAATGTGTGTATAAATTTTTGTATGAGAAACTAACTTGAATTGTAAATTTTCACTTAAAGCACCATAAAAAAAAAACTTAAAAAAAAAAAAGAAGATGTACCGCCTTGGAAACCCTATGGGGCAGTTCTACCCTGTCCCATAGGGTCTTTGTGAGTTGGAATCAACTCGATGGCAAGGAGTTTGGTTTGGGTTTGGTTTCAGCCTTTCATGTCACTTCTGTCAGCTGTGTAGCTAGGACATGAGGGTTTACACGTCAATGAATCTGAGTTAGATGGTTGTTGTTTTGTTGGTTGCTGTTGAGTCGATTCTTACTCATGGTGACCCCATGAGTGCAGAGTAGAACTGCTCTGTAGTATTTTCAATGCTGTGACCTTTCGGAAGTAGATTGCCATGCCTGTCTTCCGAGGTGCCTCTAGGTAGGTTCAAACTGCCAACCTTTTGCTAATAGTAGAGCACTTAACTGCTTGCACCACCCAAGGACTCTTGAGTTAGTACTAGCTAATAATAACAATCTGTCCTTAGTGAGGTCAGTTTAATGTGGTCCTATTCACTTATGCAAGTGCTCTAACAGATCACCTCCCAAGTAACCTGGGAGGTTGTACTTTTATATTCTCTGTTTTCAGGTGAGGAAACTCAGGCTTAGAAAAGTCAAAAAGACAACCCACAAAATGGGAGAAAATATTTGCAGGTCATATATTTGATAAGCATCTAGTGTTCAGAATATATAGAGAGCCCTGGAAAGTCAACAAAAAAAGGATAGGTAACCCAAATAGAACGGGCAAAAAGACTTGAATAGACATTTCTCCAATGAAGAGATATAAATGGTCAATAATCACATGAAAAGATGCTCAACCCCATTAGTCATTAAGCAAAAAACAAAACAAAACAAAACAAAAAACAAACCCGTTGCCGTTGAGTTGATTCCGATTCATAGAAACCCCATAGGACAGAGTAGAACTGCCAAGGAGCAGTTGGTGGATTCAAACTGCCAACCTTTTGGTTAGCAGACGTAGCTCTTAACCACTGTGCTGCCAGGGCTCCTATTAGTCATTAGGAAAATGCAAATCAATACCACAATGCAATACTACTTCCCTTCCACTAGGATGGCCATTATCAAAACGATAGACAATAACGTGTGTTGGTGAGGATGCAGAGAAATTGGAGCCCTTGTGCATTGTTGGTGGGAAAGTAAAATGGTGCAGCCATTGTGGAAACAGTTCGGTAGTTCCTCAAAACGTTAAACATAGAACCAAAATCAAACCCGTTGCTGTTGAGTTGATTCCGACTCCTAGCGACCCTATAGGACAGAGAAGAACTGTCCCATAGAGTTTCCAAGGAGCACCTGGTGCATTCGAACTGCCGACCTTTTGGTTAGCAGCCGTAGCACTTAACCACTACGCCACCAGGGTTTCCAGAACTACCATATGACCCAGCAATTCCACTCCTAGGTATATAACCAAAAGACTTGAAAGCAGGGACTCAAACAGATACTTGTACACCAGTGTTCATAGCAGCATTATTCACAATAGACAAAATGTGGAAGCAATTCAATTGTCCACCAGATGAATGGATAAACACAATATGTCCATCCTTACAATGGACTATTACTCAGCCCTAAAAAGGAATGAAGTTCTGATACATACTGTGACATGGATGAACCTTGAAGACATGATGTTGAGTCTAATAAGTCAGACACAGACGGACGTCTACTGTATGGTTTCGTTTGTATGAAATACCGAGACTAGGCAAATCCATAGAGACAGAAAGCAGAGTGGCGGTGGCTAGGGGCTGGGGGAGGGGAGATGAGGAGCGACTGATAACGGGCACAGGCTTTCTTGCAGGGGTGATGAAAAAGCTCCAAAATTGACTGTGGTAATGGTGGCACAATTCTGTGAATATACTAAAAACCGTTGCAATGTACACTACAAAAGGTGAATTTGTGGTATGGGAATTATATCTCAATAAAGCTGTTATATATATTTTGAGGGGCGGGAATCTGGGAATGGCAACCCCAGCCTGCCTGATGCCAAGCCTGCATCCCTATCCACTGCGCTGACCACCCTGCCTGACGAACATTGTCAGAAGGTCCCAGATGCATTCCTGCTCACATCTACAGAGAAAAACACTGCAAGAAAATGAGCTCTTTCTTCCACCCAATCCCCTTCTCCCTCCATTTTTTCCTACTTTACAACTGAAATTGATACAGCCAGCAGAAGCGTCACCCAGGGAAAAGGGCTTTGTCTTTTCCAGGAGAAACAAAGCAGCCCATAAAGAGACAGCTGTCTGGATGGGGAGAGGACCAAGGCGAGAACCTGCCAGCAAAGCCTGCTCCACCCCTCCCTGACTCCATCATGTCCAAACCCGAGGCTCGTAAAGAACAGCATCTGTCCAGGCGGAGGCAGCCTCTCCCCAGTACACAACACTTGCCCCTGCCTACCCACTGGACAGAACCCAAAGGCAGGCATGGGATTACTGTGGTTGGCAATTTGGAGGAGTTGCTCTAATTGGACGTCAGGCTAATGGAAGGAGGCTCACATTAGCTGTTAAAGGAAATGCTGGGGTGAGGATGTGGCTTTGGTACCAGACTGATGGTTTTCTACGGCAATGCATTAAGCACAGGTAAAACGGGACTCAGAATCTCTTTAGGAGGAGGATTTCGAGGTAGGGAAAAGGTGTGTGTTCTCGCTGGTCTGATGTGCAGGCTGCCCGGGACTGCAGTGGGTTCACCGGGCCTGGGCCTCCGCTGGTGAATCAATTTCCAGCCCCTGACACGTGGGATTAGGGAACCTGGCTCCTATCAAGGCACGGCACTGACACGCAGCTCCTACGGTAATGCAGATATTAGATCGCAGATGCAATTTAAATTGGGGTTCCCTTGAGCTGAGAGATAATTTCCCTGTAATCCTCTCCTGGTTGCCTAGCATCTAACCTTCACAATTTTAGCTATGACACTATAAAAATGTCCATGCCGCTCCTTGTCAAGCAAGGGGCGTCCTCCCCGCTGCCATCCCCAGGAACCCTGTTTCCCATCATTATGAGCACTAAGAACGTCTTCCAGCTGCCTTGAACTTGACACAGACTTTGCTGCCATGTCCGCCACTGCTCACCGTCCGTTCCTTGACCTGGCCAAGAAATAGCCAGGGCTGTCTCCAGGAGCACTCCCTGTCCCTGGGGCGGCCCTCCTGGAGATTATGAAGGCCACCTGAACTGCTGGCAATTTCCAAATGTGGCGTGTCTGGCTGCCCCCTGGTTTTCAGACCACGGAGTCATAGGGGTTTTCCCCTCTCATTCTTCTTGCCTTTTGTTATTTTTAATCGCCCACCTATCAGGGCCAAATTGCCTTGTAACTGTCTGTGGAGCTTGCATCTGACAGAGATAGCTGCTATTGTTAATAGGAGCCTTCACTTCAGCCCATTTAACTTGCCTCAGTTTGACAGCTTCACAATAGCCACCTTCCCTCGAAAGAAAACTGTGATTTAGGGGAGAGAGAATGTGGGACAACAGCCTGATCCATCTCTTGGTCTCCAGCGGGTTCTCTTGGCATCAAGTCCCACCAAACAGCCGGAGAATGAACTAGCAGGCAAACTAGCCGGCCGGAAGTCCGGCTTGGTTAAGGACCCTGGGAAGATCCTCAGAGCAGAGATGCTCACCAAGAATGGGGGGCTGCCTCCTCCGAACATTTTGTCTCCGTAGGAAAAAGTAGATCTGTTGGTGCTTCTCAATACTTTATCCATTTCCCAAGTAGTGGTTAAGTGGCTTCTCTTTCCTTGGTATTTGCAGTAACAGTGCTAGCTGGAAATGAATGCTTGCAGGTGCCCACTGAGTCCGCTTTCTAAATCCAGGCTGTTCTGCGAGGGTGAGGAAGAAGGGTGACCCCCCCTCCCAGGGCGCGATTCATGCCCCTGAACACCCCCTGTCTGGAATGGGGCAGAATGGAGCAATTGATCACTACTGCAGGTGAGGGAGCACAGTTCACAAAGGTTGTTAGTGTCACTACCATTCAGAGAAGGCGAGGTGGGGAAATGGGCTTTATTTCAGTCTCCAGTTAGCCCACACATGGGCTTTCAGGGGCCATGCGTTCATACCCCTAATAGCTATACTTTCATACAGCTGCTTCATCATCTAATTACTTGGGGAAAGAAACATTTAGCGGTATGTCAGTAACATGTTCGGAGTCCCTGGGTGGCATAAACGGCTAAGCGCCTGCCAGCTAATAGAAAGGTTGGCGGTTCGAATCCACCCAGAGATGCCTTGGAAGAAAGATCTAGTGATCTACTTCTGAAAGATCACAGCCATGAAAACCCTATGGAGCACAATTCTACACTGACATGCATGGGGTCACTATGAGTCGGAATCGACTCAACAGTAACAGGTTTGTTGTTTTTTTTTTTTTTTGGTTTTATGAACACAAATGAAGCCAAATTAACATCTGGTTGTCTTATACTTAAAATAGGATTGTTCACCTTAAAAAAATAGCGTTGAGCTCATCTATGTGCCTACTGTCACTAATCATTAAAATATATTTTCATTTTGTTATTCAAAGACGGATTTCATTCTGCTCAATAAACATCTTGATCTTCTGAAAGTTGTTCAGGAACCTCAAGGAACCTTGACCCTAGAGAGGGGGGCCACAGGTGCCCTTCCCAGGAAGGTGCACCCACCCCAGCTGCTGTGGGCCCTTCTCCAGGGAGTTGCCCTTGGTGGAAAAAGAACCACTTTGCTTGGGACCCCCATCCCACCAGGAAGCCCCTCTCCGATGACTGGCTAACAAGGGTACAAAAGGCTGGTCCCCTTACCTCAAGGTGGGCCACCTCTGTGGTGCAGGGCTCCCTGTGGGCTCAGCCAGAAGCCAGGTTCCAGCCGAGACCACGACTTTGCTGGGGTCTCTTCCTCCTGCTTACCCAGTTTTCCTCACTTCTTTAAAGGTTTCTCCTTCTTTACAGCACTTTCACAAGAATGTCTATGTTCGGACCTGCTCATAGAAACCTGACCTAGGACTGGCCCAGTCCGTGATTTCTTACACCTGTGGGCCGTGTCGATGAGAATTCTTTGGGTCTATTTATTTGCGGGGATCTAATCCCTTGGTCTTCCTGGGAGAAAATATGGGTGTCATCTAGATTTAAGACCCTCTGTAGCTCTTCCGAAATTGACACCATCATGCTTCAGCATGTGAAAATCTGTCATGTTACTAAAAACAACTTTAATCCATTCTTTGAGTCCCTTATTAGCACTAAATTGAATAAATGTAAAAATAACTACTTCTGCATAATTCCCAAGCTTGCAATTATAAAGTGAGGACCATTTGCAGAAACTTAAAACACATTTCCGCATAGCTTCGCTTAATATTTATTAGAATGCAGCCATGGGCTCCTTCTTCATCACATACTAACTCCCCACCACCACTCATTTCAGTGATACCTTATAATTATAGGGGAGTCCCTGGGTGGTGCAAACAGTTAATGCACAGGGCTGCTAACGGAAAGGTTAGAGGTTCAAGTCCATGCAGAGGTCCCTCAGAAGAAAGGCCCGCTGATCTACTTCTGAAAATTCAGCCGTTGAAAACCCCGTGTGGAGCCCAGTTCTACTCTGACGCACACAGAGGGTCACCACGAGTCGAACTGAATGGACGGCATCTGTCTTTGGTATCTTCCCTCCCATCCGCCCCTCCCCCAGCATTCAGGTTCTTTGCAGATTTCCCCATTTCACAAATGGAAGTGATTATAAGCAGAGCATTGAAATGATGTACTGCGCAGGTTGCAAGGTTGCAGGGACTAGTGCCAGCACAAAACATCGTCTATGTCCGATCCTAGTGTTAACAACTAGAATGTGCTGAGATTGTTTTTCTCATCCTTAATACAACTTCTTCTCTGTTTTTTTTTTTTTTTTTTTTTTTCTTAACAAAGTTTTAGAGAGACATACACACAGACTTACATGTGCATTGTGGGGTTTTTTTGTTGTTGTTTTTTTTTTTTTTTTTGCTTCTGCTTCTTTAAGCAGGGACAAACACACCAACAAAAAAAAGCGCCTGTCACTCTACCGTATTGATTATTTCCTACTAATTACACTTTATTTAATTAAAAATAAAAGCCAATGTATATTCTAGGCAAAGCATCTCACTGAGTTGACAGCTTAGAAATGTGAAGCCTTTCTTTGTTTGGGGGCACAAAGAGTCCTTGCAGGCTAAGAACACAAGTTTACCTACATTGCCCTCGCCTTGTCCTGGAAGAACAGCTCTGGGAGTTGGCAGGGGGAGGGCCGTAGAAATAACCTTGTCAATCCCTCCCTGCCAACGAGAGTGCTAATTAGTGCCAATTAAGAGCGGCGTTTTTTGTCCGCGGAACATCTGTCCATAGGCATTGAACTCAAACCTCAACTCATTTTATCAAGGCCAAAAATATCAGACAGCGATTCATTTTGGTCCCTGCTAATGGGGCTTGATTTTGAACTTAGCAGACGTTCTGAATCCTGCTCTCCCTAGGCAGGCTCAGCTACAATATTCCTGCCCACGCTAATAATGATTCATATTTACCTTATTTTGACAAAGATAAGCCTGTGTGAGGTCTAAGGCTAGTAGTGCGCTGGAGTACTCGCTGAGAGGAGAAGTGGCTTTAGAAAGAGTCTAAACTGAGCAAAGACAAAACCTCGGGCGTCTCACAATTCTTGCTTACCCTAGATTCCGCACCCTGCTTTATTTTTTAAAAGTAATGTATTGTTACCCAGATAAATCGCCTTTGTACTGTCTGTTTTTTTTTTTTTTAATCCTTGTGGGGTAAAGGCCAGTGTAAAATGGTTCCTTTCTAAATTGAACCTATTCTGTGTACACAGTGGGTCCATAAAAGCACCTCCATCATTAGCGCTTGGTGATGCAAATGAGGGTGCCCCCGGCTGTTTCTTTCTCCCTTTATGAAGTGCCCTTTCAATCAATGTTTGGGACAGGACAAGACCCTGGCGACCAGCAGCTTGTTTTATTCTGTGTGGCCACGAGAGGACTTCCATTCATTGCAGGGCAGCTTTATAATGGCATGTTATCAGACAGTACCTAGTCTATTTCTTCCTTCTGAAAAGTATGTGGGCTATTTCCAGAATTCACCGCAGCCTAGGAATGCTGTTCGTTTAATTGGGCTGATTTCTTCAATGCGGGTGTTTCCCTGGACGCCGTTAGGAAGACTTTGTCCTTTCACTTTCAAAGTAAACAAACACACTCATTGGTCTTTAGTGGACTATCCGATTTTACTGTAAAATGCATTATTGCCATATCATTTTCTTCAGCGCCCTAATAAAGTTATTTCACATTATTCAATGTGTGACTAGCCTTGCCCACTGAAATGTCATGAGTCTTCCCAGGGTGTGTTAGAGTTTCACCAGAAGTAGAAAAATAAATTTATTTAAATCAAGATGGAGTTCTGGCTACTGACACATTATAAATCGCTCTATTTTAAATGTCTGAACCGGGTACACTTAAAACAAAAAGGCATATTTCATTAGCTTTTTATGCAATTTTTCAATCAACTTTTCCCAATGTTTCACCCATCATCAGATGAGAGAGGGCTTGTCAGGAAAAATTACAGTTAATGGTAGTTAATGGTGGCTAAACTCAATGGACTTGTTTCTATTTTGTTTTACTCTCGCTGGAAATGAACCTCTTAATGAACAACCCTTAAACGCTGCTTGCAAAAATGCATCCACTTCCAATGATAGGTAACATAAAGCTTTATCTGATTTATAAAACAATCTATATAAACCTATTTTTATGTTTTATTTGATTCTAGCCATTAGCTGAAGCTAGGAAGTAATTTTAAAATATATCACACAGCAGCAATTTACTGTACTGTGCTAAATTAATCTGCATAAATCTATACTTGTTCCTAGGACATTGAGATAGAAATATCAGAACTCTGTTCATGAAAAATACTTTCACACCATTGTGTTTGTGGGATTTTGGAGAAAGCAGAGACGAGCTTTCACCTCAGCTAGCAATGTTTGCATCCCCAGAGGAAACTCTCCCTGTCTATATTGACTATGCCATCAACAAGCCTCCTGATTCTCAAACTCAGAGAAGCCTTTCTCTCTTTTCTGCTGATCAGAAGCCACTGAATTGGATACCCAATCAGTTGAAGTTGGACATCTTTTTGAAAAACTGCATCAGTTACCCATTTGGAGGCACCCCACTCTGGGCTTTCAAGGTAGGCGAAGTGGCAAGGTCAAATTTAATCAGTGTTCTGCCAGCCGCCCTTTGAGTTAGGTATCCCTCATCAGCCATGCAACCGAACGATGAAGACTTGCTTCGAGTGCACTGGACCTCAACAAAGGGCATATGGTGTGGCACTGGTGCATCTTTGAGCTCTTGTATGATACCGGTCAATTCATTTTTCTCTTAGCTTCCATCAGAACTCAGTTGCACTGAAAGGGAAGCAAAATTAGGACCTTCCAACCCAAGGTCAGGTCTACCTAGGGTTGATTTGCTGGCAGAACTTTATGGCAAACAAGAATCTTCTGACTTCTAAGAATCTAATTTCTATTTCCTTGTAGATGAAAATACACATTCCTTCTCACATTGCCACATGGATTTCCAGCATCATTCCCACCCCACCTCTTTTCTCCTGTGGACACGGAAAAATATAAGGGCAGCAAGAAAAGGTTCAACACAAGTGAGCAGCATCCCTACAATATGATGACTCAAACTTTATAAGAGAAGGTGGGCATCTGTATTCACTCTTGGTGTTTCCTCAAAGAATAACCATGGATTTAGACTTGGAATGGAGTCCCTGGGTGTTGCAAATGGTTAACACATGTAGCTGCTAACCAAAAGGTTGGAGGTTCAAGTCCACCCAGAGGTTCCTCGGAAGAAAGGCCTAGAGTTCTACTTCCAAAAAGTCAGCCATTGAAAACTCTATGGAGCACAGTTCTACTCTGACACACGTGGGATTACCAGGAGTTGGAGTCGATTCTATGGCAATTGGTTTAGACTTGGAACAACCCCTGGCAGTTTACTATCATCCTTTTTATTACCCTTAAAGAAGTAACTGTTGCTATTGTCTGGACAATATTTCCATCTGAGATTCCAAGCCTCAGTGAATAGTCAGTCAACCAGATTTTGTGAACACTAAAACCAAAGAAACCAAACCTGTTGCCGTCGAGGCGATTCCGACTCACAGGGACCCTATAGGGCAGGGTAGAATGGCCCCATAGGGTTTCCAAGGCTGTAATATTTATGGAAGCTGACTGCCACATCTTTCTCCTGAGGAGCAGCTGGTGGGTTCGAATCGCTGACCTTTCAGTTAGCAGCCGAGGGCTTAAACACCGTGCTACAGGGCTCCTTTTGTGAACACTAAACATAGTTATAGAGCTACTTCCTAGTCTATGTAATCAAGATAACGCAAAGTAGGGATTGACTTATGGACAGTGAATTTTGTTAGATCAGGTGTACGACTGTCAGTCACCTTTCTCCAACAACTTCCAACCATGAGGAGGCTACAGTCTTAGCAACTGTACTTTCTTAACCATCTCTCAACATTTTGCATTTGTATCTTTTTTGTGTATGAATCATTTTTCTATTGCCAAGTTTCTTAACTTAACCCTCCCAGTTTGCTGAGAAACGTCTTTGCAAAAATGTGTCCCTGACATGTGTGCATAAAACAGTGATAATGATTAATGAGAAAATCTAAAATAAAAAAGTTTATCTTAGAAATAAAAAATGTCAATATTTATGTTCCTCCATATTATAAGGTAACTGTTAGAATATCTTCTAGGGCAATCACTGAGCCAGCTCTCTCTCTCTCAAAACTCCCCAGATGCATATTAGTAATATTGAGGATACAACCTGAATAAACACAAAGAACTATAAGTAACTGGTGAAGGAAGAATGGGCCAACTAATCAGAACTCATCTCTGCTTCCCATCAATATTTGGGGTGTCTTTATATTCAACCAACTAATTATCTACTATCAAGCCTCCGATGTGAATGAGATAAGACACAACGATAAATTGCTTATATATTATATTCATTATTGTAAAATATGTGCAAAACTAATGTTTAGGTAAATAAAGTCACTAAAATGATAATTAAGTGGAGAACTGTGTACAGGGAAACATCTTTGTTTGAAGTGTGTCAATCACAAGAATAGAAATCTTGGCTCCTACCCGTGTAACTACATTGTAAATGCCCCTCATAATACAAATCCCTTACCCAGAAAGTGCTTAACTAAAGGACACATTCTTGGTCTCACTGAAACTGTGATTGGGCTGTTTAGGAGGGGCTACATCAGCTCTGCGTTACTGGGGCTGATGGAGCCGAGCAGCACACAGAAAGCCAAGGGGAAATGGGACAGTCTTTAGGCTCTGGATTGTGTGGGATGCATTCCCCCCTCCCCAATCAAAAACAACTGTCTTCTTACTTCTAAGTCTAACATTATGCGAGTTTCCATTCCATAAACGTATTCCCATTCCCAGAGAGGGTGGGGCATGATAGCCTAGCGCTGGGCTGGGTGGCAGCAGGGAGTCAGCTGGGGAAGACATGGTTTGAAGTGAACAAGCCACACGCTTAGATCTGAGAGTTGACTTCATGACTGCATTTTCAATAATACCAGCATTCAGAATGGTCTCAAAAGTCACTAGGATAATAGGACTATTATCTCTCTCGGCACTGTCTAATAAAAAGCTCTTAAGCACATCCATTCCCTCGTTTTATAAAACATGCCAACAAATTATCTCCCAAGAATGTTCAGTGAGTCTGCAGTGTTTCTTTCTTCATTTTGCCAGCTTTTTTCCCCATAGTGAGGAGAGAGGATCTGAGTCAACCACCCAGGGGACCACTTAGAGTTGCAGGTTGTCTGAGAAAAACAGACAAAAGGCTACTTGCAAGAGAAATGTTCCTGGTGAAAGTTGTTGGGATTTCAGAACACCCTCCATATTAGCAATACAAAAATAGAGCCATCATGATTTTTTGAATGCAAATTGTAATTTCACTAAGCTCCCTAAGAGGGACATTTGATTGAAAATGTACTTTCTCATGTGGTAGGGCAGCTAGAAGGAAGGTAGAACAAGAGTGGCATCTTTTTTTTATCTAGACTCCAGGTAGGTATTGAAGCCGAGTCTACATCTGCACAGATAACGCTATAATGATGCAGTTCCCTAGATCATAATGGCCCAAATTATTCCACACAATGTTGGTAGGTATTCTGGGGGAAAAAAAAAATTCTATGGTCACATCAGTTTGGGAAACACTTCATATTCTACACCCCTCTTGTAGAAACACAGTGAACATTAGCATATTAAAGGCTCAAAGAATTCCTACAATGAATAGACATGAGTTTTATTTTTTTTTTAACCCACTGTTTCCCAAATTTATTGGATCATGAAAACCTTTCTCTTTGTTTCTTTTTTCTTTTTCCACTGAATACCAATTAATGTTTCATGGTAACTTTTTCATGGTGATATTTTATGGTAAGACCCTTAGGAAACATAAATCTAGTTATTTCTTGTCTAAGATAACTTCACCTTACTTGTCCACGTATTTGATGCAAAAATGAAGTTACTTTCCTTCCCCCCGATTTCATTGGCTTCAAATCTCTACATCGTTTGCGTGGCATAAATAAGACCACACAGCCAAAAGCTTCTAAGGAAAGTTGTTGGATGATAATAAGGAAGTTTTGGAAGGGAACAGTACAAACGTGATTTCCAATTAGGAGATGAGAGTCAATATAGTCAAATTCTGGAAATTATCACCCAGTGACAATTACACGACTTTCCTGCTGACCTGCCTAGTGGCCACACATGAACACAGAAATGGATCTTTTCTTTGTAAAGTTAAGAAAATCAATTTGTTCTCAGAAATTATCTGAGACAACTGCATTGGAAAAAAGTCCAAATGAGTGTTCTATAAACAAAGGACCCAGTATTAACCGTGTATAATCAGCTCAGAAAGACGTTTGTTAAAACTATTGGAGCTGAATTTGATATGGAAGTTCAAAAATGTGTTTAGTCAAGTTATTGGGGTGTTGTTATTGTTACTAGTTGCTGTCGAGTTGGCTCAGACTCACAGCGAACTTATGTATAACAGAAGGAAATGTTGCCCAGTCCTGCACCATCCTCACAATCCTTGGTATGTTTGAGCCCATTGTTGAGCTGTTAGTTATCAGGGGTGAGGGCTTTAAATGCTTCCCTTTATTCTAAGGGGCTGTTTATTTTCATGCAGAAAGACGCGTTTCCCAAAGAAAGCTTCTTAGAAGAATAGAGAATCCACATGATATTGTTATTGTTGTAAATGTTTGTGGGAGGTTTGATCCTCCTCCTGACAAAAATTAAACACATTTGTTTTAAAAAGCAAAGCCAGCCAGCACCTTATTTAAAACGTTACAGTAAAAGTGGAGACATGAGTGTCTTGCATTGGAGATGTGCTTACAGTTCCGGGGGGCACAGCTCTCGAATGCAGTCACACAGCTCGGTCCTGGCTCCCTTCTCAGTGGCATTTGGCTCTATTCTAAGTGGTGATTCCAGGTGACCTCTGCACACGGGCTGCCAGGGCTCCTTCTAGATTCGTGGTCCAAGAGGCGCTCCGCCTGGCTTCCAGTTACTGGTCTGTCCATTTCCTGCGGTGGTGCCTGCTCTGCATGCCAGGGGCTGCGTTCCATGCCAATGTTGGTCATGAAAACGCTCTCATTTTCCAACTAATGTATTGTTAGAGTTTCAGCTCATGGAATGTGTCCGTGTACCAGACAAACTTAAGGGGAAAGAAGGGACTGAGGGATTACGTTCCCATGAGAACAAGAACAGGGCTGTGTTTGATTGACTGCTGCTGAAATACAGCATCTCGCTAATTATGAATGAGCATGATGGAACGACCTCTGGGGCAGCCGGTGGGTGGCATCTCCATTGCTACTTGCGTTAGCAAACGCTGCTGCCCTAGCAATAATTAATATTAATGAGGAGGTAACTCTGTAAACCATGGACTCCAATTTAAACCAAACAAAAATTTTTTTTTTTTTTTGCCTTTTTATGCTATACAAGTAAACGTCAATTTGCACAACAGAGTTGTTCTGGAGAGCGCATGTAAATTTGATGTTTTGAAAATCAAACCATATTGTAAATGCCTGCGATGAGCTGACTACTTAAAGGAAACCTGCCGTGAATCATTTTCAAAGTGAAGGATTCTTTTTAAGGGTGAAAAATTACCTTTTTATCTGTTTGGAAATATATGCTAGAATTTTTGTGACAGATTTCCTTCAAGTGGGAAAACAGCTATATATGGCTTTTCTTTTTCTCTCCCACGTAAAATTGTGAGTTAGAACTATCCGTGATCACGGTTATAACTAGACTAGATAATGGTTATAACTAGCAGCCAAACTAGACTATAATCAAGTGGGCACGTGGGTGTATATTTTCATCGTTTGTTTCTGAGAGGATGTTATAATTCATCTGCTGTATCCTTTGCCTTCTTTTTAAAAAGAGGGGCACTGAAATTCTATTGATGAGAAACATCGCTCGGATACCTTTCCATATACGCACCATTGACACTGTTGGAATTAAACCAAGATAAGAGTTTTACATGACTGGTTCACATTAGGGGAAAATATTGAATGGTTTTAAATTGGAAACATTTTAAAATGCTCTAATGTGCATAATAAACTATCTCATCCTATCTCTCCTCTCCTCATTTATATCACATCAAACTGCTTTACCTGGAATTAAAAGACAACAAACTTGCATTAAAACACAATCTAAAAAGTCAAGTTATTTTAGTTTAGATCTAAAAGTTTTAGAAAAGCAAAAGAGGGAGGTATGTGTAGGAACACTTACTATTATTCTATAATTTTTGAACAGGGCTTCTAGGCATTTAGCAGAAACTTTATGTAAATAATGGCCTCTGAGACAGTTGCTCTTCCACAGAGGTGCGCTCTTAAACAGGATAATTCATATTGTGCAGAGAGAGAGAACTTTCCAGAACGTGGGGATTCATTTACTTACACTAATATACTAATTTTACCTATAGTTTCAGGCTCTTATAATTAAGTGTCGATAGCAAATACAATGGGGTCAAATGCCAAATTATGTAAGATATCGGAAAGATTTCATTGGACCTAATTTAACTCTATTCTATAAAGTTAATTTATGGCCCATTTAGAATCAAACGGCTTAAGACATTTCTTTGCCCAATAGTCTATCTTCTACAACTATTGTAGACTCTCAATCTATCATTTAACTTGTACTTACAATGTACTTTTTTTTCTAGCAAAGGAAGAAAAAACAAGAGTCTATTGGGGCTTAAAGAAATATTCTTAAAAAAAAACCCACACAAATATTTTTAAACAGTGCATATCTACTTTATGGCAATACTCTCTTAACTCAGTGCTAAGGAGTAGGGGAAATAGTACCTCGGTGGACTGTTTTATAGTTGACTGAGCAATGTGTTTACTAAGTCACTGTTAATAACTACATGCTTATATATTTTGATATATAGTGTGTTCTACAACGGCGTGCCTTCTGAGAGTTCATTCTTATTTTTAAAACCTATTTAAATGTTATTTTACCTTCCCTCCCAGCAAAAACAAGTTTATTTCTCAAGGGATTCACAGTTGAGACTGATCATAATTAAAGGCAGAGTCTGAAGTGTCTTTTCAGACCCAGGAAACAGCAGTGAATCTGCAGCATCAGGAGCGATTATCCAGGCAAGGGAATAGACTGTTTATTTCACAGACCGGCAGGGCGATTCCATGAAACCTTAGTCATATATTTTCTCATTCAGAAAAGGACACTGTTCTACCTGATTAGAAAACAGCCAACGTGCTTGTTATAATATTTCAAAAGTAGTTATTCACATAGATGTGAACCAAACATCCGACAAGGACGACCCAGGAAATCGTTCCCTGTGATTTTATAAAAGAAAATCTTTGGTCAAGTTTATGTGTTCCGTCTGTTACCTCTGAGGAGATGTTGCCATTTCCTAAGACAATCAAGGATGGACTTTTAGTCCAGGTGGATTCCTGGACTGGAGGATCCATGCGCAGGCAGGAAGCCCAAGGTTAAGTGGATCCATTGCTATAGTCAACCAGACATAGGTTTAAGTTATGAATCTGCCGTTCTTGCTGTGAGAACTTAGCTTCAATTCATGAAACTCAGTTTTCTCATATGTAAAATGCATGTAATAGTAGTGCTTACATCTCACTGAGTTGTAAATATTCAATTTGCTAATACGTGTTAAACCCTCAGTACAGTGCCTGGCACTTAAGAAGTCCTAGCTTCTACTGTTTCTGTTGTTTTAAGATAATCACACAAATAAAAGTACAATGTGGCTGTGATAAGATCCCATAAGAAGCTCCAAAAATAAAAAGAATGTGCCTAACGCCAGAAGTGAATGCATTTAAGACATTTTAGCCACTCTTCACTTTTGTCTTCAGGGGCTGGTGAAGGTGGGTCAACAGAGGAGATGTTCAGTGTAGTCCAGATTTGCTCGTTCTGGAAAAGTCTTGCTGTAATGGAGAGCCTCTGGGACAAGTCAGGGAATGGAGTGAAAGGCAATTTCCCAAGTTCCTAAAGACTGGGGTGTAGTACAAAGCACTCAGTAATAATGATGGTACTGTGAGCATAAATATTAACAAGTTAATGTCCTTTGAAAACTTACTATGTACCACACACTGTGATAAGTACTTCAATTGTTAGTAATTGCTATTCCTGTCCCCATTACAGACAAGAAAACTGAGTGATAGAGAGTCATGTATGTTGCCCAAGATCACATGCCTAAAAACTGGTGGAACTGAGATTTGACCCTTGGCGATCTGGCTCCAGAGCCTTCCACTTCAATCTTTACACGATATTGCTTTACATCATTAAACTACTGGGACACACACACAGACACACACACACACACATTAACATTTCTTCTTATGATACTACTTTTTCAATACGGATTGTGGAATATAAAGAATAAAATATGTCAAAATACTAATATTAATTCAGAATAATTCACACCTTCTAGATCCTTCTTTCATTTCCCACTGTTCACTCAGTAACATACCCTGGTTATTTACTGTGTACCAGGTCCTGTACCAATTGCCCAGGGAGCTCACAGACTTGTAAACCTATTATGTTAGTACAGCCAAAGGGGCTGCTACCAGTGGTTCTATAGTCCTCACAGGCAGAAGACTGATGGTGTTCGCTTGTTTGTCTTACACGGACATTCCTCGTATTCAGGAGAATATCACAATTCAGTCGTCACTATCCCAGTCTCCTCAGCCGGGGACTGACCAAGCAGAATGAAGAGGCTCTCAAGTGAGCTGAGAGGCAAACCCACTTCAAGTCTTCAGGCAGAGCTGTCCCTCAGTGGAGTTCCTGGGTGGTGCAAACGATTAAGTGCTTGGCTGCTAACCAAAAGGTTGGCAGTTTGAGTGCACCCAGTGGTGCCTCAGAAGAAAGGCCTGGCAATCTACTTCTGAAAAATCAGCCATAGAAAACCCTATAGAACATAGTTCTACTCTGACACATACGGGGTTGCCATGAGTTGGACTCGATGGTAAGTGTTTTTTTTTTTTTTTTTATCCCTCAATACACTCTCCCATCACTGAGGGCTGAGAGTTCCTGTTGCTCAACATCCCTCACCCCCAACTACCTAATATTGTCCAACATGTTTAATATTTGGAATCTGTTGTATGTGAAAGAGTGTGCCAAATTTCTCAGAGACAGACCACCACTTCCAATGTGAAACTGCTCCTTTCAGAGAGTTAAAAAAATATATATATTTTCAACGTGTTACATTGAAATGTAATGTGAAACACGCATTGAACTCCTGTTAGGAGCACCTAACAACAACAACATGAGCCTATCAACCAAATAAAAATGAACGAAATCCTGTACGGAACCACAGACCCTAACTAGTGATAAAGCCAGACCCACCATGATGCGTTTGTCTTGACAGAGAAACACAAAAGGAAGGGGCAGACGGGAGAATCCCTGAAATCGCAAAGGTTTTAATCCCTCATCTTCCAAAAAAACAAGATCCCCTACATGGCTTGCTTCATTTCCCCAGCTTTGGGGGCATCACATGATGTCAAGCTCTTTACGCCACTGGGTCAATCAGTGACTACTTGCCCTCTTGATCTGAAAGTCTGTCGTGTGGCTTGAAAGTTGCTGTCATTTGGACCCCAGGGCCACCGGGGTTTGTCTGGGATGGACCCCCAGCAGTATCTTCTCTGAGTGTCTTTACATCTTTATGGGTCATCTTGGCTTCCTGTCACCCTGAATATCACAGTTCTTTTTTGAATAGTATAAATTGAGCTGAAGTTGAATTAAATTTTATACAGAAAACAGCTTTGCTTTGAACCACAGCAATTTTTTTTTAGGTTAAAAAAAAATCCATCAAGAGCTCATCTTTTGCCTCCCCTTCCCCCCTCTCCACCCCTTACATACATGCTCTTTCTAGCAGCCGGAAAGTCAGATTATTTCAATTAAGAGGCTGTCGCTGACAATTGTAAGAAACCTTTCTTCAAAGTTCATGGCAGCAGCACACTTTTAAACTTCTTAGTGACTCTGTCAGGATCTAATTTTCAAGGTATGGTTACTATGGCAGCAACCTGGAATTTTAACCCAGTAGTAAAGGTCAAGGCAAGTCACTGGTTTCAGTTCCTCTTCAATCTCAGAATAAAAAAAAAAAAAAAAATCCTGTAAAAGCACGAAGATAAAGGGCGGACCTAACCCCAACTTCCAGTCTCTAATGCAGTGAGTTGGGAAAAAGTATGATTTTTTCATCTGTAATAAGATTTTATATTTCAAAGGATAAGCAGTCATGTAAGTTGTATATCCTTTACTATAGCCCCTCCACCAGCTATTTTACACACAAACAGTTTGTACTCAGCCAGTAACCAAAAGTTTGGCAATTGGAACCCATCCAGCAGTGCTGTGGAAGAAAGGTCTGGCAATCTGCTTCTGTAAAACCAGAGCCAAAAAAACCCTAAGAAGCTCAGTTCTACTCTATAACACATGGGGTCGCCATGAGTCAAAAGACTTGATGGCACAAGACAACAATACCTACTTTAGGATTCGATGCACTCATAGTTATATTTGTTATACCTTTTACATAAGGAAAGGTTTGTCACTGAGAGACAGTGGATAAATAATTGCCTCACCATCACTCAATGAGCATACCAATAAAAAGAGTCTGTGATTTTTTTAAGGTCATTAAATATTTCTATTGTTGTTAGGTGCTGTTGAGTTGGTTCTGACTCATAGCGACCCTAAGTACAACAGAATGAAACACTGCCCAGTCCCGTGCCATCCTCACAATCGTTGCCATGTTTGAGCCCATTGTTGCAGCCACTGTGTCAATCCATCTCGTTGAGGGTCTTCTTCTCTTTCGCTGACCCTCTACTGTACAAAGCATGATGCCTTTTCTCCAAGGACTGATCCTTCCTGATAACATGCCCAAAGTAAGTGAGACACAGTCTCGCCATCCTGGCTTCTAAGGAGCATGCTGGCTGTCCCTTCTTCCAAGACAGATTTGTTTGTTCTTCTGGCAGTCCATGGTATACTAAAAAATACTCTTACAAGTGCTCAAACGATTACTAAATCCAAGAATGATTCCTTGGGTCTGAGTGCATGAGTGAA
>NW_004444015.1:683371-684667 GCF_000243295.1 Trichechus manatus latirostris
GCTACGAGTCAGAATCAACTCGATGGCAACGAGTTTGGGTTTTTGGTCTTACTCTCACTCCATCTCACCCTGCCCCACCCCCTCTGTCCCAATCTCAGCCACATATTTGGAAATGTCAATCAAAATAGCTTTAAGACCTTTTCCATTTGTGGTCCTCATTGTTAAAGTGGATGGATGAACCACAGAGAAAGGCATTTGTCAAATTTTTCAACTGATTTTATAGCTGTAATTGTGCACGTATCTGTGGTATTCTACCAACACTGCTCTCCATTCTCAGTAAAATGGAAGGGCTTTTAGCAGCTCTGAGAAGGTGTCAAGAGCAGACCACTTAAACATAACACTCCTGATAATGTAATTGTGGCAAAGGATCTGGCTGTTTGTGAGGCCCTTGATAGGATGCAAAAACAAAATGAATAGTTTAGATGCAGGGCGGATATTCTCATCTACTCCAGTCTCAGTTGTTTTTTGTTGCTTTTTAATTTCTAGAATGATCCATGGGCCTTGTCTACACTGCTGCTACATTTTCTTCACCAGGGTGGGCCTGGAAGACTTGGCAGAGCTCTGATTGATGAGTTCTAGTCCTGTAGTGGTCTGGGGAATCTGGGGACAAGGGAGTACGTTTGAATGGCAATGCAGAGTCCCGACTTCTAGACCCAGCTCCACCACGCCCTAGCTGGGTAACGTTGGGCAAATATCTTCCCCAGCCTCTGCCTTGTTTCTTTTCATCTGGTTAGGTAACAGGATTGCTGGGGCACTCAAATGAGGCTCATGCATTGTATGAAAGTGCTGTAAAATTATAAATGACTATGCATATCAAAAGTATCCACCATCAGGATAGAAAGCGACTTTTCAGTTATCAAACAAGTCAGGAAACATGAAAGGTGATGGACGAATCTCTCAGCAAAACAGACCCAAATATCACTTCTCTCCTTTTCACTTTAACGTAGCAAAATGGAGCTTTCTGGAGAGGGATGTTGTTCCCATCATAGGTCAGTGCAATAAACCTTATATGGATTTTGCATGGGGGTGTAAGTCTTTTACAGGCACAGATCAGTCAGGCCTACACCTGTGTACACAGAGGCCACATCAACAGATGCAGCATATGCAAGACTTAGCCCCATGGTCGTATTCATATATAATATCTCCTCTGATCTAAACCTAAATGGTAGGTACCATTTTGTCCTATACTGGGATTAGTCCATTTATGGATTGTGCCCTCCAAAAAGATGTGTTGGCGTTCTAACCCCTGTCCCTGTGAAGGTGACCTTGTTTGGAAATAGGGTCTTTGCAGATATC
>NW_004444015.1:685957-689403 GCF_000243295.1 Trichechus manatus latirostris
CCCGTCAAGCACCAGCAGCATCAATGCTCTTGGATGCGAACTTCACATACGCCAATATTGCTTGTTGTCACACTAGCCAATATACAATCCTCAGCGTAACATCCTTTTGATGTCTGATTACTCTTCTTAAGGGCTTCATGCTGCTTCATTTCAAACTGTGAATTACCTTTAATTCACAGCTTGAACAGGCTGCCAAATTTTGGTTTCTCTACTCCCAGGTGGCTGTTCCTGATGCAGTGGCGAACTTCCAAAAATACATTAAGTCCTTAGGAAAGGTTGGCAAGCCCTGAGAGACAAGGTGTACAAGGCAGGTTCAGATCTGAAGAGAGTTCACTGTGGCCTTTGGAAGCCTTAAACTGATTAGCAGTATTTCCAAATCCCAAGTACCAAATCGTGTATTCTGATTAAGAATTAATCTGATTGAGAAAATAACAGTCTTTATTTTTTTTTCTTTTTGTTTGCCACGTTACACAGTCATTTTGCTACCAAAATGATATCTAAGTAGCAGACCAAACATCGGTTAGGGGAGAATCTATGTATTTGCTAGAGACGATTTTAGGTAAAAGCCTCTTGTAGGTTATTTCTCTGCAATAAGGCGCAAGAGTTCACAAATCAAATTCTCAAAAGAAACGTTTTCAGTGATGAAAGTTTTCGTAGACGGGTGCTCAAGGCTGTAATTCATTTACAAAGTGAAAGCGTTTATTTATTTGTTTTTAAAAAAGCATTTTTAAATTCTTCTGAGAAATAATGTAACACCTGTATCAGTTACAGCAATCTGGAAACATTCTAATAATCTTTCTATTTTCTATGATAATGAAATCTTCATACCACTTAAAGTTTAGAAATAGTGTTATTTTAGTTAGTTAAGGCCATTTTTGCACAGCTTTGCATTGGGACCCCTTTCCACTAAGTGCAGCTCTACGAATCTACTTGAAGGTTGTGTCCAGAGATAAAAGGCTGAATTTGGTGTACCAAATCCCTGAATCCATCAGATCCCATGGTGGGCAGAGAGGGGGCTTTGGAACCACACGGACCTCAGTCTGCATCTAAGCTTTCCCACCAAAGAGCAGTGTGACTTAGAGGCTCTTCTCTGGGCCCATAGCCCAAATGTTCATTCAAGATAAGGGTGCCCAGCAGGTATGTCTTCCATTGGACTATGCACACTTCACGGGGAGGCACTGTATTCTAGCCTCTGTTATACTAACCTCAATTTTCTCATCTGTACGGTGGGGATAATTTTAAGCCATTCTAGGTTGGCTGGCAAGCTTAATAGGATAATGTACGCAAAAGCACCCGGCACGGGGCCTGGCACCTTGCCTGGCATATGCGCTCAGTAGCACAGTGAGTATTATCTGAGGCTTCTGCCACTCCTGTGAGAGTATAATTTCCTTTCCTCCACTTGAGGACACGTTCATATTGCGGCTCGTCACCACTAGTCTGTTTTCTTCACACCTTTCATCACATCCCTGGGTCTGTGGCTTGGGATCTTTTCAAACCTGGAGCTAATACTATAAGTGGAGGAACCAGTTTTATGGCAAAGAAATAAGAGCATTATGGCTACCTCTGCCTTTATATTTGGTTTTTATGGAAACAATCCAGGTATTCTCAATAGCATGGCTTAGGATACAGAAGCTGCTTGATTAAAAGGAAGTCTGGATGGTTTCCACCTGGGCAGAGTCCAGATGCTAACAACCAATGGTAACAAAGGAACTGGAAATTTGGAGCTGCCATCTTCTCAAAGGTACTCACAGAATTAACTGAAGTCAAGGGCTGACTGAATGGGTACCTTTGCGTTCATGGATGTTGTGCACAAATCCTTCTCAGGGCCAACTGAATATGCCTTATCTGTTCCTACTTAGGATGGCTCACAACAGGCCAACATGGTGGTACATTTTTGTAAAGCCACTGTACTGTCCTTCACTGGCAAGACATTATAATCAACTTGTTGTTGTTAGGTGCCATCCAGTCAGTTCAGACTCATAGCAACCCTGTGTACAACAGAACGAAACACTGTCCAGTCCTGTGCCATCCTCACAATCGTTGCTATGTTAGATGAAGTAATCCAACTTAGCAGAGAAAATTCAAGTTCGTTAGCTTTGGTTTCAGTTTTCTCTTCCGTTGCTCCTTTCAAAATGGCTTCATTAAGAACCTAGGGGCCACCACCACCACGCCGCCCTCCGAGGCTATGTCCTGGGAAGCCCAGACCCTATGGAGGTGCCTGGCCGGCCAAGGCAGCTGTGGTGGGCACTAGCCCCCGAGGCCGGGACGACAAGAGGGCTGGGGGACCCTCGATGGGATGCCGCACCCGAGGCGCCCGCCTGCCGGCTGCAGGACTGACCTGCTTTCCACTGTGGGAATGTTCGGGCAGGTGCACCTGGTCCAGGAGAAGATGGCCAAGTGCTTCTTCATGCTCAAGGTGATGAGCATCCTTGATGTCATCCGCCTGAAGCAGGAGCAGCACATACACAACAAGAAGTCGGTCCTGGAGGAAGTCAGCCACCCCTTCCTCATCTAGCTAAAATGGTGTCAGAAGCGGGACCTAGAAGACATCCTTCCGCATCCCCGCGTCTTTAGAGGAAACCAGGAACTGGGCCCATACCATAGAGCATTCTTTGTGCTTCCTGCTTCTCTCCAGTTTCTTCTAGGCAATGGGTAAAGAAGCCTTTGATGACCAAAAAACCAAAACCAAACCCATTGCTGTCGAGTAGATTCTGACTCATAGCGACCCTATAGGACAGAGTAGAACCGCCCCACAGGGTTTCCAAGGAGTGGCTGGTGAATTCGAACTATAGACCTTTTGGTTAGCAGCTCTAGTTCTTAACCACTGCGCCACCAGGGCTCCCTTTGATGACCAAAAACTGAAATTCCAAAGTCTGCCTAACATTGCACCAAAGGAATATGTATATATAGGAAACCAAATAAACCAAACTCATTGCCGTCAAGTCGATTCCGGCTTAGAGTGACCATCAATTCTAGACCTGTCAACCCTCTAGAGACTTAAAAGTAACATTAAAACAACACAAACAAACAAACAAACACCCTTGTGGCTAGAAATAGATGACATCAGAGGTAGACAGCTGATTCCAAGACTGTGGAACAAGGCTGCTGAAAATTTTAAACTTTGCTTTATAATTGTAGCTATTCTTACGTTATTGGCAATACTCCATTACTGTGGTCTTCTTTCTTAGTAATTTTGTCTAGACATCTTTAGCTGGCTTCCAAACAGCATAGGTTCTTGGATTCGCTCAATACTACAAACAAGGTTGATGCTTTTAATAGTTGTTATAGTCATTATTAGATTAATTAAATGCTTTATGAAATGTTTGTCTAGCGTTTGCTCAAAGGCTCACACAGCTATGCAAAGAATTATGTATTTAGAAGAAATTTCTCAGATAAGTTTGACTTCTCTCCTTAGGCCCAGTCCTCTTCGAATGTCAAGTTATCCC
>NW_004444015.1:690470-692320 GCF_000243295.1 Trichechus manatus latirostris
CTTGCAAGCTTTTAAGACCCTAGGCACTATGCAGTGAACTAAGAGGTAGAACAGAAGCACTAAACATGTTATTAGGCCAATTAACTGCGATATACCATGAAACCATGATCCTAAACGTCCAAACCAAGAAACCAAATCCCAGGAGATTTAAGAAGCTTCAGGAGCTACTCTTTTTTTGTCATTGTTGTAAATATATTTATCACACAACTTTTGTCAATTCAACTTTTTACAGGCATACAACTTAGTGACAGCAATTACAATAATCGGCTGTGCGAACCTACTCTTCATCAATTTGATATTTCCATCACCTTTAGTCCCCCCTTTCCACCTTCCCCCTCCCTCCTACCCCTAGTAACCACCAATAAACTCTGTTCTTTATTAAAAATAAAAAATAAAAGAATCTAGGGAGTAACACAGTGTTTGGTGTGTCTCAATCCCTGACTCTTCTCATTGAAATAAATGGGCCTTTTAGAGACAAGACAGGCATGGGTACAACAGTACAATCCTACAGCCCTGCGAGATACAATTTGATCTTCTGAAGCCCATGCCCTGCCCTCTGTTTGGGATTTAGAAGACCAGGGTGAGTACTGTTCCAAGACTATAACACAGCTCAGACCCATAGAGGAAATAAAAACTGCTGGGTCTTCTTTCTTAAGGAAGTTACTAACTTTTAAAGTCAAACATACTTTTATGCTGTTGGGTTTAATTACTAAACAGTACAACTGTTTGCATTTGAATTCTGACAAGTATTTGTATGTGGACCTGTATGTATACACATGTGTTCATTAATTTGTTGAATTTCCCTAAGGGGCTCTGTCAGTATACTTTAAAATAACCTCTCGCCTTCATGATTTAAACTCCCATCTTTGGAATCCTAGGTCAGGGCTTTCCCCACAGCTGCTATGGAGCAGAGACTCAAACCCAGGCCCCAAACTCCCCCAGTTCAGTACTCTTGCCTCTTGGGCAGTCAGAGTTTCAGCTGGAGGGGACAGGGTGTCACCTCGCGGATAAACACCTCATAAAAAGCACTCTATGTCAATGAAGTATACTGGGTGAGGGAAGACCCAGCTCTCGAAAAGGCCAGTCATATTGCTGGGGCCAGGCCCAGAGAGAGCAACAAACTATCAAGAACAAAGAAGGGGCCTGGCTGGTTCCAAGTCTGCACTCAGGCACACTAACGTTTGACCAATGTTTTCAGACCTGGTACCCATGTGTGAGTTCTTAGAAACGATCCAGACTAAATGGAATATCTGCATTTCATCAACCAGGCAAAACAGGCCAAGTTGAGGAAAACTATAAAGTATCCCAGTAATTACGGGATTCTGTTTTACAAGACCCTAATCTCTCTCTCCTGCAGTGAGTGGCGGGAGCAGGCCCAGGACATTAGCTGGCCTTGGGTGGGCGCCCCTCCTGGTGCAGGGCCGACTTAGGGGCTCTTTCCCTCCAGGTTCCAGGCACTGTCAGTCTGTACACCCTGAATGTTCTCAGTCACCTGGGAGGATTACCTTGCCAAATGGAAAATCCTAGAAGCTGCTTAACCAGCACACTCTAGTGAGATATGGGAGACTGATAGTAATGGCTGAACTGATAATAACCTGGAAGCTAAAAATAACAATTACAACTCTGATCTGTCCTGTGTAAAATCCATCACCTGTCCTAAGAAGGGAACTTATTCCAGCTGAAGTCTGATGGACAAAGCCTGGACTTTAGATCAAGCAGCCAAAAAGAGAGCAGCTCATTCATAAAACTGAACTCGGTGTCCTCTCGTTTTACCCAAGCTCCCTCTAGAGAACTTTAGTCCTGTTGAATTCACTAGATACCCTGTGCTACCAAGTGCTGATCTCTGCAAA
>NW_004444015.1:692680-698202 GCF_000243295.1 Trichechus manatus latirostris
TTTACTAGGATGGCAAGGGGAAGTGCAATTTGAAATGTGATTAATGGAACAGCTGAAATGGAAAATACCAAAAATGATGTTGATTTCTGTGTTTCCATATAGTTGGGTCCTTAAAGCAGAGTTATTTTTTGTATCCCTCCCCCTTTGTTTTTTCTCATTTCTTTAAATTGAGGATTCTTGGTTACTGAAATTGAACTTTGAATTAGAAGGCACAGATCAGGCCAGACAACCAAATAAGAGGTCTGGTGATGGGGTCAGGCCTTTGGGGCTTTGCTACTACAATGGACCAAGCACACAGAAATGCCACTGACTTTCTCAGAGCCTCAAACTATTGAGGAGTCATTCCCAGTTGTTTGATGCAATTATTCGTGATCTTCCAAAAGGTGAGCAATTCACTTCAAGTGTACCATTAGGCCACTTGAATGTCATAAATTATTTTCTTTTGAAAATTTTCAAGTGTGTGCCTATTAACTCACACAGCAAAGTCGACTTCCATTTTCTATAATTAGAAGGAAAGAAGTTCTGAGAGAAAGACTCCCTTGATACACTCTTGGACAAATGAAAATGACAAAATCTACAACAGTTAATCTGAGGAAATTGGTTTCTCCATACCCCTCCTTCAGTTCATATTAATAAAAAATGAAGACAGTGCTGAGTGGATGGCAGGGCCCTGGTTCCTGAACTCCAACCTTGTACCATGTAATCTCTTTATTTCATCTCTTCCCGGATGCCCTTGTTTGTCTTTAATATACAGTCGCCGGATGACCTGCAAACAGCCAGGTCTTGGGCTGACTGGCCATAACACTCCACTCAACATTTCATGTCCAATCATGGCTGTTTAGACATGTCCCTCCTCTATCCTCATCAGTGGTGGCTGAAGCAACAAGCCAGTTGAGATGTTTTTCATTGAAATCGCTGACTTCAGCAGCTGTTCTCGTATCGCAGGTGGTGACTCAACCTGTGTCTACATCGTTAGAGAGCATAAGGTGATCCTATTCATTTCTACTGTTACCTGCTTGTTGTAGGAAATCATTCTCCCCCCTAACCGAGCTCCATATTACTATGAGTCAAGGTTCATATTTTCAAGAAGCACGAGTGAGAAGAACTAGATTCGGTCAGCACTGAAACTCTGTTTCCTTGCCAAATAACCCCCAAGAGGCCTGGTTGGAAACCCAAGTACTCACAACTTGAATGATACTGACTTCGTAGAAGCTCTGCTGGTTGGGTCACTCCACTCTGAAAAGAAAAGACACTAACATTTACTATGCATGTTTTCAAATGTCAAAAGGTTGTTTTTTTGAATTAAATGGTATCCAAACATGTGGCTCTTTCAACCATACTGGTTCATAGCATCCTGCCATGGATAACAGATGACCCCCCTCCCCCCACAAAAAAAAAAAAGAAAAAGAAGAAGAAGGATCTAATTGGATGTATCACAATTTGATTTTGTTGTTATTTCATGTTTTAATGCTATTTGGTAGGAAAGAGGGAAAAGTGAAGGAGGAGAGGACGTGGCTATTTGGACTAAGAAGGATTAAGAAAACACCTACTTTGTAAGGTGAATCCTGGGGTCAGATGTTGGGATTCCTATAAGAAAGAACACATACAATATAAACATCAGTTGTGTGATACAAAGGAGAACAGTATTTGTTATTGCTGAAAATATAACTTGGTTAATGTTGCAATAGGACACCACCGTCAGCAAATCCATTCGTTAAGCTCCCGTCTGTAGCTCTACTTGACGGATAAACATTTGCTCTTCAAACCTGCTGCAACATGATCATAACTGCCATTTTATCAGAATTGCAAGTAAGACTGGAGTCTATTTGGAAATGTGTGCAACCTGGGAACAAATGACCTGCATGTGTGAAATCCAAGTGTATAATTTCTCACTTAGCTAGGCAATGGTGCCTCTAAGGGAGTAAAGGGCCTCGGTTCAAACAAACCAGTGATTGTGGGTTTTGTAAGCAGTGTAAACAAGACCATAATTAATAGAATTGCTCATTTGTTCTCTTTAATTGAAATAACTCCGACTTTCTACCTTATAACTAGGACACGTATCAAAATAGATGTACCTCATTTTGCACAAGAGATGTGTTCCTAAAGCTTCATTATGAGTTTTTTGAGGTATAGGAAGTAATTTGTAACATACTAGTGGAGTGCATTATTTAAAGGGATTTAGGTCCCTGGGTGGAACAAATAGTTTGAGCTCAACTACTAACTGAAGGGTTAGAGGTTTGAATCTACCCAGTGGCACCACAGAAGAAAGGCCTGGTGATCTACTTCCATAAGATTACAGCCATTGAAAACCCTATGGAGCACAGTTCTACTCTGAAACATGCAGGGTCACCATGAGTCAGAATCAACTCCACAGCAATGTTTTTTTGTTTGTTTTTAATTTGACTTGAAAGTCACCACACACAGAAATCATTCACTGTTTGGATTAATCTGGATTTGCACTCTGCAGTTTTGCTGGGAGTGTGGCACACCTATGCATATCCTGACCAAACTTGCAGGCGGAAGCACTACAGTGACCTACACAGCACGCAAAGCACAGTGTGCCTGGAAGAGCCAGTGAGCATCGACTGCAAAGCAAGCATTCCCAAACTGGAGACAATTAATTTAAGTAAACACAAGAATCAGTTACATCAATCACTGCTGCAAGCAATCTACTCATTAAGCCTAATCTTGCCATCCTATAGAGTAAAAAATGGGCTCACGACATAATTTATCTTTAAAAGAACTAGGCAAGCATGCTAACAATGTGCTTTAATCAAAAATGAACTTTTCGATCTCTTTAGCGTGATTCTGTGATCCAAGAGATTTGTCTTCTGGCAAGCTCAGCTCTCCAGAAGACCACCATAAACTCAACAGGGGGCTAAGCCTCTCAGCTAAAGAGCTCTCACAAAGCCCAGTTTGCTGCTCAAAGGCTTCCCTACTCACACTTAGAATTGACTTTTGACAAAGAGTTGTCACAAGCTTGGCCATTTGATCTCCATCCCTGACCAAATCACAAATGGCAAGAAAAGGGAAGCACTTCTAGGGGTCCAGCCACTAGGAACGCTGAGACGTGGAAACCAGCAGCACCGGAGTCAACAAAAAATTACGCGGCAAATTCAGAACTTGAAAAGCACAAGAGTCTATGGCCATTTATTATAAAGGGAAGCATTCCTACCCATCTTGATAGCCCCAAGGGCGCAACTACTGCATAGCATGATATTACAGCATAGTGCAATAACTGATGCTCACAATAACGTCTAAGTTATCAAGAAAGACTAAAGCATGTTCAGTATCTTTGTAAGAAGTCTGGAAAATATTAACTCCATGGCAAAATGCTTTCTATGACGTGGTTCCCATGGAAGGATAAACTTTGGTTATGCCAAAATTTCAGTAATTCAAAACATCTTGTTTCCCAATAAACGAGGCATTAATCATTGGTATCTACTTAACTATATAGCAGTATTTCTAATTACGATTTTTTTTAAAGGGATTTCATTACAAATGTGTAGTTCACGTTTGGGCAAGTATAGCCTTAGGAAATTAAATGACAAGTTCCAAAGTCAATCAAACCAAATATCTGATTGGAAAGTGGGAAAAAAGCAGTAAGTTTCTGTACTGTTCCTGAAGCCTGGACTGGTTTTATAACCTTCGTCCAAGTATTCTGGACTTTAGAGCCAACAAATCCCTTGTTTTAGGGCAGCAGGGCAGCGATGCGTGGCGCAAATTGGAAGACTGTGTTAGTTACTGAATTCCAATAATTGGTGTTGTGTATTCTTGGTGCAGTTTTTAGCATTAAGCTGGATAAGACTTAAAAACAAAACAAAACAAAAAATCTGAACTTCTAACAAAGGACGCACATTTGATTATCACCAAAGCTACTTTACATATATACCAAACCCTGATTGGAAAGGGTTTGGTCATAAATCTATAAATCTATATAAAAAAAAGAATTCTTCATGCAATAATTTTCAATGTACATAGAAATTTAAAAAAAATACCTGACTTTGATTTGTGCATTTCTTTCATAGACATGTCATATATGCAATTTTAGTAATAGCACATAATGATGCCAAATTGTTTTTAAAAACTTATGCAAGGCTTTTAAATACATACTAGCTTTGATAACAATCTTACAATCAGAGGCTACTATAGGATCTAGAAGAAGTCCCTGGGTAGTGCAAACAGTTAAAAACTCGGTTACTAACCAAAAGGTTGTCCACCCAGAGGTGCCTCGAAAGAAAGGTCTGGTGATCTACTTCCAAAAGATCACAGCCGTGAAAACCCTGTGAAGCACAGTTCTACTCTGACACACAGGAGAGATCAACATGAAGGCAGTTGTTTTTGTGTTTTGTTTATAGGACCTAGATTTTAGAGCAGGGGTCCACAAACTTTTCCTGTAAAGGCCCACATAGTAAATACTTTCAGATCTGTGGCCATATGGTTCCTGTCACAACTACTCAGCTTGGCTGTTGTAGCATGAAAGCACCTGTAGACAATAAGTTAACAAACGGGAGTGACTGTGTGCCAATAAAACTTTATTCGTAGACACTGAAATTTGAGTTTCGTATAATTTTCACGGAATACCAAATGTCAGGAAATATTATTTTTCTTTTGTTTTTTTTTTAAGCATTTAAAAATGCAAAAACCCTCCAGCTGTCATTTGCCACCTTGTGTTCTAGAGAATGGTTACGTCTGTGGAACCTTTACTGGACTTGCCCTGAGGGCATTGTTAGCAACTCGAATTCTGCTTCGTATGGACCACTTTCCTTGTGGGGTTTTCCAATTTCTACGAGAAAACATGGCATTTTCAACTTGGGGTACATAAACAAACTTCAGTGAGTTGAGAATGTTCAACCGTATTTATTTTTAGAAGATTGCAGAATCATAGACTATTTGAACTGAAAAATCCATTGGGATCATAGAGTCCACACCATCCCCTGTCCTGTATGGGGAAACTGAGGCTCAGAGGAGCCTGAACAGGAATACACAGCCAGGACTAAAAGCAGCCAGGTCCCACACTCCTAAGACAGCATTCTTTCCATCCTGCAAGTGCTGAGAGTGTGATGTCACCCAGTTTTCGTGCCACCACCGAGGCAATCACTTCGGCTATACATATTTACTGGATAGAGTCATATTTTGGAAGGTACAATTTGAACTTGGATATCTGTAAATCTGTGTAATCAAATAACACACTGAAGGAGAGCATGACCCCTGGCACCAGAATGCCTGGATCTGGATATCGGTTCCCTCATTTATTAGCTGGGTGATGCTGAACACGATACTTAACTACTCTGTGCTCATTTTTCTCCTCTGTAAATCAGGGAACTAAAATTACCAGTCTCATCGGGTTGTAGTGAGGGTTGAATTGTTGTATTATTTTAGGTGCCATCCAATCGGTTCCAACTCATAGTGACAAAACACTGCCCGGTCCTGCGCCATCCTCACAATCTTTGTTATGCTTGAGCCCATTGTTGCAGCCACTGTGTCAATCCATCTCGTTGAGGGTCTTCCTCTTTTTCACT
>NW_004444015.1:699134-704138 GCF_000243295.1 Trichechus manatus latirostris
CGCAATGGTTGGCTGCTAACCGAAAGGTGGGCAGTTTGAACCCACCAGCGGCTCCAAGGGAGAAAGATGTGGCAGTCTGCTTCTGTAAAGATTTACAGCCTTGGAAACCCTATGGGACAGTTCTACTCTGTGCTATAGGGTCGTTATGAGTCAAAATCGACTCGACGGCAGTGGGTTTGGTTTGGTATATTAAGTGTTCCTGATGTTATTATTGTTATCTCAAATGTTCCTTTCTTTTTCAAACCAACATTTTGGCAAGAATCAAATGAAAACAAAAGAGTGGGCGTAGAGCCATCCCGGTTTCACCATTTTCTCCCACTTGCTTCTACCTTTATCATGGGGTTGATGGTAGCATAGATAATTGGCAGAAAATGAAAATTGTGCCTGATTCTAAATTGTGCACTTACTACAAAAGCCCATTTAACAACCAGTTCTATTGTATATACTTGTAAATGTCAAAATTGCGAGTTGCACAGATTATCTCCAAAATTGTTTAACACAGCTGAAAATACTGCAATTGCTATGTAAGTGCTGGATTCAATGCCTGAAATGGAAGGATCATTTTCTTTGGTGGAGCTGCTAGGGAGAAGGATACCCCGCTCAGGGCAGCCTAGGGAAGGAACAGTGAAGATATGGGGCTAGGGAGGGTCACTGCTCACTTAGCTCCAATCCCTTTCAAAGGTGAGAGGAGAATATTAAACACGGTTTAGGCCAATGTTATTGTCAAAATCATGATCCTAAAAACTAAAGCCACCACCTGTGTCAGTCTGTCGTACTGTGGTGGCTTGGAAGTTGCTGTGATGTTGGAAGCTCTGCCACTGGTATTTCCAATACCAGCAGGGTCACCCATGGTGGACAGGTTTCAGCAGAGCTTCCAGACTGAGACAGACTAGGAAGAAAGGCCTAGCAATCTACTTTCAAAAATTAGCCAGTCAAAACCCTATGGATCACAATACCACATTGTTTGATATCACGCTGGAAAATGAGCCCCCTAGGTTGGAAGGCACTCAGAATACACAGTGACCACAACAGTGAACTCAAGCATACCAATGATTGTGAAGATGGTGGAGGACCAGGCAACATTTTGTTGCATTGTGCTTGGGGTTGCCGTGACTCAGAGCCAACGTGATGGCAACTAACAATAACAGTAAAGAGTAAAGGGTCTCATTGGGGTTGTCCCTCCTTCTACAAATATAGTCCAAACTTCTTGGGCTGGCATTTAAGGCCTCTCACAGAGATGTACCTAACTTCTGGGGGTTCATCGCTCTCCACTCCCCATCACAGGAACTCTGATCCAGCCACTCAGGACTTCATACCAGGCTGCATCACACCAGATCCCTCACCTCTCAGCGCTGTTCTTCTGCATGTGTGCTTGTCCTTTGGGCCCTTCTAAACTGGTCCGAGTCCTCACCATCTTCCAAATGTTGCCACCTCCAGGAGCACTTCCTCAACTCCTCATAGGAGTGCTGGATACTTCTCTGAGCCTTTTTATTCTCTGTGTAGACACCTACTACATTGCTTTGTGGTTTGCCTCATAACACACAGAAGGCCTTTCTTCATCTCTAATTTAAGCCCATTGCATGTCCTCTGTCCCTGAGTGGCGCAAATGGTTTGCACTCAACTCCTAACCTAAAGGTTGGAGGTTCAAACCCACCCAGCAGCACTGTGGAAGAAAGGCCTGGTGATCCGCTTCTGTAAAGATTATAGCCAAGAAAACCCTATGGAACAGTTCTACTCAGTAACACATGGGGTCACCATGAGTGACTCGGTAGCAACGGGTGTGGTTTGGGTTGGTTTATGTCCTCAGTAGGAGTCCCTGGGTGGTACAAAATGTTAACGAACTTGGCTGTTGACTGAAAAGCTGGAGGTTCAAGTCCACCCAGAGGTGAGAAGAAAGGCCTGGAGATCTACTTCTGAAAAATCAGCCACTGAAAACCCTATGGCGCACAGTTCTCCTCTGACACACATGGGGTCGCCAGGAGTCGGAATTGATTTCATGGCAACTGGTTTTTTGTCCTTAGCAAATGGTTTCTGAACAAATGGATGGATGTAAGGATGGATCAATGGGCGGAAGGAAAGGTGGAAAGAAGGAAGACTTTTTTTTTTCTTTTTAAGTGTGTTATTAGTGTAGCCATATCTATTTAGACATTTTTAAAAATGATAATGAGAAAATTCCTACTGGGAACAGGTAAGGAAAAATTATGTTAGACAGTTGACGATAGAACTGTAGAAGAAAAAGTTCTGTTAATGTGATGAGTTGGTGTGTTCAGACTCATCTACTTATATCACTGGAAAGTGATACACAAAATGAAACTAGATACAATAGAGTGAAAAGTTTTTGTTTTTGTTTTTTTTTTAATTAAAAACATCCTGGATGTTGCTGTTGCATCATCTCCTTGGTATTTCCTAATGGTTGTGTTCACTCCTCTCTTTGATTCAGCCACTCTGGGCAAAGTAACATAGACAGTGGCAGGAGCTCCAGGTAGTAAGATACACATGACAGAATCTATGTGCATAGTCTCTTAAAGACTTTCTTTCAATACAAAATCCTATTATTATGATTACCATCCTGGGGGCAAGAGAGGGTCTAGATTTTAGGGTACTATGAGCCCTGGTGGCACAGTGGTTAAGAGCTTGACCGCTAACCAAAAGGTCGGCAGTTCAATTCCACTAGCCGCTCCTTGGAAACCCTACGGGGCAGTTCTGCTCTGTCCTTCAGGGTTGCTATGAGTCAGAATCGACTTGACAGCAAGAGGTTTTTTTTGTAAGACCAAAGCCATTTTTATTTTTAAGAATCCAATTAGAAAAGTCGAATCATTAAGATAAAGGAAAGAGGAGGAAGCAAGGTAACTGACCTGTCCTGGGATGGAAAAGGTGTTCTGCTCAGAGTTTCCAGGAGTATGCATGGCAGTGAGAGGAGGAGGCCAGGAATGGGTCATCTCCTGGTGAGAAAAACAAAGCAACTTTATTTTCGGGCATGTAGAAAGTCAGTCTGCTTCTTGGCACTAAACATATGTTGTTAGCTTCTGTGGAGTTGGGGCCCCAACTCATGGCGACCCTAAGCACAATGGAATAAAATGCTTCCCAGTCCTGCACCATCCCCACGATCGGTTGCGGATCAGACCATTGTGGTCCATAGGGTTTCCATAGGCCAATTTATGGAAGTAGGTCGCCAGGCCTTTCTTTCTAGCCTGTCTTAGTCTAGAAGCTCCACTGAAACCTGTTGAGGATCACAGTCAACATGCAAGCCTCCACTGACAGACAGGTGGTGGCTGCACATGACGTGCTTCGGCCAGAAATGGAACTCAGGTCTCCCACATGGAAGGTGAGAATTCTATCACTGAACCACCATTGCCGCCATAAAAATTAAAAAAAAAAAACAAAACTAAACGCATTGCTGTCAAGTCAATTCAACTCGTGGCGACCCCATGTGTTACAGAGTAGAACTTCATTCCATAAGATCTTCATGGTTGTGACCTTTTGGAAGCAGATTGCCAGGCCTTTCTTCTGAGGTGCCTCTGGGTGGTTTTGAACTGCCAGCTTTTTGGTTAGTAGCCCAGCATTTAATCATTTGTACCACCCAGGGACTCCTTTACTGCCTCCATAACCAAAAAAAAAAAAAACCCACCCAAACTCCTTTGCCATCAGGCCGATTCCAACTCATAGCAACCCTGCAGGACAGAACAGAACTGCCCCATAGGGTTTCCAAGGCTGTAATCTTTACAGAAGCAGACTGCCGCATCTTTCTCCCTCAGAGTGGCTGGTGGGTTCGAACCGCCGACCTTTCAGTCACCAGCCAAGCGCTTTAACCACCGTGCCACAAGGCCTCCTCACTGCCTCCATAGTATGTCCTTTATAAATACTTAGTGACTTAATTGGCTTACTGTTTTTCAGGGAACTAAAAGTAACTTGGTCTATTTCCTGCCTCACACAGGTGTTTGAAGCCTAACTAACTACAAAGGACCCTCTAGCACCTGCTTGCACAATGCCAGTGACAGGGAGCTCACTACTGCTGGAAGCAGCCTGTGCTATCCTGAGGCAGCTTCATCAGTCTATTCTCCCTGTGGGTCATCCTTTAGAGCTGCACAGAACACATCTCCTCCTTCTCTCACATGACAAGCCCTCAGCGGTTGGAAGAGAGAACGCTTGTCCTTGGTATCATCTTTTCTCCAGGCTGCGGTGTTCTCAGCTTGTTCATTCGTTAACAGGGAACCTTCACCTTTTCTTCTATTGCTGGAGTTCTGTGCTCTGTCACTGGCTTCGATGCTCCTGGAGGGGCTTCTGATTGCCTGGGGCTCTTCTCACTCATGGTGTCCTGTTCCAGGTGTGATCTGCCAGCTCAGGCGGTGGGGGGGGGATGGAGAACTCTCTCTGCTTTTGTTCTGGATACTCTAATACACGTCATCTCTTAACGTAACATGATACTTAGTGATATGATCAAGCACATGCAGTAGTGTTTTCCATGCAAGGAGGAGGCAGCCTAGGCTAATCTTTTCCCACTTCTAGAGAAGGTTCCTATGTACTCATGTGATCGGTAGCTCTGTCCCGCCCAGATAGCCAGGGATTTGCGAGCTCAAGTCTCAGAGTAGGAAAAGCCCCTCGGTATGTTATCAGCAGGGCACCTTCCCCGCTCTTTCAAACACTCAGTTTGAAAAACGGTGCTGTTCAAATCTTGCTGGAGTCTTAGGGCACATGACCAACACGCTTTACCTCAAGAGCAAGAATAATTAAATCACATGCTCAAAATCCCAGCAACAGAGAGATGGCAAATTTTGTGAAGCAGGAGGGTGCCAGCATGGGTTGGATTCATGAAACACATTAAACATCACAATCGATGTAATGATGGAAATAAAGGAGGGCTTTGGGGGGGGATCAAAGTTTATGAAAGTCCTTTTTAATGAGGAAGTTACACAATACTTTTTTCAATCTTTGGCCCCCAAAAAATCACATCTTTGCAACATGGAAAACATATTCATCCCATCATATCATAGCAAAAGTCTTAAC
>NW_004444015.1:705254-779466 GCF_000243295.1 Trichechus manatus latirostris
GCTCTGCTCCTGGCACTGCTTTCTTGATGGTATGAGGTCCCCCTATCTCACTGCTCACTTCTGTCTTTTATATCTCAAGACATTGCCTCAGGATACAATCCAATCCTGTAGACTGAATCCTGCCTTACTAACACAACTGCCGCCCATCCTCCCTCATTAACATCATAGAGGCAGGATTTACAATTATAGGAAAACCACAGAATACCAGGAATCATGGCCCGGCCAAATTGATACACACATTTTTTGGGGGACATAATTCAATCCACGACAATGGGTAACATAGTCATTTCAAAGGTAATATTAATAAGAACTCTCAGGTTGCACTAACTAACACGTTTTGTTGGTTTTTTTTTTTTTGTCCTTCTATAATTACCCAGTTCAGAAAGAGCCTTTGATGGATGAAGAGCTGTAATGCATGGAGACACTTCACAGATTCATTCACAGTGGCGGCGCTGATGCAGAATTTGTAAGTATTATTCAGACAAGCGCTGACATAGGTTGAAGTTTCCCTCGTGCTATTGGAAAAGGAGTCAGTAAGTACATTAAAAATGCGTACAAGATTTAGAAGGGATGCTTAACCTACTTAAGAGACTATTTCTAAGTGTTTTGGAGTTGTGCATTTGTATCCAGTTGATGGTATTCATGACAAATGGTACGGAGGTATTCAACAACAACAGCCCCAAAGTAACAACAGTTTAGAGTGACAAAGTGACAACAGTTTAAAGCTAAATTCCAATTACTTGATGTCTTGAAAATACTCAGGGATCTCTTTATTAAAATACTTGATGATTTAGATGGAATTTCCTGATTAAGGCTGGTCTTCTCCAAAATTAGTCAGATCATTTTCTCACAGAGGAAAAACCCCAAGTTTGCTTAAATAAAATAAAGACGTTTATTGGAAGTATAGGAATCATTCGAATGGGGAAACGTGGGCTCCACTGAAGTGAAACCCATGAATCCAAGGTGGGGCTGTGACAGAGCTCCAGTTATTAGGCACAATCGGGAGGTGCAACCCACAATAATCTCACTGGTGAATAATGAGGTAAGAGACTCAAAGGCAGAACATTGAAAAGCGGCACTTTGGATACCATTGGTTACAAAGTCACATTTGGCAAGATGGGATTGGTTGACAACAAAAAAATGAAGGATATGATTAAATGTTGTAATGGCGATGATTTCTGGTCATAAGACTTTCAAATATGATTACTCAGAGGAACACATTCCATACGTGAACATGTATCTTCCTGGGGGTGGTCTGCTTGTAGTAACAGGATGACTACGAGGCAGGTATCCTGAGACCTCATTGTTAGAATAACTTGCTTAAGGCAGAACATTTCCTGAGGACGTCTTATACTAAGGGTTTGATGACCATTTCTGTCAATATCCCCAGAGATGATGCCTACCAGCCCTGGGGCTGACCACAGAGAAAAACAACTTAGTAAGCAGGTCTAGCTTCTGTTACAAAGGTCAACTGCTTCTGTAGTGAAAGCTAGAGTCAAAGGTGGGGTTTGGGTCCTGACTTTAAATCAGCCATTTTATTTTTGTCAACTGCCTCTAAAATTTAGTGCTCCTCATCCATTTAAAAAACACAGCTGATATTTAGCCAGAGTCAGCCAAGGGCCAGTAAGCCCCAGCCTGGGTGTGATGGTCAATTTTATGTGTCAGTTTTGCTTGGCTCTGGTATCCAACTGTTTGGTCAACCACTAGTCTAGTTGCTGTTATGAAGTAGTTACATGCGATTAAATCAGTTGGCCCTAAGTAAAACAAGTTACCTCCCATAATGTTGGCGGGCTTCAATCAATCAGTTGAAGGCGTCAAAAGCAAAAAGGAAGGTTTCCTAGGGAGTCTTCTGCCTCTAGATTATAAATAGGCTTTGTTTCTAGAACATTCTTATTCTTAACTCTTCTCGTCACCTGACCTATGGATTTTGGGACACAAGTCTGCAGGAGTCTATAGCCTGTTGCCTGACCTGTAGATTTTGGATTTGCCAGTCCCCCTACAATCGCGTGAGTCAATTCCTTAAGGTGAATCTCTCTCTCTCTCTCTCTCTCTCTCAAGATTTTTGTTGTTAATTGCCATCGAGTTTGCTCCGACTCATGGTGACCTTCTGTATAACCGAATGAAACACCGCCCAGTCTTGCACCATCCTCACAATCGTTGTTACGCTTGATCCCATTGTTGTAGCCACTGTGTCAGTCCATCTAGTTGAGGGTCTTCCTCTTTTTCGCTGACCCTCTACTTTACCAAGCATGATGTCCTTCTCCAGGGACTGGTCTCTCCTGATAACATGTCCAAAGTATGTGAGACGTAGTCTTGCCATCCTTGCCTCCAAGGAGCATTCTGGCTGTACTTCTTCCAAGACAGATTTGTTCATTCTTTTGGCAGCCCATGGTATATTCAATATTCTTCAACAACACCCAACTCAAAGGTGTCAATTTTTCTTCGATCTTCCTTATTCGATGCCCAGTTTTCACATGCATATGAGGTTATTGAAAAGACCATGACTTGAGTCAGGCACACCTTAGCCATCAAAGTGACATCTTTAAAAAGGTCTTTTGCAGCCGATCTCACTGGTTCTTTTTCTCTAGAGAAGCCTGAGTCAGATGCATTGTCACTTTTCTGCAACTAGGAGATATGCCTTGATTAGGCAGAAGCGTAGTTATCTCCCCTTTCACCACTGGCTTTAGAGGTGTGCCTCAGTTTATGACAAAGTGGTTAAGACACCTGGGAGAAGGAAATAACATCTTAAAGGTGTACCTTCAACCCCATGTCTTCTGTATTCACTCTGTGGCCAAACCTGGTTATGTTAAATTACCACTGTCACACACCACCCTGCTGGCCAGTCCACGTGGACCTGCAGATACTTTTGCGTCTTCAATTACATCTGATTCTCTGTATTTGGAAATGTGAGGTTTTATAAAACAGCAAACTGACTCCATGATACCACTGATGCTTTGGATTAAGGCAGGGAGGATGCAGTTGAAAGGAACATCATTTTCTGAAAGGATATCTTCAGCAAGGAACTTTGGGGCAAGCAATTCCACTTCTCCATATGTGTTAGAAAGTGCGGAAACCTCACAGCAGATTGTCCATTCTTATACTGTTCATTCACACCCGGAGTACGTTCATCCATTTTTATGTTCTGCCGATTCCCAAGAGAAGAGCACCCATGTGCCCTTACCCAAATGCACTAGTCTTTCTCCAGGTTGTCAGGTAGGGAGGAGCACCTGCTCCAAAAGTAGCGAGACTTTTCCAGCGGGCTCCAGCGCGGAGTATCTGTACTCAATACCAAGCATTGCTTCTCAGCTCGCAAAAAAAAATGAGATTTTGTGTGTGTGTGTGTGTGTGTGTGTGCACGTATTCCTTTCAGAGGCTAACATTATACCTAGCACATACCAAAACCAAACCAAACCCATTGCTGCCGAGTCGATTCTGACTTGTAGTGACCCTATAGGACAGAGTAGAACTGCCCCATAGGGTTTTCAAGGTTGTAAATCTTTTTTTTTTTTTTTTTAGATTTAGGTTAAAATTTACAGCTTAAGTTAATTTCTCTTTCAAAAATTTATACACATGTTGTTTTGTGACACTGGTTGCCGTCCTTACAACGTGACATCACAACCCCCTTTCCACCCCGGGTTCCCTCTGTCCGTTCCACCAGTTCCCGTCCTTTCCTGCCTTCTCATCCTGCCTCCGGACAGGAGCTGCCCGTTTGGTCTCATGTATCTGATTGAACTAAGAAGCACGTTTCTCACATGTATTATTTTTTGTTTTGAAGAGTGGGCTTTGGGAATGGTTTCAGTTCTGGGTTAACAGAGCATCCGGGGGCCATAGTTTCGGGGGTTCCTCCAGTCTCTGTCAGACCACTGAGTTTGGTCTTTTTTTGTGAGTTAGAATTTTGTTCTACATTTTTCTCCAGCTCTGTCCGGGACCCTCTACTGTGATCCCTGTCAGGGTGATCATTGGTGGTACCAAGGCTATAAATCTTAACGGAAGCAGACTCCTGCATCTTTCTCCCTCGGAGTGGTTGGTGAGTTCAAACCATTGACCTTTTGGTTAGTAGCCGAGTGCTCAACCATAGCGTCACCAGGGCTACATACCTAGCATATAGTTGATATTAAAAAAATACATGTTTAGGTTGAACATAAATATGTAGTTCCTTAGCTTCAAGAAGTTCAATCTGAGGAGATGATTATAGTAATTGTTTCAAATGACCATCTTAATGAATGTCAATGTTGGTGGTATTTCACCTCTTTCATTATTATTATTGTTATAGTCAGAGGGATCTCCAAAAGATCCCTGAACTTTGCCAAAAGCTACCTGTGTGGCCCTGGCCAAATTGCTTGCCCTCTCTGAGCCTCAGTTTTCCTGCCTATACCACACGGCCTTTGGCTTGGATGGCTTCTAGGAATTCTCCCAGTTGTCAGTGCTGTTAATCTCTGATTCCACCTGTTCTGCTTACCTCACAGGCCTGCCACAGGGAGAAACACGCTCATGAGTGTACAAGGGCTTTGGAAACTGTAAAGGGCTGTGCACGTACAAAGCTCATTGCCACTAGCTGCACAGCCAGTCAACCATTGCCCTTAGGATCCTGTGTGGTCTGCTGAGCCAACAGGCCACTCAGGCTCTGCCCGAGGCCCAGGATGAGCTGATAGAGGTTCTGTGTGCCTTTCCCCTTCGAGAACGTAATAAATGCCATTTAGGAAGTATTTACAAATTCCTGGGAGGAAGAATAATAAATGGGAACAGATGAGAGATCTCTAAATAAAAATGTGCTTGAGTAGAAGGAGAATAAATCCACAAAATCAGGGTGAAGTTTATTTTCCCGAGACTTAAATGACTCCCAAGTCATCCTGATAGTTGACCCTGGTCTCTGACTTCCTTGGACGGGGAGGCGGCTGTTATCTTTTCTCTTTTTTCTCTCCTCCAGGGAGTGTCTTCCCAAATGGGAATGCAAATGTATGCACTGGGTGGCCTTCTAAGCCTCCACAGCCTAAGGTCGCAGTAGTCCAGGCAGGAGATGGCGGTGACATGGGTGAAGTGGTCAGAAGGTGCCCAATTTGGAACAAATGTATTGCAACTTGAAAACACTGAAGCCCGTGAGTCTGCTGCTTTAGCTGAAGAGCTTTCCCAGGTCCTCCAGAGGAAAAATGTCTATAGGAGGGACTTAATCACCTGACAACCTAATTTGCTTAAGTAAAAGATTTGGAACTTCCGTATGTATGGGCCTCAACACTTCTCTGAGGGGCCAGGGGTGGAGGCGGGCATCCGGCTGCCTGGGAATAAGGGACAAGGGTCTTGGGGACTCAGAAGAGCAGCCGCCTAATCACCCTCAGGCCGCAATCCCTCTCAATTGCTTGCTGGCCTGTGGGAAGCTCTGGTCCCACTGATAGGAGAGGCAGGCAGGCGGGGTATTAGCTGTTATCTGCAGCAGCAGGGGGCTGTTAAATAGGAAAGGAGCACCAGGCGCTGCGGTGGCCTTTGGGATGGCCTAGGAGGGAGCTGAGCAGGCATTCGTGAGCAGCCTCACGTTCTGGTCACCAGAACACAGCCACCGCTGTGAAGCCCTCAGGCCTGATGCTTCTCGAAACAGGTCTTCATCAGGCCGACCCTGGAGGACAGGACTGTAGGAGCTAGCCAGTCAGCCAGCGAAAACCCTGTGGGGCAGTTATATTCTGTCACATGGGGTTGCGTGAGTCGGAGTCAACTCGACATTATACAACAGCAACAACAACAACACAGTCGATTTACAGCCGGTTGAATAAACTTACACAAATTCCTGTGTATACGAGGTTCACTTAGAAAGCAGTCTCTAGAAGCATGCCATAGGGCTCTGTCATTGGCCCTTTCCTGTTTACCAATTTTAACAATAATAAAAATAAATAAGTAAATAATAATAACCAGTTGATGCAAGTCAACTCCAACTCATGGCGACCCCATGTGTGTCAGTGTAGAACTGTGCTCCGCAAGGTTTTCAGGGGCTGATTTTTCAAAAGTAGATTGCCAGGCCTTTCTTCCAAGGCACCTCTGCATAAACTCAACCACCAACCTTTTGGTTATCAGCCTAGTGTGTTAACCATTTGTACTACTCAGGGACTCCAATAATCATATTATCTTATTTTGTATAGGGCTCTTCAGTTAACAAAAAAAAAACTTTTAAAAAATATTATCTCATTCAAGCAATAACTTAAAGGAACATATAGAATGTCTGCTTATCAGAATTATAGGCGTTGCTAAGCTGTGATTAATCAAAATTCAGAAAGCTCTTGCAACACTGGCCGGAAGCCAATAAGATGAATTTTAACAGGAATAAATGAAAACTGTGCTTATGTTCCACAAACCAACTGTACAGTTGCAGAATGGGAAAGTCCATCTGGCTAACTATAATTCATGGGGTAAAAACCCAAGCAGTTTAGGTGACCCCCAAGTAAGTTTGAGGGGGGTTGGCAGCCAAATGAACCAATGCCAATTCAGGTGACATTATGGTAAGTATGATGCCCAGAATGTGGAAGCTGGAAGTACTGCTGGACTGTATGGGACAGACCACATCTGAAACAGAGTGTGCCATCTGGGACGCCCTGTTGCAGCAGGGGCACTGGAAGACTGCAGTCTCTCTGAGGGATGACTACGAGAATGGTAATAGCTTGGCAAGCTTGTCACATAAAGGACCAGGCAAACTTTCATCTCCAGAAAAGGGAGACCAAGGGGAGGTCTGATGGGCATCTTCAAGTACCTGAAGGGCTTTCATATGGAAGAGATTTGGAACCTGCTTTGTGGTCCAGATGGTTAGGACTAACCCTACGGTTAGAAGTTATCAGGGGACCAATTTTAACTCAAACTAAAAAAAGACTTTCCAATCATGTGAGCTGTCCAACCATGGAGCCTACTGCCTTTGAAGGTAGTGAGCGCCCCATATCTGAAGGCAGGATTACCCCTGTCTACCAACCAACCAACCAACTAGTTGCCATCTAGGGTACCATAAAAGGGATTTCTAGAAGGGTGGGGAATGGAACGGACCAACTGTACTGTCAAGTATAATCATACGTTTTATCTCCATAAAGTCAATGGTATACGTGAGAAGATGCAAAAGTGAATCCTGAGCGTTTTTTCTGGCACAACATATAAACATGGCTGACCAAACTGGCTAATGAAATTCATCATTCTCCCAAGGGTTGTAGGCTGCGGTGGGGGTGGGGCAGCCTACTGTCTCACAGTGAGACAGCTAACAGTCCAATTTGTCTGACTGTTCACTCAGCTTTTGGAAAGCTCACCAACAGTGGAACCATTGGCTTTCCTGGGCTTTATCACTAATCACTCCTGCCAAGCTCCTCCAGTGGTCTAAGCCCTGTACCATGTAATCGAATGAAGATTCTTCTGTTTGGAATGCTCTTAAGACAATCCTTGGACTGCCTCTCTCATTTCCATGCAAGTGCTAGTAGGGAAGGAGTATAAAATCAACAGTCACGTTAAATATAACTTTCCAACCACAGCATAACTATGGGCCAACACATAATGCAATCTACCAGGCAAAGAAAAAAGAAAAACAAAGAGACAATCTTTTAAAAGTTTCTAACACTAACTTCTAATTTCATTGACCAAGTATAAAAACCCTGGCAATATTTCTTCAAATAAGTGATTGACTACTTTACCATTTAGTGCTGGCAGTTGTTCATGGGAGTCTGGAAATTTTCTCCATTGGTCCAAGGACTGTACGTACAAAAAGTCCAGCTCATATTGGCTAGCTTCACCTTGGCAGCCCCCAAACCAGAGTTCCACTGAAAAAGAGCCTGATTCAAATTTAGGATTGTGAAGCAGGGTGATCAGTACTCTGCAGCAGCTTTACCGTGTGCTCACTCAGAAACTCAATCAAGCCATCTTCTTGCCATTGCCAGATGCAATCAATTCCATTTCACCCACTGAATATAATGGTGATTGGTATGGTCATGCGCTGGGCCTATTCATGCAACTTCTTTTGGACCAGTTACTTCTCAGGTGTTCTACACTCAGATACTGCAAAGAAATACCTCCAAAGGCAACAGTGGGGGCAGAACACCATATACATTCAATATACTGGGCAGGACTGAACCAGACCTATTGAGTTCTACCCTAGGTTTCCCCAGCAGCAACTTCAGGCCACAGCTCTTCTAACTAATTGGATATTAACTCTTCCAACCGATGGTTGCCTTGTAAATTTTAGTCCTTATCAAGACATTTGATAGAATTAGGTTGAGTCAATCAGAACAGAGGACCAGCCACCCCGCTAGGAAAGTTAGACTGAATTGCCTTCTTTGGTACAGTCACCTTATCAGTTTTGCAAAGATCAGGAGTAAAAAGGAAACTTGGGTAGAGGGCCTGGTCAGTGGTCCAAGTCAGACATCTGAGGACCCTGAGGTTTCTCCATGGCCACTTCCTTCCTACCTTTCTAGTCCCTGAACTTGCTGTTTCGTCCATTCGTAAGCGAATGCTGACCCTAGAGCACTGTTGATCTTTTCAAAAGTGATTTTTAGCTTCACTGATGAGTTTCCACCTCTTCTGCTTCAAATTGTTTTGCCATCAACTACATCCAAATGATCATCATTTAAAACATACTGGCTTGAAACAATTCCCCAGGCTTTGATAATAGTACAACCATGGTTTTTTTTTTTTTTTTCCTTTTCCAGAATCACCTTACAGGATGCAATACCATCCTATATCCTCGTCATGAGAGCGTTCTTTATGGTTACCCTCCAATTTGCTCATTTAGCTCCAGCTCAGGCAAGCCAATTTGATACAACTCATATACCTTCACCATCTTCTCCCCCAGCACCATGTTTAATGATCTGCATTGAATTTCATTCATTCAGAAAGCATTTATTCAGTGTCCACCCTCTGTAAAAGGAGCCCCGGTGGCACAATGGTTAAGCATTCGGCTGCTAACCAAAAGGTCAGTTGTTCAAACCCACCAGCGGCTCAGTAGGAGAAAAGACCTGGCGATCTGCTCCCGTCAAGATTGCAGCCTAGGAAACCCTCTGGGGAAGTTCTAGGTAGCTACACCAAACCACACCAGCTGCTGTGGAGTCAGTTCCAACTCATGATGACCCCATGTGTGCGGAGGAGAACTGCTCCATCGGGTTTTCAAGGCTGTGACCTTTTGGAAGCAGATCGTCAGGCCTGTCTTCCAAGATGCCTCTGGGTGGGTTTGAATCGCCAACCTTTTGGCTCGTAGCTGAGCGCTTAACCATTTGTGCCACCCAGGGACCCTCTAGGGAGCCAGGATATGCATAACTGGAATGAGTGTGGAATAATGACAATTATTAGTTGTCATCAAAGTAGAGCTAAAATAAACCTGTCAGAGTTTGTTTTTTGTTTTTTAAAGAGCAACATGCAATTTGTTAGCATGTTCTAGAAATTACCAAAGGGATTTGTTGATCTCACTTTGCTGGAGAGATACACAGTGTAGAAGCAGCACCCCAGCAGTCCTCTGAAAGCCGCTGAAGAATGACAACTCTAGGCAAAGAGAGGTAGAAGGATACATTTCTGGAAATCCCCAGTCTGAGCCTTTTCGAAGAATTACACAAGGCATCCAAATTCCGTTTCTCAGGGCTGCTGTAGCTTTTCAGACAGGATAGCTTCCTTGTAGTTTACACTTATCACATTAAGAAAAATGGTAATGAGGAGTTCATGACAACTGCTTGTAGACGGAACAAAGACTCAATTGCTGGGGAAAAAAAGAAGTAATATCTATTTTCATGGAAAGAGGCCTCAAGCCAACAACGGGGCTGTAGGTTTGCTCTCTCATTATTTCTGAGCTCAGCAGAAATAAGGCACCAGGCCACTAATACAGCAGAAACGCCATCCAATATGATTTGCATAGAATTGTCTTTCCTCTGCAAACAGCTATTTCAGTCTTGGAATCACAGCGCCAGAGGGATGAAAGAGAACAGGGTCGTCCCATTCACATGAAATTAACTAATCCATCTATCAAGAGATGTCAGCCTAACTACTGAACAACAGGTCCTTCAAGCACCACCCCCCAATAAAAGTAAAAATAAACCAACGAAGGTGTCAAACTCTTTGCAGTAGCCTGAATGTAACATCAAAATCATTACTAAGCCCCAGTGAAACTGCTTCAGAAAGCTTCCCTCCGACTATTCCAGGTCCCTAGTAGGTTGAGTATTCCTGAGTGCCTGACCAGTCACTCCTCTCCCGACATTCACTTTCCTCTGCAATCACTCCAGATAATGGGAAACATAACAACGATTGTGAGCATGGCATAGGACCGGGCAGTGTTTCGTTGCGTGGTGCATAGGATCGCTCTGAGTTGGAACCAACTCGACAGCACCTAACCACCACCACAACAACAGCAAATAAATCGCTTCTTGTATTCTATATTAAGAGGAGTGAAGAAGCAGCACAAGCGAGAGCCCTATCATTTTCTAAAAAGATGTCTGACTGATGGAGACGGAGAACATTCTACACTCAATAGGGACACTCTAGGGCCGGGTGGTGTAACATGTTGGCAGGCGACAAAGCTTCAACCCTGTGTTAAAATCAGGAAAGCAGGTCCCTTTTGGTCTAGGTGAAAGCAGCCACTTGCTAAACAGCAGCCTGGAATCGCTGCAGATATAATTATGTCTTTGGAACCGTATTTCAAAGACAAGATACTAAATACCAAGTATTTGTGAAACAGAAATCCAATCTGATTCTTGATTCTTTCATTTCAGCACCCAGTCGTTTAATAAAAAGTTAACAACCCCTCTTGAGGCCGATTATCAAAATGCATTTCTTTAATTGCTTCCCACTGGCACTTTGACAATCTGTACTCCAAGGGGTTTGCTCTGCATGAGGAAAGGGTGCATTCTAACTCCCCCCAAAGCTTCCCTGATAACCCTGTGGGAATCCATTACCCACGATGTGTCTAAATCCTCTTTAAACCTGATCTGTTTCCAGCCTATACCATCTCCTGGGTTAACCAGATCAATACTTTTATTCCCTGCTATAAATTTAGTAAGGCACTAAATAGCAGATTCCAAGGGAACAATGTCAAACCCTTTGCTGGAGAGGTGCTCATGGGCAAATGGAACACGGGGCTGGAGGTAAATAAATGGCACACGGAAGATGCTGGCTCCTCACATGTAAACCTGGGATTCAGACTGTTGTTTCTAATCAATTTGTATCTCTTGTTGGAGAGCCAGTTGTCAAGCAGTGGTTTAATACTGGGCTCTAGCCACCTCTTTCTTCTTGGAGTAACAGCGTGCTGTTCCCCTCTCCACTGGCTCCTGCTCATCTAGTCTCTCCTTCATTTGCTTTGAAGAAGAACAGCAATGTGAAAAATCATTTAAAAAAAAGTCCTGATCAGGGATTTGCAACCTACCCACAGAGGCTGTCACCCATAGCTGACAGGAATCAACATGGCAGGGTCTCCGGGCTAATTAACCAAATGTGACGATTTGAAAATCTGCAAAGTGCCTTAGGAACCACGGAGTGGTCAAAAAAGGAAAAGAAACAAAAAGCACCGTATTAAAGACATGAAGAGGGCTTTTGTTGTTGAGTCGATTTCCGACTCATGGCGACCCCACGTGTACAGCGTAGAACTGCTCCATAAGGATTTTCTAGGCTGTGACCTTTCAGAAGCAGATTGCCAGGCCTGTCTTTCGTGGCTTCTCTGGGTGGGTTTGAACTGCCAATCTTTCATCTAGTAGTTGAGCGCTTCAGCATTATACGCCACCCAAGGACTCCTGCATTAAAGGCATGAAAAGGGTTTACATATTTAAAAATTAAAAAAAAATTATGGAGGCGGTTTAAACTGTTTGGCTAAAGCAGCTTGGGAGTCCATGAGTTTTGACACGTGGAATTCAAAGTCACATGTTGAAAACATTTGAAATTGCTGAACAACAGTAGTAAGAGCCACAGTGACAATCCAACAGGAGCTGGCCAGGTATCTGGGGCTTGCGAGGAACTGAATGGTTCATTTATGTTATCACAGTTAATCCACCCAAGAACCCAGCGAAGTGGTTTTTCTTCTTCTCACTTCACAGATCAGATAACTGAGTGTTAGAGCAGAGCAACCCCTGGCATGAAGGCATGCAATTAGTATGTGGCAGATCAAAGACCCCTGCCCAAGTGTCCACTCAGTGCTCCTTCCAGCACACTCCAGGAGGGTGGGTTCTCAAAAACGGAGAACTGCAGCACAGGCAGCAGCAACCCAGGTGTCCTCGCCCTTCCGTGTGCCAATCACACGTGGGTGGCTATGGAGCTACTTTATAGATGGTTTGATACCACCGCCCTTACTCATGCCACGTTATCAACTCATTGCTCTGTGTGTGTGTGTGTGTGTGTGTGTGTGTGTAGGGGGTGTCATGCAACCTAATGGCAGCTCAAAGAAAATAAGTCCACCTCTAAGGAGAGGCCTAGATGTGTTGAACATGCCTTGTCATCAGAATACATTTCAATGAATGGCTTTTTACGGGACTCAGTTCATTTTAAGGTTAATAATCCAAATCTAGGGCCCTGAAATGGCACTGCATTAAAGTGTACATAAGCAACTTCCCCCGTGAAGGAATAGGTCACCTAAAGTCACTGGAGTTGTCCACGTGACGCTTGTAGTCCATTCCTTTAATGGTGCACCTGAGGTGGATGTCTCAAGAGATGCGAAATTGGAGCAGAGTAGGAAAGGGAGGGAGGACGTGTATATGAATTAAGTCCTGGGTTTTTATGGTACCATATCTCAGGAAAGGGCCCTTTGAGGGTCTTATGTACCCTCTCACTCCCGGAGCCTGGGGATGAAGATATTACCACTCCTACTGAACAGAGGGAAAGGAACTTGCGTGAAGCCGTATGGACAGCTTGAATCTATTCACCAAGCCAGGTTTATGCCTTAAATTTCTCTCCTGTTCTCTCTTTTCTGGGAGCATTCGATTTGTCTGTTTCCACCTACTTTGCCTCATTTATGGTTCTTTCTTATACAGTAGGGGCGGTGCTCAGAGCTACAGTAGCATTCGACCAATACAGTCTACCGAAGTCTCAGGATGGAAATAAATTATTCAGATATATCCTGAACATGGTCAAAGCTACATATTTTAAAAGGTAAAACTAGGCTTGATTTTATTTAATTATCCGACTCAGAATGAAGACTTCGAGTGGATCTCAGAGCTAATCAGAGACAGATCTGCCCACTAGCGCTTTCTGTTATGGGAATTTTTTATTCTGTGTTGTCCAATATGGTAGCCACTGACCGACCACATGTGGCTATTGAGCACTTGAAATGTGACTCCTGGACTGAGAAACTGAATCTCTATTGTATTAAATTTTAATTAATGTAAATTTAAATAGCCACCTGTATCTATTGGACACCATAAAATAGTCAACAATCTGATTTTACAGATGGAAAACTGATGGACGTAATGGTTAAGAGACTTGCCCAAGGTCACAGAGGAATAAAGTGGCAGGGCTAGGACTAGCTTTGAGGTCTCTTCATGCCCAGTCCACGGCCATTTCCACACTGCTTCCTCTTAATTCCAGCTCTTCTAAAGGCAGATGCTGTATGTTCTTTGCTCTGTAACACAGGCCAGTGACAGACCAGACTCTGAAACCATCAGGGCAAATCCTCCAGATCTCAGACTATCATCCACTTTTGAACCAAAAGTGCTGGCCATGCAGCAATTCCACTCGGAGGTATATACCCAAAAGACTTGCAGCACTATTCACAGTAGTCAAAAGGTAGAAACAACCTACATGTCCATCAACAGATGAATATGTAAACAAAATGTGGTCTATCCATACAATGGAATATTATTCAGCCATAGAAAGGAATCAAGTTCTGATACACGGTATGACATGGATGAACCTTGAAAACATGCTGAGTGAAAGAGACCAGTCACAAAAGTCACATATTATATTCCATTCGTATGAAATGTCCAGAATAGGCAAGTCCATAGAGACACAAAGTAGATTAGTGGTTACCAGAGGCTCGGGGAGGGGGAAACGGGGAGTTATTGTTTAAGAGATACTGAGTTTCTGTATTGTTGTTGCTAGCTGCCGCGGAGTCACCTCCAACTCATGGAGACCCCATCTACAACGGAAGCAGATTCTTGTGATCCATAAGGTTTTCATTGGCTGATTTTCAGAAGTAGATTGCCAGGCCTTTCTTCCTAGTCCGCCTTAGTCTGGAAGCTCTGCTGAAACCTGTTCAAGATCACAGCAACACACAAGCTTCCACTGACAGACAGGAGGAGTTTGTACTTGAGGTGCATTGGCTGGGAATCGAACCTGAGTATCCCACATAGGGGTACCACTGAACCACCACTGCTGTTGAGTTTCTGTATAAAACCAAACCAAACCAAACCCATTGACTTGGAGTCGATTCGGACTCATAGCAACCCTATAGGGCAGAGTAGAACTGCCCCATAGGGTTTCCAAGGAACAGCTGGTGGATTCGAACTGCTGACCTTTTGGTTAGCAGCCGAGCTCTTAACCACTGTGCCACCAGGGCTCCTGAGTTTCTGTATAAAAAAAATCAAACCCGTTACTGTTGAGTCGATTCTGACTCACAGCGACCATATAGGACAGGGTAGTCGATTCCAACTCATAGCGACCCTATAGGGCAGAGTAGAACTGCCCCATAGAGTTTCCAAAGAGCGCCTGGTAGATTCAAACTGCCAGCCTTTTGGTTAGTAGCCTGAGCTCTTAACCACTACGCCACCAGGGTTTCCGAGTTTCCATACAGGGTGATGAAAAAACTTTTGGAAATTGATAGTGGTGATGGTTGCACACAGATCCCTAGGTGACACAGTTTGCAATCAGTTGCTAACCTAAAGGTTCGCAGTTGGAAGCTACCCAGCGGTGCCACGAAAGAAAGGCCTGGAGATCTGCTTCCATAAAGATTACAGCCAAGACAACCCTATGGAGCAGCTTACTCCACAACCCATGGGGTTGCTATGAGTCAGAATCAACTCAGTGGCGATGGGTTTGTTTTTTGGTTTGGGATAGTTGCACAAATTGTGAATGTATTAAATGCCACTGAATTCTACACTTTAAAATGGTTAAAATGGTAACTTTTATGCTGTGTGTATTGTACCATAAAAAAAAGTGCTGGTGTGTGAGACTGTGTTGAGGACTCCTGTGTTAAAGAGCAGCAAAGTGTGCTGAGGGTGAACAGGCTTCTCGGGTTTCCTCCAAACCCACCAGGTGCTGAGAAGTTGGAAGGGAATGGAAGAGAAAACTACCATTGGTCCAGATGGGCAGGATGCTTTTGTTCTGTCTTAGTTTTAGACCAGGCTTAGTTCTTCTTTATGATTCTGTAATTTCTAATTAAAATGTTGCCAGGGGAGAGCTGGATGAGTCTGCGTTAGTGTTTTCATCCCATGAATGGAGGACTTGGAGAATGTTCTGGTTTGACACAACCTTTGCTGCGAGGCTGACAGTGTTTAATAGAAACAACATACAGGCTCTCAGCCACAAAAAGCCCTGGAAAACTCACTCTGGAGGAAAGAATACATCTCACAGAAGCTCCTTTCTTGTGACCGTAATGGTAATAAGCACACTGAATGGTACCAAATCAGCCCCTTTAATCTCTTTCACGATTCAAATCTTCTCTCCAGTTCTAGTAGTATATGGCCCCCCTTTAGTCATTGCCTTGTTTAAAGTAATAATGCCAACATTATTGTACTTTGAGGAGCAATATTAAAAATGGGCTAGAGAAATGGTATTAAATAATAATTGGCAATGGAAAAACTTAGCACAAAAAGTGGTGCTAAATATACCATTTGGAGAACTAAGAAATTGAGCCATTATAATGCCTAATATTTGTATAACTATTCTACTCACTAAACACTATTATCTGCTTAATACCTTACAATATCCTCATGGAAAACCAAATTATTACAGTCGCTTGGGGTGGAAATCACACCACGAGGTCATTTTCTCTCACTATTCCTCTGCTGCCTCAATTATTTTTACAAATTTAATTCATTCAACAAACACGGTGCACCCACTCGATGCCAGCTTCTGGGCTAGGCCAAAGGGACAGAGAGATGAAGTCAACAAAGACCCTGCCCTACTGGACCTCACAATCTGCCATGAGAGGCAACCCTTCACTCCCACCACACACACACACACACACACACACACACACACACACGTGACAAGTGTAGGTGTATGCAAAGTGTTAAGGGGACCCAGAGGAAGGAGAGAGAGATGAATCTCATTTGGATGGCCTTAGGGCTTCAAAGAAAAAGTAACTTCTGTACTCGCTCTTATATGGTGTGAAGAGGGAGGTCAGCAAGCAAAGACAGGAGTGGATGGTGTCCCAGACAGAGGGAAGAGCCAACGCAGAGAGGCAGAGAAGAAGCTGGACCATCTGGGTAGGGAGAGAAGTCTGTTGAGGCTGGGAAAAGGGCATGTGGGTTGGAGAAGTGGCAAGAGATGAGGCAGGCACAAGTGATGGCATAGAGGAAGGGCCTTGACTATAAGGATTTAGGACTCTCTTCTCTAGGCACTGGGCAAGCACAGGATCTCCGCTTGAATACCTTCAGTGACAGAAATCTCACCACCCTTCCATCCTGGGACAGTTCCACCAGTTAGAAAAGGGGAGAGAGGAAAGATCTAATATTTATTGAGTGCTCCAGGTGCTATATTCCAGGGGCTTCACTTGCATCATCTCATTTAATCTTCCCAAGAAGCCTGAAAATTAGGCTGTATTATCCCAATTTTGTAAATGAGGTCAGAAAAGGTAAGTTACCCAAGAGCATTCAGTAAGTGATGAGAGCCAAGCTCTCCTAGCTTAACCATGCTGCCTCCCTACAACATCCTTCCTTTTATTGCTCTAATATATATCCCCCTGTAACTTCCCTTCAAAGGTGAGAGTCTACCATTTGAAGCCTCCTAGGGAGCCCTGGTGGCACAGTGGTTAAAGTGATCGACTGCTAACCAAAAGGTTGGTGGTTTGAAACCACCAGTGGCTCCATGGGAGAAAGATGTGGCAGTCTGTTTCCCTAGAAAATTAAAGCCTTGGAAACTCTGCGGGGTCACTAAGAGTCAGAATTGACTCGACGGCAGTGGGTTGGCAATGGGCTTACCCTAAATCTAGCCTTGAACCTTTCTGCCACATGGTAGTCCCTCAGCCAGCCATGGCTTACTTCCTCTTCTAGCTAAATTTCCTTCTGTTTAGTGTGGCCTACCCTTTGGCCATTCTGATTGTGAACCCAGTCACTATCGTGTTACTCTTTGCTAAATATCCTTCAGTTCAGCAACATCCCTCTTCAAAATTTTTATGAAAGTTATGTAAATTATAAAAGTTTTAGAAATTTAAAGAAGACCCAACTGTAATCCTATCACTCTAACGAAATAAGAGCCATAACTTTAGAGTATTTTCCTTTTTAGTCTATTTGTATTCATATTTACAATAATTAAGTATATAAAATCTTACATTCTGGATATTTCACTTAACATTTTTTTCCATGTTGGCATACCATCTTGAGAGGCATCTTTTATCAGCTAATTATTATTCTGAATGTACAAATCAGAGTTTGATTAATTATTGTTGGATATTTAGTAGGCTTTTTTTACTATTATAAATAATGCTGTAATGAATGCCTTGGTTCATATAGTTCTTCTAATAGTTTGGATTTTTCCCATAGCATGGATTTCCCCAAAGTGGAGTTACAGGCTGTCAGTGACTCTCTAAAAATGGGGTGGACAACCTGAATAAATGTGGTCAAGTGATTTTTGAGAAAGATTCAAAAGCAGTTCAATGAAGAAAGCATAGTCTCTTCAACAAACAGTGCTGGAACACAATAAACAAAATGAACCTCAACCTATACTCACATTATATACAAAAGTCAGTTCAAAATGGATCAAAGACCTCAATGTAAAATGTAGAACTATAAAACTCCTAGAAAATATGGGAGAAATTTTTCATGACTTTGGGTTAGGCAACAGGTTCTTAGACTTGACACCTAAATCACAATCCTAAAAAAAAAATCAATTGGACTTCATAAAAATTAAGAACCTTTTCTCTGAGAATGAAACTATCAAGAGAATAAAAAGACAAGTCAAAGCTTGGAAGAAAATATTTTCAAATTACATATCTGACAAAGAACTTGTATCCAGAATATATAAAGAACTCTCAAAAATCAACAATAAGATAACAGCCCAACTGTAAAAACAGGCAAAAGATTTGAAGAGACATTTCACCAGAGAAGATATATGGATGAGAAATAAGCACATGAAAAGATGTTTAACACCGTCAGTCGCTTGGGAAATGCAGCTTAAAACCAAAATGAGATACCACTACACACCTATTAGAATGGCTAAAATAAAAAAGAGCAACAAGGCCAAGTGCTGGTGAGGATGCTGAGCGACTGGGTCGTCCATACGTTTCTGATGTGAAAGCCATTCTGGAAAACAGTTTATCACGTTCTTATAAGGTTAGACATACACTAACCATATGACTCAGCAATCCCATTCCTAGGCATTTGCTGTTGTTGTTATTAGGTGCTGTCGAGTCGGTTATGATTCATAGTGACCCTATGTATAACAGAGCGAAACACTGCCCAGTCCTGCACCATCCTTACAATCGTTGTTATGTTTCAGCCCATTGTTGCAGCCACTGTGTCAATCCGTCTCGTTGAGGGTCTTCCTCTTTTTCACTGACCCTCTACCTTACTAAGCATGATGTCCTTCTCCAGGGAATGGTCCCTCCTAATAACATGTCCAAAGTACATGAGACAACGTCTCGCCATCCTCGCTTCTAAGGAGCATTCTGGCTGTACTTCTTCGAAGACAGATTTGTTCATTCTTCTGGCAGTCCATGGTATATTCAATATTCTTCGACAACACCATAATTCAAAAGCATCAATTCTTCTGCAGTCTTCCTTATTCATTGTCCAGCTTTCACATGCATATGAGGTGATTGAAAATACCATGGCATGGGTCAGGCGCACCTTAGTCCTCAAAGTGACGTCTTTGATTTTTAACGCTTTAAAGAGGTATTTTGCAGCAGATTTGCCCAGTGCAATACGTCTTTTGGTTTCTTGTCTGCTGCTTCCATGGGCATTGATTGTGGATCCAAGTAAAATGAAATCTTTGACAACGTCAATCTTTTCTCCATTTATCATGATGTTGCTTATTGGTCCAGTTGTTAGGATTTTTGTTTTCTTTATGTTGAGGTGTATCTGGGTATATACCCAAGATAAATGAAAACATATGTCCACACAAAAACCAGTACACGAATGTTTATAGCAACATTATTCATAATCAACCCAAACTGGCCACAACCCAAATGCCCTTCAACAGGTGAATGGATAAACAAATTGTGGTATATCCATGCAGTGGAACGCTACTAAGCAATAGAAAGGAACTAACTATTGATACATGGAGCCCTGGTGGCGCAGTGGTTAAACGCTATGGCTGCTAATCAAAAGGTTTGTGGTTCGAATCCACCAGCTGCTCCTTGGAAACCCTATGGGGGCAGTTCTACTCTGTCCTATAGGATCACTATGAGTAGACGGCCCCTAACAACAACAACATTGATATATGCAACGAACTGAAAGAACCTCAAATGCATTCTGCTGAGTGAAATGGTTACATACTATATGATTCCATTGATATGACATTCTGGAAAAGGAAAAACTACAGATCAGTGGTTGCCAGGGTTTGGGAGTAGGGAAGAAGGTCTGAGTGCAAAAGAGTAATATGAGGGACTACTTTGGGATGTTGGATTGTTTTGTATCCTCTTACAGGTGGTGATTACAGGAAACTCATGTCTGTATTAAAACTCATAGGACTGTACACTTAAAAAAAGTAAATTTTACTGAATGTAATAAAAAAAATGCATTCACCAGAAATAAACACCGTATGTCAAGTGTGGTCTGAGCAGCACAGAGTAGAGGAGACCTAGCCCCTTCTTAGTTCTATATGTTCTAGATTAGGGGTCAGCAAACTATAGCCCACAGGCGAAATCCAGCCCACTGCCTTTTTAGTAAATGAAGTGTTATTGGAACAGTCACAGCCATTTGTTTACGTATTGTCTATGGCTGCTTTCACGCTACAACAGCAGAGTTGAGTAGGTGCAACAGAAACCACATGGCCTACAAAGCCAAACATATTTTTTATCTGTCCCTTTACAGAAAATGTTAGCTGACTCCTGCTCTAGATGCTTGTCTTCTAGTAATACATTTTTTTGCAGCAATATATGGTACTGATAAACTTTTTCTTGTCTACTCTTTAAACATTGCTGAACTCAGTTGTATGACCATATAGTTATACTCTACTGCAACTTAATTTGAATAGATTTTGCCCTTCAGGTAAGCTCTTTTCCTGATTCTTACATGTGGTATTATTAGCAATCTCTCCCAGCTTCATTGTTATCATCCTCTGGGTCACAGATTGAGCCCTGTAGAAATCACTTAAAACTGACTCCTTCAAACCCATATACCCTCATAGTGAAAGACAGAATGCATAATGGTTAAAAACTTGGACTCTGGAGCCAAACTGCTTGGGTTTAGATATTGGCTCTGGCACTGGTTAGCTGTTGAACTTGGAAAGTCACTTAACCTCCAAGTATTTCAGTTTCATCATCTGTAACATGGGGATGATAATAGTATCTGCTTCCTGGCGTTGTTATGGTGATTATATAAGATACTAACCGTGAAGTGCTTAGAACAGCGCCAGGCACATAAAAAGTGCTACATAACTGGTATGAATAGTAGCACATACTTTGGATTCAGGCCAATCTAAGTTCAAATCTTGTTTCGGCTACTTAGCGATTTGGGGCAACTTAATTTGACCTCTTTGAGGCCTCCTTCCCTCCAGGCTGCCCTTGGCCTGTCAGTAGCCTCTGGCCACTACAGGAGACACAATCTACAGCTTAAAAAACCCAGACCAAACCAGTTGCCATCGAGTCAATTCCAACTCACGGCAATCCCATGTGTGCAGAATAGAGCTGTACTCCATAGGGTGTTCAAGGCTGTGACCTTTCAGAAGCAGATCACCAGGCCTTTCTTCTGAGGTGCTTCTGGGTGAGTTTGAATCACCAGCCCTTTGGTTAGTAGTCAAGCGCTTAACCGTTTGAGCCACCCAGGGACTCCAATCTACAATTTAGAGGACCTCTGTAAATGTAATGTCTCCACTATCACCTGGACCCTTGACATTGACCCATAATCCTCTTATATTTCCTTAGTCAGCACTCTCTCCCCCTTTCAATGACTACTTCAAACTCTCAATCCTCTCAAACCTTTGAACCTCCCCTTGAGTGCCTCCCACTCCTGCCAGCTTATCAGGTGACTTGGCCTGAAAATGAACAATTTAAAAATTTCTCTCATATTTACTTCAAGTATTTTTTCCTTAATCTTTGATACATCTGGAAATAATTTTGTTGTACGGTGTGAGGTAATGATCCAAGATTAATTTAGGGAGAACAGAAATGCTTGTGATGTTGTCTTCCTATCCAAAAATGGTACGTCCTTCCAGTTGTTTAAAATTTGTTTTGTGTTTTTCATAGCGATTTACAGTTTGTTCATAAAGTTCTGGTAAATTTCTTGTTAAATTAATCCATTAGGTATAAATGGAGTCTTTTTGTCCATTATATCTTCTAGTTAGTTTTTTATATATAAAGGCTATCTATTTCTATATATTTATTTTGCACACTGCAACTTTGCCAAACTGTTTTATTGTTTGTAATTGTGTTTTTTTTTTTTTGGCTAATTCTCTTGGAGCTTCTAACAACAACAACAAAAATTCTACAAATAATGATCATTTTACACATTCTTTCCCATTTTAATGTCTCTTATTGCTTTACTTTGTCTAATTGCCTTGGCTAACCTCCAGCACAATGTTAATAGTGGTGATAAAGAACACCTAGTCTTTTTCTTGACTGTAGTAAGAATGCTGCTAGAGTTTCTCCATGGAATGTTATACCAGTTTTTGAGCTGGGATAGATATATTTTATCACCTTAAGGGTGTTTCCATCTATTTTTATTTTATCAAGAATGGGTGTGGAATTGTGCCAAGTTTTGTCAATTGTCTTTCAGCATCGATGAAGATGATCATGTAGTTTTTCTTTTTTATTGTATTCATTAAAGACATCATAATAATAGACTTCTTAATACTGAACCAGCTTTACACGTCTGGAATAAAACCCACTTGGTCACGGTGCATCTCTTTTAATGTGCTGCTGGATTCTGTCTGTTAGTATTTCATTTAGGAACTTTGCATCAATATTTGTAATTGATATTCCATAATTTTCTTTTATGTGTGCTATTTTTTTGAGATTTTGGTATCAATATTATATCCTAATTTTGCTTTTCTAAAACATATTTTGTGAATTCTTCTTGTTCTGTGCCCTGACAGTTAAGCTGCATTATTCCTCAATGGTTTGGTTGAGTTCCCCTGACAAACCATCTAGGACCGAAGCTTTCATAAAGGGTGGAGAGCTTGAATGTCCATTTCTTCAATGGCGATAGGTAGGTTTACATTTTCTATCTTTTCTGGAGTCAGTTTCAGTAAATTATATTTCAATAGACAAATCACCTATTTTATCTAAATTCTTACATTTAGTTGTACAGAGTTGAGCAAATTGTCACTCATGATTCTTTTACTTTTCCACGTATCTTAGGTTATTTTCTCTTTATTTTCTCTTGTTGTGTGTATTTGTACTCCCCCCCCTTTTTTCTTAGATGAGGTTAACTAACAAATTATCTATTTTATTGTTGTTAATGCTTTATTTAGGAATAAAACAGATCTTGGATTCACTACTTCATGTATTTGCAGGTCTTGATTTATTCACTTTTTAATTTTTTTCTACAGCATTCTTAAGCTCTTGTATCACTGCTTTTGCTCTTGTTTTATTAAGTAAAATTGCTTCATTCTTTTTTTTTTTTTTTTAACTCATGCCACCCTGTGAGTCATACTTTTAATTTGTTCATAGCAACAATATTTTCTGGTAGATTTTCTTCATATGCCTTTTTAAAGTCTTTTGGCATAGATCTTGTGGTGATTCCTTTTTTATTATTATTACTAATATTTTAGTGACAGGCGTTCTTCCTGGATCAGTTATTAGCAGGATGTTTTTGCAACAGTGGGGCCTGTGGCTGAATTCCAGACTAGCAGGAGTTCTCTTCACAACATGAAGCATGTCACCGAGTGAGTTCTTTTGGCTTTTACTTTGTTCTTAGCAACAGATCAGCCCTGCAGGCTACTCACAAAGCAGCACTTCACCCCTTCACCCTTTCTCACCAACCAAGTGCTTTCCACAAATATGGATTATTTATGCAATTTCTCATTAAATTCTGCTTCTTAAGATATGTTCCAAACTTGGTGCATGGAAGCTTCCATCACCAACCTGCCCACCTATTCCCATTATTCCAGTAATGTTTTTGTTTTTCACGGTGTACCACTTATTCTGAGCGTCAGTGCTTTGTCAGCTGTGCTCAGGATCCATGACCACGGGAATCATCTCTCTGCTTCTTCACTGTTTGACCTTCGCAGAATAAATTGTGATTCAGGCTTATGGATGTCTTCTTGTTAGATAATGTCTGAAATTTATATTTCTTTACCTCATTCTCCTTAATGCTTTTTGGTGAAATCCAAGAAAAGAGGCAAGCTTTTCTTTCATTTTAATACTAGAAGATGCCTACCAAATGGATTCTTAGAGGGTACTTTCTGGATGAATTTTCCAGAGACACCAATTTTGCCTTTACATAGATGTAAGTGGAATGGTTAACCTCCCTGCCTCACCTCTTTTTTCCCCAACGCAATCCCACTAGCACAGCCAGGACAAAAAGGCTAGTCCTCAAACAACAAATCAGTTGGAAGCTATTGCTTCTTTCAGATAAGCCTAGAATTCTTTTTGGCAAACCAATACATTGTTTCATTACCTTCTCTGTACACCCAAGATACAGAAAGCAGGTATAAATTCTACACGTGGCTTAAATTCTCACCTGCTTTCATTCAATTCAATAGAAAATAATAAATCACCAAATTCACAAAAAGAAACAGGTTGACAGAAAACAGACTTATTTTCATAGCACACCTAAGATATACAGGGAGTCATATATTTACTTGACTATTTTAAAGGGGCTACTCTTGCTCACTCCCTGGACAGCTAAGTGTTGGGTTGCTAAGTTACTGGTATTTGACATCATCTCTTCCCTGACATGTCCCCAGGTTTGACAGGTTCCCGTGATTCACTGGGCCAGTCACCTCATTACTCACACTACTCACTTTCCCAATGACATCTGTATAATCACTTAAAATTCACATCATATACTAGCTGCAAACCCCCAGATTCCACATGAAAATATTTAAACTGCTTGACAGGCTCTAAGTGCACTTGGAAATACACTGGATGGCTTACCTACATTATTCACATAATAGTTGTTATAATTATATTTAGCATCTTTCTTCTGGGTTGGTTTGTGTTTGAGAAAAGAGGAAATGATAACTGGGAGGCAAATAACGGGTAATATCTCTTATGGGCTAATTTGGTTCCATGAATAGTTCACCTCACATATGCATGCTACGTATTAAGTCCATTAGTGCTCTGTATTAGCTTGAGAAAAGGTAATACTCCACATAATTTCCCGAGTCAAGGGCATTTTCACCTGCTGACAAATTTACATATTTCCCAATGTCATTAGGTAAGAGCTAGTCATCAGAATAGCAGAGGGTACGATCATTAGTCAGTTCATTTATTTGACTTCATCAATGTTAACATTAATTATAGTCTAAATTATATTTAGCAGTTGTTGTCTTTCTTGGATGGAGCACTATATTTCTATTTCAAGACACTGTAATTTTAAAAGTCCAACCTAGAATAGGAGAGATGCTTTTTGAGACATTCCAGAAGGGGATAGTATTTAAGACAGCTATATAGAAATTCGTTTGCATGATTCCAATCTGAGCATTATTTATACATTAATTTGACAGGATATAAAATCAATTGCCTAATTATTGGTTAAATTTATAAGAGAAATTCTACTGAAAGGTGCTTGATTATGCTGAATAGTTATGATAATATAATCAAATTTCCTTTCAGACATAATTGTCTGACCAATTTTGTGCCCTGATTCTTTTTTCTTCCATCTCATAAGGTGAGCTTTTTCGTTTGTTTCCCCTTTAAAAGTAAAGAATAGCAAGTACAGTGCATGGGAGTCCTATAATTATTTGGTGACGTTCTTTCCACGTTAAAACTGTAAACTAAAACACAAACCTAATAAGTGGAATTGCCATAATTTAGAATGCTGTAAACACAGACCGTGCTGTAACCAAAAAGAGGTGCCTCTGTAGGTGTTCACCAGCCTGATCCATATGGCAGGGAGAAGTGTGTAAGAAGGTACCGTTTATCAGATCAGGTCCTCTAAATCTTAGCTAGCGCATTCAGCATCCCTCATAAACAGTGAATTACACTTACAGATGTTTGACTATGAAATTATCAACTACCGAAGGTACTTTGCTAGGAAACACAATCTGTGCAGCACCGAATCTACGAGAAACGCTGTATCTGCATTTTTGGCTCTAGAAAGGATTTCATTGATAGTTTGTTGATATTTTAAAGTAAAGTCTTACTAGGAACAAATCAATCACACCGGTACAGAGCAAATAATCATTGAACATCCGTTCTTAGCTAGTAGCATTTAGTGCATGCTGCTTTCCTTGGCTTAACTCTTCCAGAAATGATTACTCTAGGACCCATAAAACCCCGTGGAGCTCAGACAAGAAGCTGCTGCTGGTGCCCATATTATTACATATGAGCAGCCTAGAAATCCCTCATATGATAGATGAATTGTAACTGCAAAATGCCATCACTGGGGCCCGCGTTGTTATTACTTTTCATTTCTGTTTGCACTCGAGGGTAGCTAGACTCTAAAGAGTAAAAGGCCTGCTGGCGGAGGCACTGCGCAGCCTGTTGCCTTCACGTTTCCGATTTGTAAAATGTATATTGAACGATAATATACTCAACAAGTAACAAAGACATTTGAGTTGATGCAGCCTGTTTAGTGGGGGGAGGGCAGTTTGGTGGCAAGGTGCTGTAGGCTGGTGAATTCTGGTTTGTTTGAAAAACAACTTGAAATTATTTTGACATAATTGAATCCGTAAACATTAAGGAAACAACAGAAGCTGAAATGACTTATTGGTTAATGCTGTTATAATGTGAATCATAGCTTGGCCTGGAGCCTGTTAAGTAGGGTTGGATCCAGGTGAGCCAATAAGAAGAGAAGGAATGGATGGCATGATGGGTAAGATCCTGGGCTTTGTAGACACAGATCCGTGGGACCCGTGGGACCTTGGGGCAAGTCACTTAACCTCCCTGGCTTTCCCACGTTCCCCACCTGTGAAATGCAGCCACTGGTATAATCCTTTATGGTCATTGTGAAGGTCCCACGCCATAATGTGCTTACATACTGTGCCTGGCATACATTAAGTGGCACATTACTATTATTATTTCCTTTATTAGTAGTCGTTATTTTTTGTTATTGCTGTTAGTCAAAAGTACCTTTTGAAATGAGATTTGCACATATTAAAGAATGGCAGGAGGACAGAACTAACTCTCAAGATCTCAAATGATGTGGGTGTGTTGGTGCTCTTAGTTAAAGTTGCTAGAAATAAGTCAGCCACTGCCTGGAGCAAGAATTTTATTTTAACCCAGGGATTCTCACTGTACGTTTGTGATAGGTGATTGACAGCTGGGTGCAACGCAAAGATCACTGGATTTAGAAACAAGAGCGGCTTCTATTTCTGCCACGTACTGGCCCCACCCCTACTTGCATGCCATCTAACCTCTCTGGGCCTAGATTCCCTGATCTGTAAAGTGGGACTCAAAATTCTGACCTAATTTCCTATGATCAAAATAAGACAATGAGGCTCAAGTGCTTTGAGAAGCAGTCACTTGCTAAACAGCAAAATAAGGTTGCCGTACCAGGTCTAACCCACTTGTGATGTGATTGCTCCTGCAAGCGCATGCAGGCAAGAAGAAAGTGCTGGAAGCCCAGGCAAGTGGGCTACAGTCTATTGTGAGAACAGGAGAACAAAGAAAGAGAAGTCGAAGTTGGTGGAGAAATGGTGAGAGGCGCTTTGAAAGGAAGTCAACTGGTTTGAATTTGAACACCGTTTTGAGAAAGGGGGGTCAAAACAAAATGCATTAGGCAAAAGTATTTCTAGTGTCTGTGAGACTGGGGCGCTGCTAGTGGGGAAAGGTCAGCTGTGTTGTGTTGTACTTGGGTATCCAAGGTTGTCCCAGTGTGAGATGAAGTGGGTTTGTACGCATTTGGCTGCTGGAGTAGAGGGAAAAAGAGGGGGGACCAGTGTGGTGGGAAAGTTGGGGAGCAAGCAGACGAACATTTCCACGTTAACATATGCAAACAAGGTGTCCAGTTTCAAGATTCCTGCACTGGGGGTGGAGGGTGGTGGAGGGCTGAGTAATTAGCCCCTGCCTTCAGAGTTCTACTATGGCACACATGGGGTCACCATGAACCAGAATCGAACTGACAGCAGCTGTTGTTTTTGTTGGTTTGTTGTAGTTTTTGGTTTTTCTTTTGTTTTCTTCTTCTACACGAAGAGACTGTAAAGCCGCCACACAACGAGAAACTGATGGAATCACGCGGGAAGCCAGAAGCCTGCTCTTCCTGCTCCTGGTCTGCTGCTCCTCCTTTGGCATAGCTCCGCTTCAGTGCGGGTGAGAAAATGACCTTGCTTTTGACTTTGCTTAGTTTGAAAAGCACTGAGCGAGTCAGAGAAAATTGGAGACACAGAGAAAAGGTACTTGCCCCCAAAGAAGGAGGCAGATGGGGAGTGAAGCCCCAGACTAACTTCCGGTGCGGGCTCCAAGGCTCCAAGACAAACACGGACATGAGGGTGTGATAACAAAGAAGTCCGGAAGTACCCTCTGTTGTGCCATGTAATGTGGTCTATAAAAATTTAAGAATTAGCCATAAAATCTGGGACATCAACCTCAGAAGGCTTATTTCTATTCTAAGCATGGGGAATGAAACATTTAATTCTTCAATAAAGGAAAGCTCACTCATTAGTGGTGTTGTTGCAAAAAGAATTCTATACAATCCATAGTCAATCAGAAGAAAAGAGAGAGGGAAAAAAAAAAAAAAAAACCACGTTCCCCTAGATTCTCTTTCAAGAACAACAGAAGGACTTTTGTTACTTTCTCAAAGGGTACTATCTTTTACAAGCTTACTGAGGCAAACGGCTCCTTTTCTTTTGTTGTTTAAGTGGCATTCTGTTGTTTTTCTAGTGGCTTCTCAAGCAGACTGGAGTCGCTGGCCTCCGACAGGTGTTTGCCCTGTTCCCCTCGCTTAGTCACCGTGCGAGCCACCTAGGCACGGGCGCTGGGCTGCTCTGAAGGAAGGAATTCCAACTGGGACAAATTAGGTGGCAATTTTGAGATGAGTGAGTCCAGCATTCCTTTGGGATTTCAGAAAAGACCACTGAAGCCATTTATGCTTGAGACCCAGGGGAGAATAGAGGAAAACAAGGGTACAGTCTAGACCAGAATAAGACATCTTTTTGAATGTTACTTCCCCAATGGGAAGGAGCAAGTGGCTAGGTCCCCAGGGTGCATCACATTTGTGGATTTCACAACAGCCACCCCCCTCCAACCCTGCCCTTGGGCCCCAGGGAGAGATGACCCAGGCCTGGTGGGCTCTTATCCTATACAAACAGCCACACAGTCTCACCTCTGATCAGCGTGATATGACTATCTGTTGAACAGTCAACAATACTGTTCTTGGGCTGAAACAGGTGCATGAATATCCATAGAAGGGGAAATCAGGTGACAAGCCAACTAGATGTGCAACAGCTTTCTGCTCTTTCTTACTCCTTGGGCTGCATTTTCACAGGGCTTGCTTCTGAATATTGGGCTGCTAAGAAGGCACTTAAGGAGTGCTGGTGGCGCAGTGGTTATATACTGGGCTGCTAACTGAAAGGTCAGCGGTTCGAATCCACGAGCCACATGTGAGAAAGATGTGGCAGTCTGCTTCTGTACAGATTTACAGGCTTGAAAACCCTATGGGGCGGTTCTACTGTGTACTATAGGGTTGCTATGAGGCGGAATCAACTCGATGGCAATTTTTTCTTCTTAAGAAGGCACTTGGGAGTCCCTGGGTTGCACAAATGGTTAAGCACTCAGCTGCAAATCGAAGGTTGGTGGTTGGAATCCCCACAGAGGCGTCTTGGAAGAAAGACCTGGCGATCTACTTCCTAAAGGTCGCAGCCATTGAAAACCCTATGGTTCACACTGACACACATGGGGTCACCGTAAGTTGTAATCAGCTTGTTGGCAACAGGTTTAAGAAGGCACTTAGCAGGCGCAGGCCCAGGCCCAGGCCCAGGAGGGAGTAGAGGTGACTGTGGGAAGTGTCACCTGGATACTTCCTGACACCTGGATGGTATTTTGTCCACACTGAAAGTTTACATGGTTTTCTCAGGGCTGCACTGATGATCATTTATCATAATAATGAGCATTTATGCACGGCCTAGTAGCTTATAAGGGACTTAGGGCTGGTATTGTTCTCCGTTAGAGATGAAGAAGGGAGATTCAGAAAGATGAAGTCACAGAGGTGACAAATGGTAGAGCCATGACTGAAAAACTCACATCTCTTGACTCCTATTCTTAATAACTCATATTGCCTTATGATGCCAGTAGCCAGAGAGAGTGGATACTTCTTTTGCGGGGTGGGGACTCTGCTTTTGTTTTTCATTGTGGTTTAATTGTTTACTTTGGCATAGGTTCTAGCAGCCTTTTTCAACTTTGTTTCAGCCTCCATGCCACTCCACTCCCGTGCATAAATTCATTCTCATTAGTACCATTTCCCACAACATCCCCTAATTATAGGCCATGGTCTCCATAGCCACGTTCCATCAATAATGCAGAAAGAGTCAGTGAGCTTGAGTTGAGATGCCAGAAACCAGAAAAACCAAGATTTAAGGTAACTCACAATGCTTGAATGAGGACTCACTTTCCTAAAGGAAGTGATGAGTTCTCTGTCCAAGACTCAAAAGTAAGACCCGAGGGAATGGGAAAGAAGCTTAGTAAGCTCAGCAGAAGACCAGCTTGGTTAGAGGATGGGGAAAGGACAGGTGAGAAATGACACAGGTGACAGAAGCAGAAGGATCTTGAGGTAGGATGCTAGGATTCCCCAGCACGATCCTCCTTGAAGCAGAACAGTAATTACTTGAAACAGCTTAAGCAGATACATTGCTTCATTATTAAAAGGCACAGAAATAAAGGTTTAAACTCACCCGCAAGATTTCCTCAACACAGCTCGGATCACTGGGAAGGCTTACCTAAAAACAAAACAATTAAACATAATCTAGTTATTCTCAGAGAAGCTGACTGTATAATGGTTTACTCTGTAGGAAAAAAAATTGCAAATAAAGACCATCTAGCTATCAATTCTTTTCCTATTAAATGCAAAGCAATAATTATAGCAAACGGCCAATTTTGTTTCACTTGAATGAAGCAGTAAGACCACAGGGCAAGGTGAAGAAAGAAAGGGACTCGCTTGTCCCTGATTTGCTCTGAGACATGAGCCATCCGTCCTCCCTACCCCCAGGCTTTACTTTGCTCATCTATCCAAAGAGGGAGCTTGACTCTGTGATCGCTAAGGTCCTTCTGACCTTCTGGAATATTAGTATATTATTCCTAAACTTAGAGTTTTAGAAGATGAGGCCTATATGTATACACCCAAAAGACTTGAAAGCAGGAGCACGAACAGATGCGTGGCCACCAATATTTGGTGCAGCATTATTCACAACAGCCAAAAGGTGAAAACAATCCAAGTGTCCATGAATGGATAAACAGAATGTGGTGTATACATGCAATAGAATATTCTTCAGCCATAAAGAGAAATGGAGTTCTGATACATGCTACAACATGCATGAACCTTGAAAACATTATGCTGAGTGAAATAAACCAGTCATGAAGTCCCACATACTGTATGAGTCCAGTTATATGAAATATCCAGAACAGGCAAATGCAGAGAGACAAATGTTTATTAGTGGTTACCAGGGCCTGAGGGAGTGGGGAGTTGGGGCACTGAGTTTCTGTTCGGGGTGATGAAAAACTTTTAGAAATAATGATGATGGCAGCACAACATGGTAAATGTAACTAACGTCACTGAATTGTACACTTAAAAATGGTTCAACTGGCGAATTTTTGTTACGTGCATTTTAGCACAATAAAATTTTTTAAAAAAAAGATGAGCCCTACACAAAACATTTCTATGATTAAATTGAGTTTTCTTTTAGCTTGGATGTCTAACCAAAAGCCTACACTTCTGATCCAAAACACTAAGGCTAAACTCCTGTGCAAATTGTATGCTTGCCATTCACAAAGTGAATCCCATGAGCCATCTCTCCCAATCAATCAAAAGGCAATCAACTAGTAGAAATGTGCTGAGGACCTGCTCCGTGTCAGGCACATGGCCCTTTTTCTCCATAGTGAGTGGAAGGAGGAAGCCAAATGCCGAAATAAGACACCTAGCTCCAAGGCAGTGCGTGGTGAGGGACTTGGCAGTGGGACAACCAGCTGGAGAAAGGTCTGCCAGCCACGATGTCACCTGTGGAGGTTATAGGCATTCCCTCAAACACTCTTGACTCTCCCCGTCCTACCTTCACCTCCCCAGGATTGCAGTCTGATCACTTCATGTCCTTCCAGGTCTGGTAAGTAGAGGAGTTAATTAACTGCCTAGGGAGGTGAAAGGTCAGCCCTGGAAGGGAGCAGTGTCACAGACTGTCTGTATCCCACACCTCTTGCAAGGACAATTAAGTCATGTCCCCTAGTTGTTCTGAGAAAGATTGAAGTATGAACTCAACCACATTTGGGGAAATGGAGAATAGACTGTGGCATCAATTTTCCTCAACTTCAAAAAACACAGACTAGAATCGCCAGCATATCCTAAATTAGCATTAAAGTCACCATTGTACATCCGTTCATTCCATTAGGAATACAGAATACCTTCTATATGTAAGAGAAGTTACTGCTCCAAGGAGCATCAAATCCCAAGTGGGGGAGTCAGGCTGAGACCAGGTCACCAGTATTGAGGGTGTCAACCATCCTGGGTTAACCAGGCCAGTCCCAGTTTACACTTGATATCCCGATGTGTCTCCTTCCACCCTCAACAGTGTCCCAGTTTGGATGATAAATTATACAATCATCCTTTCAATATCTATAATACTCTAATACTGGGTGGAAGAAACAGTAGTATGAAAAAGTCATCTGGGTACACAGTATAAAGGACCTTAAATACAGATTTTTAGATAGGGAACTACACGTGGTTTGGCTTAGTACAGGTCATTCATTCATTCACAAATATTGTTTGAGGGCCCAGGACTCGGCCACCAGGCATTGTGCTAGGCAGAGATACAAAACGAGACAGAGCCTTCTGTCTCATGAAGTTTGCAGGCATGAGGGGAAGGTGGATATGAAGAATCACATAATATACGACTGCAGTTGTGGTATGGACTACAAAGGAGACGGTCCCCCTAGTTCTGCAACATGGTAACAGGTTGCCAGGAGAAAAGAAAAGGTTCCGTGTCCAAATATGTTTGGGAAATTGTGTAATCCACATCCAACTCTTAAAGATCCATAATGCAAATGAAAGGCTTGGAGATACCTGCCTAATTGGTTTAATGTAGCACTTGGAAAACTTTCTTGACCATTGAATTCTTGAGTTTTATTGTTTGGATTTTTTTCCCCTCCAATTAACAACTATTGCTACTTTATGGAATGAGTGTTTGTAGAGCACACACTGGCAGGTGCTGGGCTAACATATGACAGGATTATAGACGTCAACTGATTATTCTCAACTGCAAATAAAATCTCATGCCATCGCTCAATACTCTAGCAAACATCATTATTGCATTCTATCGTGGGGGCTGCCTACAGCCCAGTCTCACGAAAAGGTCTTTGTTCCCCTTTCCCCACACAAAGGCATCAATGTGAGTCTGAAGTGAAATAGGACAAAATGTCAGCAATAAGCAGACACAGCAAGAACATTTGCCTATGAATCAAAGGAGTTGGGTGTGAGTCCTGGCCCTACCAGTTGGCAACAGAACATTGTATCCCCCTGAGCTCCAGTTTTCCCAACTGTAAAATAAGTGATAATAATAATAATAATGCCTGCCCCTTTCAAATCTCACAGGGTTTCTGAACGCATCAAATGAGCGAAGCGATGTGAATGTGCTTTGTAACCCGCAAAGCCCCACACGATGAGTCAGGTTATTACCTCTCGCGTGGTTGTTCTCCTCACTGCTATTATTATTAAGTCCAGGCTTCTCATCTTTTCAAGGCAAAATCTGACTCACTCTTGTCAACTGCAAATATCATCTCTACACCTGGAATTATAAATGTCCATTTCCTTATGGGGAGAAATGCTGTCAAAATAGGAAAAGTTGTGGACTCTGGGGCTTTGCAGCAACTCTGAAGTCGGGACACTCAGGAGCGGGACAGACTCTATAGACAACGGCAGTCGAATCAATATGCATCCATACCCAGCCTGTAGATTTTTTTTAAAAAAAGAAAATACTGGAATCCAACAGTCTCGTGGAGTCACTAGCTCCTCAAATCCATCTAGCCCTGCCCTCCAGCTGTTTTTGTCTCAATACAACTATATCTGGGCCACAAGGGCTTTTCTCCCCCTGCAAGTGCTTTTTAATTAGCCAGCAAGCATCTCCTAAGTGCCTAGAACAGTGCTAGGCGTGGGGAGGGGGCTGGTAAGACAAAGAACTCAGAGACTTGGCCTCCTCTCAGAGTGAAATGTCTGGAGGGGACGAGACACCAAACAATTAGAGGCCCACTGGGACCCACATTGTGAGGTAGTCACCACAAGGGTAATAGGATCGCCTTCATTCATCTGCCCGCCTATTCAGCAGGTCCCCCATTTACTTCTTTAGACAACAAATCCTGATTGAGCTCACACTGTGCTCAGGATGGTGCCAAGGGGGAGGGTTGAAAGACACTGAAGACAACATAGTCTCTGCCTTCGAGACGGTCCGCAAAGTGGGGAGACAACACTTACACAGGAAAGACACGGCAATGCCAAATGGGGGTCTGCTTGAGCGGCCAGGGAAAAGTACCTACCGGGTTCCCAGACAGAGCCAAGTCCGACAGAAGCTCCCAGCCGCCGAGGTCGCCACTGTATTCCTCACCCCATATGGGAGTGAGAGGCCACAGGTTTGACATGGCCGCGGAGTGGCGGGGCTGCCAGCAGCCACTTTGGTTCCCAAGCCACCTGCAGAGTACGCCGGGGTCACTGTGCGCACTGGAAGAAAGCTGACCTCAGCCTGGGGCTCGGCCCCCAATCTGGTCCAGTTGCTCTCTCTCTGGCTCCCTGGCTCTCTCTCTCCCCCACACAACTATGGCAGGAATTCTGGAGCAGTCACTCGGACAGGTGTGCCACTGAAGAGAACTAGTGGTGACACCGGGATTAGAACTGCTACCCGTGGAGTTGCCAAGCGGCTGCTTACTGCCTGAGCCACCTTCTCCTCCCTTTAAATCCACACTTGAGTATTCAGATAGTCCACAAAGCGCAAGTTAGCCACTCAGAGCGGCAGAGTCCTTTTGCGTTCCCCCTCGCCGCCCCCTCCTCCTGGAGCAGAAAGCAAGCTGCACGCCGCCCGCCAGGGAGCCCGGGCTCTCGCTCCTGGCCCCCACGACCCTCTTGAGCCGGGCACCGACGTGGTCCTCTCTGCAGGCCAGGGAGGGAGGAGGCGCACGTCGGGCAGGTGGTGAGTGGACAGCAAGCCCTCCCAAGTGCCTACCCCTCTGCATGTGACAGTGCAGGCTGCCACCCCATGTAGCCACCGAGCGACCACGCACAGATCATCTGCCTGGTGACAAATCCATATCTTAGGAAAGAATCAGGTTACCTTTAAAGCATCAAATATTCAATTAACGGCAGCAACAATAAATGAATTGCATAGGATGTTTTAATCATTCGGAAATTAATCAGTTTGGAGCACACTTCCTGGCGCTTAGGGTAATGCAAGATACCAAAAATACCCTGCTTGTGGCATTGGGAAACATAAACAGCAGCTAGCACTAACAGAAAACATGGAGATTATTGTAAAACAGCAAAAGAATAATGATCACACACGGCTAACCCGGAGGAGCTCCCTGCATGTCTCTGAGTACGGTATTATTGAGGGATTTTGAAGGGAAAGAGGTCATTTTTTTTTTTTTTTATAAAATCATCTTGAAGCTGTCCCACAATACCTGGCAATCAAAACCCACTATTCTAGACATTCCATTTTGACAAAGATCTTTCAAAGCGAAACTCAAAAATCGCCAGTTTAATTACCAGCGAAAGCTTGGATTCCTCTAACGAGTACACATTGAGTCACACACACTGCTAAGACAGCAGCTTCCAAACGGACTCTGTTTGCACTTTCGTGAACAAACTGCCACATTTACCAAATGACCGATTGATGGGACACAGCTCCCCTGACAAAGTATTACTAATCAAATTAAAAGTCAGGTTATGCTGTCGGACTACCCGGTGAGCTTTCAGTCTTTTAAAATGTTTTCATCTCCATCATTAGTCATTTGTAAAATCAGGGGACCAGCAGCCGCCGAAGTTCCAATTGGCATGTGTTTTGGGATCCCTGTATCTCCCCATCCAGGGAGTCCCAGTTTTCAAACAATGAATTTGGAAAACTACAAACCCAGTTCACATTAGGATCCTTCTGTCCCTTGCTTCCCGCCTCACCGCCTCACCTTAACCTGTCCCTAGTCTAGTTTGTATTCATGAGTCTATGATTAAACGGGAACAGTTAATATTACATAAGCTGCAGACGGAAGTCCTCAGGTAATAGAACTTTAATCAAAACAACAACAACAAAAAGGTTTCACAACAGTTACATGCTACCACCAACTCATCTTCCAATTTCATTTGAATACGGCCAAAGTCCTTGGGGTCCACAGAGTTGTTTACTTTAAAATACTGCTTCTAGCCAATTTTTAAGGAAGTTACGTGGTCAAAATGCCCCATGTAAAACAAGCTAATATTCACTATTCTGTCTAAGAAAGGAAGAACAAAAATAGAGCATGGCAACCAACGGAATTTAACACATGCCATTTTAGAAGTACAGAAAAAGATCCTTTGTAGAGAATCTTACACGGAAAGAAGAGTGAAAAAGAGGGAGGTAGCAATCAACTTTTATTTATTTGAGCAAATACATGGAATAATTTACTATATTTTCTTGGGGCACTGAGGGGTAGTGAATAGAGCATGGTCTTTGAAGCTGGACAGACTTGGATTGAAATCCCTGCTCTGATAACTTGATTTGCTTTCCGACCTTGGGCAAGTAACGTGAACTTCTCTGAGCCTCTGTTTTCCTATCCGTATGAGAGGAATAAAAATAATCGCGTGCAGGATCGTTGGGAGGTTGCAATGGAGTGAGGCGTATGAAGTTCCATCGCCGAGTAGTGGATACATGTTAAGTCTGAAAGGCTAGTAGAAGGTCCGTCTCCATTGGCACCTTTAGAGTCTAAGTTTCCTCTAAGGCCTCTAGAAAGGTTTCAGCACCTTGAGCCTGGGGCCCACTGATGTGCTAGTTGCGCTGCCTTGTAAATCGGCCCCCATGACATCTTGCGAATACCACCAATTACTAAATCCTATTCAGGGGCCCAGTGTGTCAGGAGTCTCAGGCTCCTGCTCCATCTGCTGGCTCTCACTGAAGGTGACAAAGGAGGCTGGAGATGGGACTCGAGGGGGTAAGACAACAGGGAGAGAAGGGGGTGGGGGAGGGTTAGGGGAGGGACAGGCACAGTGCTTCATTAGGAGGACATCTCTTCACTGATTACATTAGGTATGGGCAATGGCAGAATGCATATGCAGAAAGGCCCATCATCAGCTGAGAGTACCTAATGGCAGATGGAATTTTGAGTGAAGAGTACTTTATTCAGTGGGCTCTGAATAGCCATTAGCTCACTGTTCATTTATTTGGTCTAATAACTAGTTACTATAGAAGAGTGAGCTACAAACAGGGGGGTTAGGGGTCTTAGAGAAAAACAAGATGCCCATCTGGAGATATTACTGTAAGAAACCAAGAACTGTCTGGAAGGGCCTAGCTGCCTGACTGGCTTTCCCCCAAGGAAGCCCTGCCTCGGGTTGATCACCTGGGCTGGGCAGTGAGGTCACTGTGGCTGCTGCTGCTGTGGCTGTGGCTGTCAGTGCCCAGACTCAGGCCCCCAGGACCAGGCATCCTACTTACACCTTCTCCAGGCTTCTTGCCTAGATTCCTGTCTTGGCAGCCCAGGCTCAAGCTGTCTTCCTGCCTCCGCAGGCCAGTCTGGCCAACTCTGACCCAACTTGCTTGTCCTTTCCTGCCTGTGCTCTCCTTGGTGTGTCTGCGGGCCATGGGACCTTCCATCTGAAATTCCTCAGGGCCGGCAGATACCCACATCTGTCCTGTCTAAGTCCTAGCACTGCAATCAAGGACCATTTAGGATAAAAGTCATGATTTCACTAAATTCCTACTTCCTGCACTTCCATTAATGCTAACGGCTATCTTGTGTGCAGGCCCATAATCTCTTCTAGTAAAAGAGACTGTAAAAATACAGATGTACACATTGGAGTAGAGGAGGGTGATTTCTGAACTCTATCCATGGCCACACTACCATGCATGATCTAAGTTACAAGGCTAGCCCGCATGATGGAGGCATATAGAAAAGACATATCGAGAAGTAAGTTCATTTCTGAATTTTGGCCGTTAGAGTAAATGTTAGAATTGTCACATGCTCATGAGCGCTCTATCCTCATAGCAAACTCTTATAACCGAGAGCAACTAAACAATCGCAAAGCAGCGATCTCTCTTTCAGGTAACTATGATCTTGCAAAGTAGTGAAAAGAAACACATACTGGGAGACAGGAAAGAGAAGTTCCAGGTCCAAGCTCTAGCACTAACTAGCGGTGTGAGTTGGGGCAAGTCACTTCCTCACTCTCCAACTTAACACATTGAAGGCATGGGGATATATTACAAGTTCCCAGTGTTTTGTATTTCACATAACAGTAAAAAAAAAAAAAAAAAATAACTAATAGGGGATCCATATAAAATGACCAAATTTTTATTTTGTCAAGAAAGGACATTAGGAAAACAGCCACTCTCACTATTGTTTTGTAAAAGAAAGAACATTATAACACCCAAAAGGTAGGAAGGACATAATCTTTGAATAAAGGATAGTTTATTCTCAAGATAGGACAATTAGCAAATTATGCCAACATCAGACACACACACGAACACATACAAATACGCACTCACACAGACACATACATGTACTCACTCCATACACACACTCAAACACACTCACACACATGTACACACAGACTCATACAAACACACACTCACATACACTCACAGACACACTAACACAGACACAGACACACATACAATTGTCCTTATAGTTCCCATTTTGCAACAAAATAACAACATCACTTCCACCCTGGACTGGTCACCAGGAGAGATGATGTCTAAGGTATCTTGAATTCTATGCTTTTATTCATCTTGTATTTTATTCACTTCTATTTTATATAGTTCATTCTATATAGTAGTCCACTTTTAACTTTCCATTCTCTATCTCCTAAAACCAACCGAAAACCAAATCCACTGCTGTTGAGTTGATTCTGACTCATAGTGACCCTATAGGAAGGAGCAGCATTGCCCCATAAGGTTTCCAAGGAGCGACTGGTGTCTTCGAACTGCCGACCTTTTGGTGAGCAGCCATAGCTCTTAACCACTGCGCCACCAGGGCTCCCTCTATCTCCTACCCATGGATAAATTTCTGTGTGGATTACTCACACTCATTGTCAAATTCCAGGTACATTACCTCTCTCTTTTTTTTTTAAATGCATGGAAAATGCAAACGAATTTTTGTACTTACCAATAGAAATGTAATTAAGAAGAGTATATAATATGGGGAGCCCTGGTGGTGCAGTGGTTCAGAGCTTGGCTGCTAACTAAAAGGTCTGTAGTTTGAATCCACCGGCTGGCTGCTCTTTGGAAACCTTACAGGGCAGTTCTACTCTGTCCTATAGGGTCGCTATGAGTCGGAATTGACTTGACAGCAACAGGCTTTTTTTTTAAATACCATATGTAGCATGCATGTACTATAGGCTTCATCTATAAAACAGTAAATCCTAAAATGAAGCTGAACCAAAAGACTGTCTACTCAAGAGACAAGGAGTGTCCCAGGAGTCCACATTCCACATAATGCAGCATACTATCTATCACGTGCCATATATTCCAAAGGCAAACAAACACTTCTAGGTATAGCTAGCAGGGGAGGAGGAAAATCAGGTGAGCTCGGTGTCCTGGAAGGCTAGAGCTTCAAGGAGAAAGTGGCCATTACGTAAGATAAGGATGCAGAATTGGCCATTGGCTTTGGCAAGATCTAGGTCGCTGATGACCTTGGTCAGAGCTGTTTCAGTGGCACGGTGGGGATACAAACCTGATTGGAGTGTGCTGAAGAGAGAGTTGGAGGGCTGGAAATGGAGAGAGTAATTGCAGCAATTCTCTGAGGGATTTTACTGTGAAAGGGAGCGGAGAAATGGGGTGACAGGTAGTGGCAACGTGGGGCCAAGGTTTTTTTTTTGAAGAGGGATGATATTAAGCCATACTTACATACCAATGGGATTAACTCAGTAGAGAGGAGAGAAGGGTAGCAGGAAGCAGAAGAGAAAGTGAATGATTGTAAAAGCAAAGTCCTTGAGAAGAAGAGAGCAGATCAGGACACAATTGGAGAGGTTGGCCTGAAATCAGAGCCGGGACGCTTCTGGACACTTCTTCCATTGTAACAGGAGGGAAGGCAGAGTGCCTGGGTACCTAAGCAGCTGGGCTGGAGCAATTAAAGATGAAAAGATGAGGTAGTTCTTGTCTGATTGTGTCTATTTTTCTCTATGAAGTATGTGGTAAAGTCATTAGCTGAGAAGGGGAGGTGGCTATCGGGGATTTGAGCAGAAAGGAAAGTGTGAAAGAGTTGTCTTGGAGAACAGGAAAGCATGAGTTTGCTAGCGAAATACAATAGAACTATCTGGCAATGTTGAAGGGAGAGGGAGAAAGAGCTATAGCATGAAACACAGAAAAAAATGTACCCACAGGGTGAAGGGGGAGATAAAGGAAGAAGGAGGCAGGGGGAAAGAAGACAGTTGGAAGCTAAGTAGCTCTGACGATTTAGATGGAGGTCACACTCTGTTCTTCACTGTCTCCTACTGCACTTTCAAACTGATTAGCTAATTAACCACAGTTCCCAGTTCTCCAACTGTTCTAATCTATAAGAGGCTTCATTCTGAATGGAATAAGCAGAGAGCCCAGCAGTAGGAGCAATGATTTGCTGGGATCCTACAGTGGTGACTCCTATAATATTACCCAGAAGGCCAGAAGAAATGAAGTCCGGGGCCAAATATGGCCCTAAGGCTTGATGATCTCCTCTCCAGGGTGAAATGAACTCAACTTTGTCTTTAGAGGAGCACAGAGAACTCGATTAACCTGTATCTCCACAGAAAGATAATTCCTATATAACATTTGAAGGCGTCTTCAAATTGTTTAAAGAAGAGCTACTTTTAATCTTTTAAATATTTTGTATTTAAGCATGCATTTTATACATTTACAAAGTGACTGTTAGCATGAAACATTTTAAAATGAAATTATCTTTTAAAATACATCATAGATTGACAAGTTCTTCAAAGCACTTATGGTTTACTCAAGAAACAAGGACTTCCTCAGTGAAAAAAACCAAAGTGGGAGTTCAGGATTTTCTGGTTGCTTCTGAAGACATTTCCACAGGCACATTAAAGGGTCTTAAATTAAGCACTGCAACCCCATTTACTAAAGCACCTTTTCAGTATGTATCTTTGCCTCTTATTTTTGACTGTCTTTTAGAAAAGAAAGGTCTTTCCTTGACATTCACCATCCCTCACCCTAAAAAAACGACTACATTCTTCTTCTAAATACATAGCTAATGCTTTAAACGTCTGTGTTAAAATGAAAAATCCAGATTTCCATTTGATTTTTTTTTCTAGCTAAATTTTCCTTAACGCAGTGTAAGCGGAAGAGACTTTCTAAATTGTACGCAGACATGCCCTCAGTAAAAATGGGACAACAGAACACACTTGATAGAAAGCGGCTCCAACTTGCAGACTAACCTCTAACGAACCTGGCGCCATATTGATTCTCTAAACCCCGCACCTTCAGGTTGTCTTAATTGCCAGTGGATGACACTGTGATTCTGCAGAAAGAGTTACCACTGATGTGATGATCCAGAAGAACAAGCTGTGTGCCTGGGAACGGAATCCTCGCCAGCACCCCTATTATTTATAACTCCAATTAAAACATTTTTATCTATTAACGCTGAGCGACGCTGCTAAATATCCTCAGGGAAGTTCACTTTTTTTTTCCCCTCTACTTCTGAAATCTCTTAGATCTGAGCCCACTTGCATGGGGTTTAACTGCTATGAAAATGAAATGATAGCTAAGAATAACTCACTTCCATTAGATTTAGAAATCTCATTAATTAATTCCACATCTCCGATGGTGTAGAGCCCAAACTCAAATGCAAGATCTAATTAAAGCGAAGGGGAAAAACGTTCAGAAACAACACTGAGATGGAAACATGGAAGTAACTGTTTAGCCTCAAATTAATGAGGCGCTTTGCTAAGCAAGCATGTCCATTAATCCCTAATGAGGATTTTAAACACATTAAAACTTCCTAATACAAAATGTTTGCCTTCCTTTTGTCCAATAACAAATAAGCCAATAATTTTCTGGCTCTAAATGACACTATCAACTGTCACGGGATGTTTTATTTGACAAACCCTCCATTCAAATACTGTAAAACCAATTAATTTGCCTGCTGTGAAATGTGTTTCTTGACAGCTTTTATGTGATTTTTTTTTTTCCTTCTCAAAGAAATGTAAATAGGAGGTCAACGTAGGTGCCTGATTTGGGTTTAAAAAAATATGCCACGGTAGCTATAGATTTTCTACTCAGTTTGCATTTCAAATGAGTTGAAAGACAACCTCCATTTTGAGGTCATCAGTCTCTAGATTGGTCTCCTGATACATAAACACTGTCCGAGTAATAGTTTGATTGTCATGAAGATGGTATAATATTTGAAAAGCGAGAGTTGTGAAATTACCGCTCTGTTCAGTTATAAATGATTCACAGCCTGGCCTTTTCCTTACTGGCTTTGTTAGTGACCTGGCTTTGTTGCCCGTCTCCTGTGACCTCCATCCTTCCCCAAAATGCACCTGTGTGTGTGTCCAGGAAATCGCTCCACAGAATTGGAGTTTATTCCGATGCTTTTATTTGAAAACGCTTCATTTGTTACACTTTTTGGTTGGCAGAAAAATCACTAGAACAAATACAAGAAGTGCTTGTTTCTTAAACTTCCCCTGGGCCTTACTTAGTACCTCCAGTTAGCTTGAGAGGTGGTCCCAAGGCTTCATCTCCCTAGTGTTTATGGGACACTCTGAAACTCTTGGCTCATGGAAGGGCATGGCACATTCCCAGAAAATCACTCTGCAAAACACAGACCCTTGACAGAGTGCGTGTCGTAAAGAAAAGGTCAGTGACATTAAGTGTGTGCCTGCTCTGTGGAGCATCTCGAGCCCATTGCATTATACATTGAAGACCAAAAAGGGAGTGATGCATGGTGTCCCGCAGTTAATGGTGCCTGACTGAGTGTCAATTAAAGCGGACAACATATGCGTGGCACCAATGGTCCGAGATTGCCTCAAATTCATATGAAGACCAGAGACTGATCATTTCTTAGCCACGGAAGTATGCAGGATAAAAGATACATGACAGCGGTTTATAATTCCAGGTACAAGCACAACACAGTAATGAGACAAATGCAATAAATCCCTAGTCAAAGCACTGCACTCTACTCCTGACCAGAATCAACGTGTTGAGGTACTCCCAAAGTTGGTGTTTGGAAAATCTGTTTATGTTAAGGAAATAATCCCCAAAGGAAAATATACGATTGCACCCCCATTAAGCACGAAACATTGAACTAAACATGGGAAATTCATTAGATGATAAACAATATCTGTCCACAGGGTGCATATACTCTAGATGGGTAGACAAATGAGTAATGACAGAGCAAATTAGCATATATTTTCTGAACCCTGAATCAGGCACACAGCCAAAGGATTTTTCTTTTAGTGGGTCCGAAAAGCAGTTTGTGTAACGTGATTTAGTTGGCTCAGCACGGGAACTTCCAGAATATCTAGTTATGGCGAGAATGAAAGTTACTATTTTAAATCAGAACTATCCTAGAAAAATCCAGACTGTGTGTTGCTTCTGCTTTAAGAGCCAGATGAATGGCTCTGCCAATAACTGTAATAGGAAATCAGAGAAAATGGCCCATGGACTTAGGGTGGTCGAGCAAGGAAGTGAGATTTGATCTTGACTTTAAAGAAGACAAAAGATTCAGATAGGCAGTGACTATGGCATTTTGGAAAGAAGGAATGATGTTTCCTGAGAGCGCTTTAATTTTCGCATAGTCAAATGTAATTGGATAGGAACAGAAAATGCGGTGGATTAATCTGATGTGGAACTCAAGGCTCTCTGCGCATGCTGGGCACCAGCATATAGCATTCTGCCCCACCTGCAGGATGCCTTTAGTGTTTCAAGAGATCTGTCTTAGTTAACGTTCTTGAACCAACCATTTTGAAACTCTGTTGGTCCACTGACAAACTGTATGACCTTGGGCAAGTCACAGTTTCTCCAAATGCAAAATGAAAGTGTTGGCCTAGAATCTACTCTCTGAGGTGACTCCCGTTCATTAAAACAAGTCTATCAATCTGTGGTCTGAAGCAAATTAATTTCAAAGCTTCAACTTGTGTTCACCTAGCTGATCTCCAGTTAATAGATGAGTCTCCAACTTAAAATTAAAAGCAACATATTTCATAGGTACAGAGACTGCACGATCTACAGAAGTAAAAATGTCAAGACATTCCAACAAGTATTTCCATAATGGAAACAGAAAATGTGCTTTAGAATTACAGCGGAAGCATTAAAATGTGGGCAGTGCAATTTTTAATATCAGGGAGACCCCAATAACAATTAGATGTCATTTTCAAAGATAAGCAGTCCAAAAGCCAAAGGGCCTCAATCGTGTGAGAGCTTCTGGTTGAGCTAAAGGTCATTGCTAAATGGTAGGGAAAATATAATCTATACTTGGCTAAGTTAATAAACTTGAAGCCGAAATATGTCAAAATGACTCTTTTGAAAAGATTATTTTGAAAAACCCTGTAACAGTTCCTAAATCTTCCTGTTTAATCAAGATTTGGGATTGTACTGAGACCACCAGAACATCAAGTGTGCTTGCGACCTTTTCAACTGTCAGACCAGACAGATTTTTATCTTACGCGAATCAACCCAAAGCCTCAAAGGTGCAGTGCCAGAACATGAATCCATTTCACCAGACAGTCATTGAAATTATAATTCAAAGTTCAACTTACTTTCGCATTTTCTACTGCAATACTTTTGGCAGCCCAGGGCGGTAAGTCAAAACCTGGTTTCCAATGGAGACCACTTCTACTGGTTTCTAAATGTTGGCAGCAAGAATTCCTTCTTGTCAAAGAGATCAGCAGATGCTGGTTGTCATTAATTTACTTTCAATGACTGCTGCTCACTCTTAGGAAGCCTATCTTTACCTAAAGAGGTTGACCTGCTGCTGGAGCCCATCAGAAACAGACATGAAGAGACACTGATACATTAGGATATTGGGAACTTCCCTCTAGTAGTCTTCACAGACACCATAACTTCTATTTATCCTCACTGATGCCATGAGCACAAAAAATAAGATTTGTGGCGAAGACATATAGTTGGAATCTATAAATGCTCCCAACTCAAGATAAATATATATTACACTGTAAAGTGTTATTTGAAGATCCTTAGAATCAGTTTTAGGGGCTTCATTCATATGGAGCATCATAAAGAAAAGAGATTTTGTAAAACTAAAAAAATATAGTAATTTAAATGAGGCAATTGGTAATACTTAGTGTGCATTTAGTTGGGTACTCAGTAGGCTCCGGGCAGAGGACATACTGTAAGTAAAAATTCGTTATGATCACACTAATCATTGAAATTACCTCACCTGGCACTTAGGTGTACTTAGAACAAATATGTGTCATTAATTTCTAAATGTCTTGCCTTTGTTTTACAATCCATGCTCAAAAGGAACGCATGCCACTTTATCAGGATGTTGCAAAGTTTTTAAGCAGCATCTAACATCTATTATGTAATGATAAGCTTTTCAATTAGCATTTTCAAGATTCTCAGTTTCTCAGTTCTAGGAATGATAATGTAATCCCATGTGAGGTCTCTTAAATCATTAATGTGAAGATATTAGCCTCTTAATTCAAAATTCTAAGAACAGCACCCTAGTGGCACACAAAAACAACAGACTGAGAGCATTCATATGAAGGTGATATTAAGACTGTCTTCTACTCTGACTGCTACAAAGACCACAGCCAGTACAAATAGACAGTTCCTTGGAAATTTAGAGTTTTTGATGGGTTACAAAGTCCTTTCACGTCCTCTCCACCTCTTTCCCTAGTATCATTTCTTCTTCTCAACAACTCTGTGATAAGAGCAAAGAAGATAGAATATTGTTTTAGAGCTAAAATACTGAGGCCTCACACGGTTCCATGTTTTGTTTGAGATTTTATGATTAGTTAGTGGTGAAGATGGACCCAGGGTGGCACAAATGTTTCACTCTCAGCAATTAACCTAAAGATTGGTGGTTTGAACCCACCCAGTGGCTCCATGGAAGAAAGGCCTGGTGATATGCTTCTATAAAGCTTACAGCCAAAAAACCTTATGGAGCAGTTCTAATCTGTAGCACATGGGATTGTCACGAGTTGGAATTGACTTGATGGCTTTTTTTTTTCTTTTCTTTTTTCTTTTTTTTTTTTGGTTTAGTGGTGAAGACTAGACTCTGGGTTTTTGGCCCTCCAAATCCTGTGTTTCACTATTTCATGCTGCTGGTCTGTAAATGTAGATTTACCCACAGAGTTCCCACCAAAGCCATACCAATTCAGGAGGCAAGTTGTTGAGCTGTAATGAAGACTTCTCCCTAATATGAGTGGCTACTTGTCTCTGCTTTAGAGCAAATAATGTTTTCACAAATTCCAAACTGACTATCAACATAAAAGGCAAAACACTGACGATCTTAAAGGAAGCTACCAAATTGCATGTTGAAAACTTGAGAGAGGAAGAAAAGCATCTTGCAGGACCATCACCTATACAATTATGACTCGGTCTGTACCTTGAAGAGCACTTGATATTGTCACTAGTAGACCAACCCTTTCCTCTAGCCAGGCCTCCAAAGTTGCTAAGCATTGAGGACTCAGGGTAAGCACTGAAGGTCAGCACCGCAACACTCCAGTCCTGAGTCCTCCTTTATCTCTTGTTCCTTGGCCATTTTACATCTCATCAACGGAAATTCCTATGGGCTCGTCTATAGTCCAAACATGCCCTGCAAACTGTCCTCCCACCAACATCCACAGTCAATACTGATTTTAAGAGTCATGAATTGGTGGTGAAATGAGCTTACTGGTGCCATGACAAGGCTAGAATGAAGGAAGACATTTGCTCATTCAATACAACCTATCCTTCCCCTTTTATTGCTCTACTCAAGGAATGGGGAAACAACCAAATGCTTCTGTCAGGGACAACACTTCCATCTTTATAAACTCCGGTTACTTACAGTAAGATGGACACTCTGAAAAAGGACTGCTCCTGGAAGCCAGTCATTCCAGATATGGTGGAGGCCTTTGACCCAAAGCATTAGAGCTCTGAATGAGATCTACTAACTCTGCTGGAGGACATGGAGGGGATGGACTGGCAATAAGTGAAATAACTCTCATGGATAGGCTCTTGACAGAGAAAGGGCCCTAGGGGTATTACACACTAACCTTCCAACTTCCAGCTCATTTTAAAGATGAGGACAAACGCAGTCCAGAGAGGTGAAATGATTCTCCCAAGGTCACACAGCCATGTGAATGGAAGACCTGGGACTAAACTGAGGTCCATCTGACTGAAAAGGCCAGGGTCTTCTTATCATGTTATGCAACCACGGCTTCCATGACTCATGTGACTGGGGACTCAGTACTTCACCATTCCATTTGCTTCACTTCAATTCATTTGAATTTAATTAAGCATTTCAAGAAGCTCTAATTGAGCTTCTTCCACTGGCTCCTGTACTAAGTGGTAGGAGTGATACAGAAAGCAAACACATGATCGGACGGATCCCTCTACAGAGTCTCTTCTGTGTTCTGTTGAGAAGGAGCAGGTGGAGGAGGAGTGTCCCACCTTACTCCTGAAAATACTATCCAAACATAGTATCTCTTCAAAATGTTTGAGATACTGTGATGACGTGGTGATGGCTAAGACTGTGATGAAAAGATGTTAGAGAAATCTGTGTGAAAGCAAGAACAGAAGACATAGAAAAAGGAGGCAAAGTCTGGCATCTTTTTGATGTGCTCACTTTCCAGTCACCCAGCAGTGTAGACTCTGCCCTTCCCCACCCTACTCCACCTCTCCCCACTGAAGTCGGGATCACTAGGAAGTCAGAACCCAGCTTTGCCTCCAGCCAGGTGTGTCAGGAAAATGGCTAGAGCTACTCCTTAGAGTCTTTGGCTATACAGCACAGTGAGATTAGCTGATGCAGAAGGGGTCACGGTCATTGCCTTGGCTTCCATAACCTCGTGTTCAGTCTAAACAACTGAGTCAATCAAAGCAAGGAGACTAGGTGATATAATGATAGCAAATTGGAAGTACCAAGAAGAGAAGGTTAGATGAACGAACCCATTTTGTGCGTTATGATTTAAGTGCACAAAATAATAGCAGTTGTTAATTTCTGGAGAGAGATGCATTTGAACAGCTGCAAATGCTCCACTCCTGTAAATAATCCATCCATGCCTCCTTTCGAATGGTGTCTATTTCTACAGGGAAATTGGCCACTCTGAGTTGTATTTCTGGGAGTTAAGAAAGCTGCCTGCCTTCTCTTTTTCTTTTCCAGGTCTACTCAATAGTGAAAAGGGTGAAAATGCAACCCTAACATCTAGCCCGTAAGTGAAAGGGCCACACCAAAGAGAAAATGCTCAGTTTCAGTGGGGCTCCCTAACTAAGCATCCCAGACCATGGCCGAATACTGACCTCCAACCCTCTATGCTTGAGACTCTAGGGTGAGCACTTGGTGGCGGCTGCCCCCAAGGCACACAGAGTGCTATATGAAGACCAGCCCAGCATTTTACATACTTATTGCTTCACAGGATACTGATTTTGGTTAAAGGTAAGGTGAAAAAATGGAAGCTATTTGTGTTGCTCTTGCTTTAGTGTTAAAATGATCATTAAAATGGCTATTATTTATGGGAATGCTTGTTGAGCACTTACATTGTGCCAGGCAAATGCTTTATCTTACTTAATCTCCAAGATGAGGAAAGGAAGTTCAGAGAAGGCAAGTAACTTGCCCAACGTCACACAGTTAATATGTGATGAAGTCAAAGCACAAAACGATGTCTGTATGACTTCAAACCATGTTCTTAACCCTTGTATAAGAAGACCACCTCCCAATTATATTGTTATCAAAAAGTAGTGTAGTATAAATATATCACACACACACACACACACACACACACACACACACACACACGTATCCATCGTTGAGGTCACTGTGTATTTTGAGTGCCTTCCAACCTAGGGGGCTCATCTTCCAGAACTATATCAGACAATATTTTGTTGTGATCCACAGGATTTTCACTGGCTAATTCTCAGAAGTAGATCACCAGGCCTTTCCTCCTAGTCTGTCTTAGTCCGGAAGCTCCACTGTAACCTGTCCACCACGGGTGGCCCTGCTGGTATTTGAAATACCAGTGGCATAGCTTCCAACATCACAGCAACGCACAAGCCACCGTACTATGAAAAACTGACAGATGGGAGGTGGTAGGCCACTATTAAAAATATGACTCGTGTTTTATTATTATTCTCACTTGGCAAAACTCCTTTGTTATACCCATATAACATAATCATAGTAATCTGAAAACACAAGGTACAATTCAATGAGTCCAATTTTCCCATTGTTCTAAATGAGTATTGGGTTATATATACCTGACGCTGTAGGATAAACATGATATCATGACTATTTCTTTGCATTCACAATCACTATGACCAATACAATCACTTGCAATTAATCCATACGAAGTATAATGTGGAGCTCAATGGGCTTTTTCATAAGCTCTCAAAGAGAAACTGATGAAAATGGCCGGGAGAGGATTTGGTGCCATTTTTCTTCGTGTGTAGCAAATTAAATCAAAGCAGAAGGCAAGGTTATGTTGAGCCTGTTGAATAAAGACAACTCCGGAGTGAAAGTTTTAAAAGATATCATTGACCTGCTGTGGATTTCTGTGTCAGAAAGTTTAGTGTTTCTCTCTGCCAATATGAAACGTGCATGTGAGAATGTGGATGGAATAAATATATATTGGCCCACAATTGACAGTCTAATGGCAAAATGGCTCCTATTTATGGAATTTCAAAGCCTAATTTTCCTGGTGGCGCAGTGGTTAAGAGCTATAGCTGCTAAGCAAAAGGTCGGCAGTTTGAATCCACCAGCCACTCCTTGGAAACCCTATGGGGCAGTTCTACCCTGTCCTATAGGGTCACTATGAGTTGGTATCGACTCCATGGCAATGGTTTGGTTGCTAGTTTGATTAATTCTCCAAAGACTGTATTTCTCGTGGGTTCCCTCTAATGGATTCACTAGTGATTGATTTGTTCTGTTTGGCTCTCATCAGAGGCAACCTGTTTTTCCCAATATTATTAGCTCCCAAAGCCTTCAAGGTACATAGACTTTGCGGTCCATTTAAAAGTCTCCTTCGACCTTGAACATGGCCAAGCTGACATTTTGACAACCAGTTTGATTGTCTGGGCAATTCAACATAGCAATAGACTTGTATTTCCAGCTGTCTTTTTTCAGAGCTCTAGGTTGGACAATGAATACATCTCATAACGGGCCTGGCCAATTCTACCACTTCTAGGGAAGGCATTTTAAAAATCTATGGTTTCGTAGGAGAGGAGAGGAGTGGTCCCCAGGAAAGAATCCTGTAGCCAAAGTCAGAAGACCTTGGTTCTAGTCCTCTCTCCAGATCTCTCTGGGTTTCTTCATCAGTGAAGTGCAGAGATTTGGAGAGCAGGCAGCACAGATTTTGAAGGGCTGCCAAAAATGTAAGACTGTGCCTAACGATCAAATAAATTGATTATAGCAATAACTGAATAAGACTGATAGTAAGTCATTTTATACTCATCCAGAAGTGATGATCCCTTTCAGGAGGGCATGCTGCAATTTCATCCTGAACACTCGGTAAGGGCTGGCTGGCAGATGTTCTTCGTTTTGTTAAGGAAGCTTTTGGTAGCCTCAAAGCACAACAATTAACCATCTCTCTGTACTTGTTTTGGTGGTTGGAACCATCCACCTTTCAGTTTGCAGTCCAGCGCCTAACCATTTGCACCACCCAGGCCATGAGTCAGAATTGACTCCACCGCACCCAGCAACAACAGACAAGGATGACGGGACTAGATTCCTAACTGCCGGAGACAAGGCACGGACACACGTTTTATACAATTGACAGCCTGCACTCTGTAGAGGCAACTTGTTCTTAGAATACACTTTAAAGCAATTTAAAACCAAATAACTGCCGTTTCACGAGAAGACAGAAATAATGTTCTTCAGCAGTTCTGCTGGAAAAAACACTATCGCAGCTACTAAAATTCATAAAGAAATGAATGCCTTCCAGGAGTGTGATTTCTCTCTCTAGAACATACTCAGGTGGGCGTCACTAACTTAGTCCAGCCTCTTTGGTAAATATATGGCACTTTGTAGACACAGGCATAATCATCTGGGCAGACATACACCTACCACACAAGCAAGGCTTGCAAACGACGCTCATAAACTGTTAAAGTACATTTAAAAAACAAAAAAAAAGAGTAAACATAACAACTTAAAACCTGAAACGGATGTAAATCACTTTTTAAAAACCCAACCGAGCAAGAGCGAGTTGTTTACTCGGAGAGGCCTTCACGGTGCTGCCACCCGCGCTAGCCTGCAAACTGCAGGGCGGGTGGATGGGAGTTACTGCGAGCAAGGCAGCAGCTGAAACAAAGAGGGCCTCATTACCATGCGACGCACAACAGCCTTCAGATGTGATGAGAAACGTGACTGCATGACAAACTGGTCCTGGGGAAATTTCCAAATATGACCACCCAAGCATAAAGAAGAGGGTGGTGAGAACAGGGCCCGGGCAGTGGGAAGGTGGGTCGAGTCTGACCCCAGAATGTTGTTTTAGGCCCCCAAGATAAATAGCAATGGCCCCTTTGACCTATGATCACCCAAGTGGGATGTGAATGAGGATTCACACAGTCACAGTTCCCGATATGCGGCTCTATGGAGCTGCTGCAAACCGAAAACTTAATGGAGGGGCAGCGTTCATGCGTCATTTTGATTGCATTAGACTGTTTCGTATGCAGTTTTACTCGCAATTCTGAACTGCTTTAGAGTGACTATGAATTCGATTGCAGCCTGGGGAGAATTCAGAGGAAAGATAAACAGTCTCTAAGCCCCCTCGCACCCCCCCCAACCCCGCAAATGATTTTTTCATGATATCTATCCTGGTTACGATGTGTTGTCAAATTTAGCAAAGCTGTGCTTAGTAGGGAGATAGACATCAAAGTTTAGATAACCCCAATCACAATTTAGCCATCCACTAAAAAGGCTCATATTAGAACCTGGAAGCTGCAAATGAACAAAGTCCTCTTAAGTAAAATATGGACCTTCTTCCAAAAAAAAAAAAAGCGTTACTGTATCTTTAAAGGTGTCAGCTATAGTTCTGGAAGCATGAGATAACTGAAAAAAAGAGTTTGCAAATTCCTCCTCTCCAATCAATACAGCTCCCCAGCTCCAGAGTCTCCTTATTGATGACAATCTCTTTCATTGTGGTGATTAGAGATTCAACATCTTTTAATCACCTTCAACATGACAACTACACGTCTCTATATCTCTGTGATTTACAGCATTTGACACAGTGTTAAAACTCGGTGATTATGGGGTTGGCTTTTTGATGTTACTGATTTTCCAATCTATTTCAGCCAAATAGCAAATAATGCACGTTAAGCCATTGTTGCAATGTTGAGACAAGCGGGCAAGAGAAATCGGAGTTGGATTTTGACACTCCTATACTAACGAAGAGAAATGCTGAAAAGGAGCAATGTCAATGTGAACTTTAATTTTCTTCCTCTCTGGACAAGTACCTGTTTTCTGTTTCCTGACTACTGGAAACTGTGGGGTGAATCTACCATGCATTGCTGTTACTGGGTGATACATTGTTGTTATTGGGCATTGTTCTTCTTACACAATGACACTCATTTCTGAAATTTAATAGACATGTTTCAGTTTGGAGTGCTAATCAAACTGACTTTGCCTGTCCACAAATTAAATATCACACCTCAAGGAGGCAACTTGGACTGTACAACCCAAACCCAAATACACACACACACACACACACACACACACACACACACACACAGCCACACTGTTGATCATTGTTCAAAAACTGGGCTTAGAAAGTTGACTGAATTCCTTTTCATTACACATGGACTAGACACAAAACTATGAAACAAACTGACAACGAGATGAACTGACAAAGAAGTTAAAAGTCGAATTCTGACCAACTGTTGTGACCAGGTGACCAGGTTTCGATAATCTCTCCATACATTTTTCATTCATTCATTCTGTAAACCTTTTTGAGTAACAGACCAGTTGCCATAGAGTTGATTCCAACTCATGGCTTTATTCAGCACCTATTATGTGCAGGGACTTTGCATATATATGAACTCTAATGCTCCCATCTCCCATCAAGGTAGGAATCAGACTGACTGGGTACGTGGCGCACAGGCAAAGAGAAGTAAGATTAGAACCCAGGCCTGGTGGCCTCCACCATATCCAGCCCATTGCCTCTTCTACGGTAGATGGCACACTGTTCTTGAAGATGCCGGAGGGGTTTCCAAGACAAATAAAACACAGGCCACATTGTTAAGGGTCATAGAGCCTAGTTGGTGGGATATGACAAGCCCATGAATGCGTACGCTATAGAAAATGACAAAAGGAAAGTGCAAACAACATTCAATGGCAAAGGGGGCAGAGTTATTGGTCAGGGGAGGAGTGAGGAGGCACTGCGGGGTTAATTTCCCACAGTCATAGAGTAAAATGATAACAATAGAAGTAACAACAACAATAACAATAATGATACAAATTATAGCCACATTTACGAAGCGTTTAATATGTGTTGGGCACAATGTTAAATGCCCCATAAGGATTATCTCATTTACCATATTTTTACTCAAATAACGCACACTGTCTATGTTTATTTGCCTACCTCGGCCTCCCCCTGTGAGATAGTTTCATAATTGCCACCATGCCAATTTATTTTACATATTGCTGTTAAAAAAAATCAGTGTTGCATGCTTACGAAAATGAGGGGAGGGCACCGTTGGCAAACAAAGGTAGAAGACGCATGTTATTTGCATAAAAACATGGTAATCCTCACAATAATCCTGTGCCGTGAGTTCTAGCAATCTCCTCACGTTCCAGTGGGCACCTTGCCAAGCCCCAGACCTGAGTATGAAGCAAATCGATTCTGTCCCCTAGACAGCAGCTAGGTAGAGCACATCTCCTCTCCCAGACCAAGTCCAGGCCAGGGTGGGTTTCCTTGCCCCTCACCTCAGTGCTCCCTAAAATGTTTCCCCCATATGACTTACAGTCTGATTTCTCCGGTGTGGCCCAGTTTCCTTCTGGCATGGGGCTTACAAGCCAGTGGTAATTAATTTTTTACAGCTGACCTGCCTTCTTTCTAGCAGGGAGGGTATGTAAAGATTCTTCTGAGAGAGCCTGTTCCTTACAGCTAGGCTGGCGAGTACAAAGTCAAAACAATAAATACATGTTGATTGCTCGGAGGGCCCGAGGTGCAATGTGGGAGTCCCACATCCTGTGCCTGGGAGGGTCTATGGTTACTCAAGTCCATACGTGTCTACGCTGCACCACCCCCTCCCCCTCTTCCCTCCCTTCCTGAGCATGCACACTCTAGGTCATCAAATTCGTACTTGGCTGTGAATACTCATTTTGAAATTTACCAGCTGTGTTATGAAACCAACAGATGGTTGTGACAGTAACAAACACCTATAGCTAGGTGGACCATTATCTTTCCAAACGGAAGCGTAGAATGGATCGTCTGGAAGGTCTTTGTGCGTGTGCACGTGTGTGTGACTTGAGTATATTTGCCTCGTAATTCTTACCAACTTCATTCAGTTCTTACTTACATATCTGAAATGGGACTTCCTTTATATAATGTTTTTTACTCAATCAAATCTCTTCTATGAACCAAAAACCAAACCAAACCTGTTGCCATTGAGTCAATTTTGACTCATAGCGACCCTATAGGTCAGGGTAGAACTGCCCCATAGGGTTTCCAAGGAGCAGCTGGTGGATTCGAACTACCAATCTTTTGGTTAGCAGCCAAGCTCTTAATGACTGTGCCACCAGGGCTCCCCTCTTCTATGAACTAGGTGCTAAAACATTGAGCATTTATGGAAGGGGTTCATAACCTGGGATCCACGAATGGGCTTCAGCGGGTTTGAAACCATATGCAAAACCGTGTGGGTATGTGTGTGCATGCACGTGCTGATGTGCATTTTCTGGCAAGAAGTTCCATCAGTTTGATCAAAATTTCAGAATGCCCTGTGATCCATCAAAGGTTATAAGAACTTCTGGTTTATGGGGATGACCGGGGAGGATATTTGAAATTAGGTCTGTCTTGAAAAATGGAGGGCATAGCTATAGCATACCTTCCACTGCATGAGCTCTGCAGCCGGCCCCTGACCACAGACACACCAGACTTCAGCATCTGTCAGACTTGTATTGGAGCCAGGAGAGCTGTTACCAGCGCCTCCACCAGGCCCTCAGCTGAGACCTGGCTGATCTGGGGGAAGCAATGAGAGAAAAAGTAGAGCACGAATGTGGTGGCAGTCCCTATTTTGGTCTCATCAACATAAACCATCGGAATGTTCTAGCAATCACCTAAATTTCACCTCCCAGGCTGCATCTTACCCTGGAAGTGGCATAAATATCGTGATATTGGGTTCAGAAAAATGAGATTCCTGAAACCATACGGGTGACAGGAAAAGAGAATAATAACATCCCTGACTAAAAGCTAATCTTACCAGCTAAGGGAACCATCAGGGAAAAGACAAGACGGGCGGCGGGGAGAGACCAGCCCACAAACTAGTTAGTGTGTGTTTGTGTGTGCGCGCGGGCATGTGCATATCCCATGCCTCTCTGCGGGGGGTGGGGGCAGAGGGGAGAGGGAGGCGAGCTGGGGAGGATGTAGGCTTCAGGAGAGAAGCAAAAGCAAAAACAGCTGAATTCAGTCAAAGACGTGATTGTTTCCCAAACGTCTAGGCAGCTCCCAAGTGAAAGCCTCGCCAGATGGACCCCCACTGATGGCCTGTGGCTTTGTGTGTGTCACCCACTTATGTCTGTCTCCGAGAGGGGCGGCCCTCGCATGGAGGCGGTGGGCTGTTCGGGAGCTGCTTCTGCATATGTAATTAGTCACGGTGCACCTGTACCTAACTGCATTAACAATTAACACAATTACACACACAATTGTGGAATTGCCCCCACTATTTGAATAATTAGTGAGCTAACAACATGATTTGCAGGTGCAATTGAGCAATTATGTACAGTTCCAAAGTGGAATATGCATATTTAGAGGCTTGGATGAGGCCCATTACGAAATTTTGTTCCAAATGGTCAAATTAATTTTATTATTAGAAGGAACGGTACTCCGCGAGCGCTATCTAATCCTTAAGCACTCCAGCGTTAGGTACTGGGGAGCGGTTCATCTCATGGAGGTAGTCACCTCTGGGGTTCAGCAAACACAGAATGTGCCAGAATGCTGCTGGCCCGCACACCCTCCCTGGGCCTTGCTGAGTCTAGAGTGTCCTTCCCAACCCGCTCTTCCCTCTCCTTCAAAACGCTGCTGAAGGGTCCCTCCCTCCTTCAGCTTTTCCTCACTAAGCCCCTCTCTCCTGAGTCTTGTGTCCAGCATTCCAAGAGCTCACACATGAGAGACTGAACAAAGACATCACCTCAGCTGTCTCTTGCAAGGAAGAGACAGAGAAAGGCAGTGGCAGTGACCAGGTGCTATCCACAGCCAACCTCAGTGTGTGGGGCAAAGCCAAGAGTGACAGGGCTGCCAGATGTTGACACCAATAGCTGTACAACTTCCTAGTTCTCTGGGAAGGTTTCCTCAATGCATTCCGCATACCTGTAACCCCCGGGCTAATTAAGTGTCTCTTCAGCCACTGAAAAGGACATTCACTCAGGGCTCATGCTTCAGACATGCATAATAGCAAAACCAACTAGGCTGTGGTTCATTTGCTCCCATTACTTGAAAAGGTTGAGGAGCCTAGAATATTCTGGAAGTATGTGGAGAGACCCAGAGCTACTGCCGCCGCCACTGTGTGGTAACCACCCAATTCATAAAGGCCTGCAGCAATCCAGTGTTGGGTTTACCTGTGATCTCTCAGCGCCCTTTAAGAGAAGCTTTGAGAAGTCTTTGTCAACTACGTCTATAGTTCAGCAACCCTGCCCCAGTTTTTTAGCTATCTAAAAGAAAGTGGAAGAAAAAGCTACTGATGGGGCTAGTTACAATTAAAGGCGATCCCCCAAAGACCAAGGTGATCTTTCCTCCTAAGAGACAAGCTAAGAAAATCATGTCTTGGGATGGTTATTAGTTTCTTGGACGAGCTCCAGTCAGGTTGCGGCATCTGTTTAGTCACCTACGGGTGACGTGTGCTGTACCGTAACTGCAGAGACCAGAGGAACAGGGGGCATGGCCAGGCAAAGCATGGGACAGGATAACGCAACCTGCAGCCTGAGCCTGCTCTTCTTCATCCTTTGGTTTAACCGCTATGCGCTACTGAGGGGAAAATGAAAATGTCAATAACTTCATACTTCTGTCATCTAACCAATAAAATTCAAATAGTGAGACATACAGATCAAAGATGGAAAACATTTTTTTTTTAATGTTACGTACTCCTTAACATGGCAAATAAGAAATGAAGGCTGGAACCAGGATTATTTGTAAAGACTGTGGTACACATAAAAGTGTCAATTCTCTTTTCCTAATATGTACGTTGGCTCATTCTTACAGATTGGGAAAATGAATGGAAGAGAAGCTTTGCCTGCCTTTATAACAAGAACCCAGGAAAACTATAATTTGGGATTGCTTTTTTCAGCCACCTCAATGCCAGTTTTTACTGTTCAGCTGCATGAAAAATTACCTAGCTTGTTGGAATAGATTTCTTGACCCACGTATATCTACATTAAATGGTGTAATTTAATGCAATCTAACTAAATTAGCACCAATTAGACAGGCTAAATTAAAGGGCATGTCACTAATAAATTTTATGCTAAACATATTACTGATAATAAGCTCACTAAATGCATAATGAAATAAAACATTCTTTTTATCCAGGTTAGTCTAAATAATATCTAAAAGTCTTTAAAGCGAAATTTTCCAAGCAAAACCCTTATTTCTTTATAGAGAAATCAGAAAGTAACATCCTAGTCTACTAATTGCGGATCTGTTTTGTTTTTCTATTTGTTATGATTTCTTAACAATATTGCCCAAACACTTCTCCTCTCAGGGACTCCATTTCCTAATCTGTAAGAGGTAAGCGTAACAATGGGTGATCTCTACATTTATTCTAGAACAGAAATAAGAGAAAGAACACAGGCTTTGGTACCAAGACACTAGATTCTAGTTGGTTTCAGTTCTGCCACTTATTGGCTGGATGGCCTTTGTGGCCCCCCTAAGTATCTCAAAATGGGGAGATTATCCTGGATTATCCATGTGGGCCCTCAGTGCCATCACACGTATCCTTATAAGAGAGTCGGGGGAGTTTTGGGACAGACACAGAGAGGAGAAGAGAAGACTCACAGATTCACAGAAGACAAGGCCATGTGAAGATGGAGGCAGAGATTGGAGCAATGCATCCGCAGCCAAGGAATGCTGGGAGCCACCAGGAGCTGGAAGAGGCAAGGAAGGATCCTTCCCTAGAGCCTCAGGGCAGGGGTGGGGGAAGGCATGGCTCTACTGTCACCTTGATTTCAAACTTCTGGCCTCCAGAACTGTGAGGTGGTTTTGAACTTCAGAACTTTCGGTTAGCAGTCGAGTGCCTTAACCACTGTGCCACCAGGGCTCCTTAAGCCACCAAGTTGGTCATAACTTACTATGGCAGCCACAGAAAATGAATCCAACCTTGGACCTCACTTTGCTCAGCTCGAAAATGGGGCTACCAACATAGACCTCACAGAGTCAACGTGATAAGGTTCCTGAGCAAGCGATAGTAATAAAGGGCAGCATTTGTATAGCGCTACGTACTACTGAGGAAGGCAACGTGCCATGCTAGCACAGGGGTCATTATTATCCCAGCTTCTCAGATTCAGTAGTTCTAATTGTATTACCTATTTTCAGATACCAAAATACAACATGCATATTATACAGAATGTATAGTCCAGGTGTATTTTGCCAGAATTTGTGAACCAAAACAAGTGGACAACATTTTCCTGGCCACCTAATCAATATTTTTTTTAACAAATGCATTCCCTGATATCGACCACGTTAACTGACCAAAGAGGGATACACGATGCTGTGGGGCTTTTCACTAAAGGCATATCTATTTGCATGAATAATCATTCAAAATAAGGGTGTGTTGATTGTGCATAATTACAATGAATCGAGCAAAAGAGCTGGACTACACAATCAATAAAAATTACTCTGTAGGTTTCAGTCCAGTAAAGCCCACCTCACTCTTTCTGATCACTCAAAAGGCCCCAAAAGTTCATGACATGATGGAACAATCACTGATCATTGTTTTGTCTGCCATTTGGCCTAAGAACAGACAGCAGCACTGGGCAATGGCTCTATGGAGAGCAGCCTGTCCGGTTACTTATAAGCTGTAGTCCTAACCTACTGGTCTGAGCCCAAACAAATCTTCTCTGCAAGCAAAACCAACATGTTCCCATAAATATGAGGAAGAAGGAGTGGAGATGCTGGAAGAATTGTACTCGTTGATCTTAGGCTTTTTTTTTTTTTTTTGAAGAAGTGGACAACTGCATTGCAATAGCACTAGCCAAGTTATTTATATCTGGGGAGAAATTCCAGAAAAGCTGATAAATAAGGGAGGAATGTAGGATACGAAGTCAGCAAAGTGGGAAGAAAGAGGTAAAGGGGGAGGAAGAGATAAGATTGTTAAAGTGCTTGTACTTAAGCACTGGAAAATGGTTTGGGTCAATGGGGTGCTAGACACAAATCTTTCCAGATGCTTGTTTTCTTCCATGTCAACTTGTGCTCCTACAAGGAGGGTATAATATCTATCTCATGCTAAAATGGTAATTATCAGAGCTACAGTAAGTGCTCAGTTGTGGATGGTGATTGTATGTGAGGCTCCTGGTATGTCTCTTCCTTCTACCTCTAAATAAGTTTTTTTATAATTTTAACCATTATTTGAGTTGTCTTAGCTAATATTCATTTTAATATTTTGTCTGACTTGATAAATTCTGGGGAAAAGTTGGGACATAAACCAATAATGTTAAGTGAGTTAAAAAATGATAGGATATAGGCAGTCACTCTGACTCACTGTTTCTGACCAGTAGGTGTTGCTAGTTGGATTTTCAATAACTCAAGATGGGCCCCCAAATCGTCATTTAGAGCAGAAACTCTGAAATGGAGGCTTCCTCCCCAAAGCCCAGGACTGTCCATGTGAAATAACTTATTGGAGCATGGTAGTCACATATCTCCCATATCCTGACCCTTTGTAAAATGAACGACTTCTAGCTCTGATTTTCTGTGAGAGGCCCAGTTTCCTGTGCATGCATCCAGGGTCTCCTCGTCTCTGTTTTCTAATCCTGAGGGGCCCCGCAGAGCAAACACACTTCCCTAGATGGTTTCCAACTGACACAAAGGGGGAAACTACCTTCCGTCCTATTTTCCACCGCCAAATCTCACTGCTTTAAGAGCTCCGGAAATGAGAGCCCATTTTACCAAATCTTTGACAATGTTTCTTTTTTTCTTTCCCTTCCCCAACAGCAGCTTTACATTTCTATAGCATACTCATTATTTGAATTTGTCATTCGATTAATTCTCTTCCCAATTTTGCATATTTCCAGGATGAATCTCATTTACTACTCAGGAGGCTACCCTCTTCAGAAGGGCTTGTGAAATTGCCCTGGCCCTCAACTGGGTTATGAGAGGCTGGTTAATAAGCGTTGGAAACAGCCTTCCTCGGAGGGTTAGTTTCTCCTCACGAAGATTTGGGAAAAAAAAAAAAAAAGGTAAGCACACTCAAACGTATAGTCTACTATTACTTTCAGAGCTCCCCATACTAATTACTTCTTTTTAAAGACACATATAATTTTCTTTTCTCTTATAACAAAAGAAATGCATGGCATTTATATCACATTTACATAATACAGGGAACCAAAAGTAAGAATCTATGTCACCTGTAGCCAGAAATTATTAATGTTAACAGTTTGGTGTATGGTCTTCTGTTATATTTTTTTTACATATGCATGCATTTTATTAACAGAAAAGAGATTGTACCATACATAGCCAACGGCTTCTTGACCAACGGATGAATGATTATTATTATATTTTAACTTCCTATCTTTTCTTAGCTTTGATTCCAAAGGCCTGTGATTCCATGACAGTGTAAAATGAAGATACAAGGAAGGCATCTGTCTTCTCAATCCGAATTACTTTCCTCATCACCTCCAATTATTTGGAAATTCTTATAAAGAAATCACTCTTATAAAGAAAACATGGCTTTAATCAGAGGGCAAAAGGATTACATCTCAGACGGACTTTTGGGAAGACTTTTCACTGAAAATTTAAAGTAACCAAATATTATACCTGAAATTCATAGGGGGCTTGGGTGAAGAACTCTTGAAAATGTAAGCTAGCCTTTCACAACAATCACATGGTGCTTTATACGGCCTACGTTAAACTCATCAAAAACATCATTTTGCCATTCTCTCCTGTTGGTCTCTAAATTTCAAACATCCAAGCTGCTTTCAGAGGCTTCTATAATCCTTTCTTCATGGCTAACCACTGTGATGCATCAAGTCTGAGAAATCAAAGTTGTCAGCCATCTGAGAATTTCTAATGTATCCAACATCGCCTTCTAAATACATTTCTATTTCATTTCAAAAACAAAACATGAGTGATTTACTCTTAAAAAAAAAAAAAAAAAGCCAGTCTGCTTCATTAACCTATAACTGTACAAAAGCAAGAGTCGATTATATTGCCACATCAGATGTGTGTAGAGATAATTACCCTGAAAGAAGATGTAAGTGTGCCCATAAAGGCAGTGAAATGTGACCTATTAAATCAGGCTGTAACCTATTATGGGTCAAAAAACACATTTGTAGGGCCAGCCGTCTCCTACCTACATCCAGTTTTCCATGAATTCTGCAGGTGTCTTTTGCAAGCAAACTTTGGATCTGTCCTTTCATTCCAAATTGGGGTCCTGTCTTCTTACCTTCACTACTCCTGGCTACCTGGAATGCATGCATGCACTGCACAGAATGCATTTCCTCCTTAAAATCCCGGTCTTTGAAATCTATTGGCAAAACCCCATATAACAACAGGCCAGGAGCATGCTGCATTAAATTTAAAAAAATAATAACCTACTGCCTTGGAGTTGATTCCAACTCAAAGGGAGAGAGGACAGAGTAGAACTGCCCCATAGGGTTTCCAAAGCTGTTAATCTTCATGGAAGCAGACCGCCACAGCTTTCTCCCATGGAGCGACTGGTGGGTTTGAACAGCCCACCTTCGTTTCGGTTAGCAACCGAGCCCTTAACCACTGCACCACCAGGGCTCCTCCTATTAAATAAGTAGAGCATCATGTACATTCATTTTCCTGTAAATTCCCCTCTTGTTAATACTTTGTAACATTGATTTTCACCTCCAAATGGAACATTTGTTACAGGGAGAGAGTAAATGAGTCAGCAATCAGATTGACAGAGGATCACCTGGTGTGAGAGGAGAAAAAATATTTACTACTATCTTTAGTTGGATTACTGCCAATCAAAATACAGACAAGATGGTGGCAAGGCTAAAAGGTGGCTTCTATTCTGGGAATTCAATGGTTTGGAGGAGGTTCATTATTACCAGGAAGTACCATATGGAAATCAGGGGCCATCTTCTTGCAATTACCGATGGAAAAGAGGAGAAAGTGGTTAGAACAAGGAAATGCAGATCTTTGTTCTAATTATGGCAAGTCATCAGACCCTTCTATAACTGGACATCCTGCATTTGAAAACTGGTATCTTCTCTTAGATGACGCAAAGAAACGTATTAGTCCTGTGTACACTTAATACTGTCTGGGGGAGTCCATAAAACCATCCACACATTCACAGATTTGCTAGAAGGGCTCACGGGACTCAACATACTGTTAGACTCACGGCTAAGGTTTATTACAGTGAAAGGATCATACGGGAAAAGGCACAGGTGGAGTCTGGAGAAGCCTTATGTTCTCCTCATTCTGTGAGGGGCCACATAGAGCACATTCTTCTCCAGCAGAGAAAATGCAGTCATGTGTGTGATGTTTCTGCCCATTAGAGATTAGCACCCAGGGTCTTCATTGGTGCTGGTCACCTAGGCACCTGCTGCCTGGCACCTACCAAAATTCCAGACTCTCAGAAAGAAAGTAGGTGTTTAGCATAATTCACATTGTTTGTGCAAACAGCCTAGCCACAGTGAGCCTCCTTTATCACTTAGGGAATCTGTTCAAAGTCAAGTTCCCAGAGGCCAGCCAAGGGCCAACCTTGTAAGCAGGGCCTTATCAAGATTACAGTTTCAGGCCTTCAGTGCTAACTTTTTTCTATACAAATGCTCTTGCAGTGCAATTCATTTATACTATAATAAACTGCAAATAATTGAGGTGTGCAACTGAAAAGCCATTATAAGCAGGCCAAGAAAATATCTATATGAAAGTGTGTTTTGTGATTCTCATGAAGGAGTGAGAGGCTTTCTCCGCTGAGGCTCTTTAAATGTTCTATCCAAGACTTCTGTGAGGCCTTTCCAGACTATAGGAGCCATGCCAATACCTTCCATTTCTCTATGGATCATGAGTAACCGTGCAATATTACTGATTATGTGATTGAAATCTGCATGAGTTTCCATCCCATTCCTCCACATCTTTACTATACTTTCCCCCCTTGAAACCATACTGCCCCCTAACTCCACAGCTACAAATCCCACTGGTACTTCAGAGTTCAGCTCAAACATCATCTCCTGCTCCTGAAGCCTTTTGTAATAACCCTGGCTGGAGTTAATCTGTACCTGTCGTAGAAGTTTCTACCTTGAACTACGGTTATTGTTGAGCCTATCTTGCCATAAGCATGAGTTCCCCTCCTAATCTGCACAATGCATACAGATAGGGTCCAGTGCAATCATGATGAATTCCTGCACTCTCCAGTCTCCTCCCCATCACTCACCACCGATGTCTAGCACAGCACATAAAGGTGTGGAAGATGACAGAATAATCTGGAAAGGCTTTGAACTGGCCCATATGATTTGGCTGGTAGCTGGACTTGTGAAGAAGGCACACATTCCCCATGAAAGCACAGCAGAGTAAAGCAAAGCAAAGCAAAGCTCCAGAGCCATTTTTACTTGTTTGGAGAATGTACACCTTTGTATGTCACTTCCCATTTGGACGGCTGGAAAGCTGCGGAACTTTCCTGGGACCCATCCCAAAATATATTATCAGGACAATGAGAGGGGGTCAGGATTTGGGATCTATTCAATTAGAGTCCTGAGTCTGATGAGGATTTTCCACATTCCTCTTAACAATTCTGGCTCGTTCCCAAAACGTGCTGAAGGTCTATTCTGGATTCCCACTGAGACTACAGCCCCCAGAGGAAAATAGGAGCCAAGGTCAGAGGTAGCACTGCCCCATAGGGTTTCCAAGGAGCAGCTGGTGGACTCGAACTGCCAATCTTTTGGTTAGCAGCCAAGCTCTTAACCACTGCACCACCAGGGCTCCACTCATGTTGCTATAGCTGCCTTTTATCCAACATATTCAGCATAGGTCTCTCAGAAGGAAGGTACACCTTGCTTTCCACAAGGCATGCAAGTCCAAGTTGTAGAGAATTTTATAGTAAGCCTTTAAAAAACTGTTTACTGTGGTGAAATATATATAACAGAACACTTGCTGTTTCAAGGGTTTGTTATGGACACACTTCAGTCACATTAATTACTTTCACCATAATGTGCAACCATCACCACCATGTGTTTCCACAATTTTCGGTCCCCGTTAACGGAAGCTTAGTGCCCCTTAAGCAATAACTCCCCACTCCCCCAGCCCCTGGTAACCACTCATAAACTTTTGTCTCTAGGCATTTGCCTCTTCTACATATTTCATATAAATGCGATCGTACAGTATTTGTCCTTTTGTGTCTGAAATTTCACTCAGCATGTTTTCCAGGTTCTTTGATGTTTTAGCATGTATCAGAACTTCGTTTCTCTTTATGACTGAGTAATATTCCATTGTATGCGTATACCACATTCTGTTTATCCATTCATCTCTTGAGGGATGTTTCCATCCACCTTTTGGCCATTGTGAATAGTGCTGCTATAAACATTAGTGCACAAGTTTTGTTTACACACCTGTGTTCAGTTATTTTGGGTATATACCTAGGAGTGGGATCACTGGGTCATATGGTATCTCTCTGTTTCTCATTTATCGGGATCCACATTGTAGATTTTTAAAGGGTTCATTCTCTATAACAAGATAAAATAAATGTAAAGGAGACCAAAACAATGCAGCAGAAGGAAAGCAAGGGCAGGAAAGTAACCCACCCACCGCAGTAGACACTTTTCTACATGCAGCTTGGCCGACTGAATCTCGGTCTCCTAGGGGACATGGAGGCTTAATGTGTCACATTTTTCTCTCTGTCCCCCTCCCTCTGGCACAGCCCCTGCTAACCACTAATTAACTTTTGTCTCTATGCATTTGCCTATTTTTGATATTTCATGTAACTAGGATCATACAACACCTGACCTTTTGTGTCTGACTTATTTCATGTTTTCAAGGTTCATCCATGTAGTGACGTGTATCAGAACTTCATTGCTCTTTACGGTTGAGTAATATTGCATTGTGTGTATACACCACACAGTGTTTTCCTTCCATCTGTTGAAGGACACTTGGGTCATTCCCACTTTTTGTCTATTGTGAATAGCGCTACAGTGAACACTGGTGTGCAAGTATCTGTTTGAGTTCTTGCTTTCATTTCTTTCTGGTATATACTGAGGAGTGGAATTGCTGAGTCCTATGTTAATTCTATTTTTAACTTTTTGAGGAACTGCCAGGCTGTTTTCCACAACAGCTGTACCATTTTATAGTAAGCATTTTTATAATAAAAAGTCCTCTTTTATCTATTTTGTAATATGATTTCTCATCTACCAAGTTTCCTTCCAGCAGGGTCCCCGCTCCATTATGTTGGGAGCAATGAAAAGACTCAGTCCAACAGGTGGACACATTCCAGCTGGCCACATGTCGAGCTCCTTGGCCTCTCTGAACCTCAACTTTCTCATCTGTAAATGGGACCGATTCATACCTACTTCAAAGGGCTGGCTATGGGGGTTATGTGAGAAAGGCTGGGATAAAAATGAAGTGAGATGGTGACAAGATCCGATTCTAAGTCCGTGATTGTGCTATCATTTAGGGCACAGATAACACTGTTGGCCGAGAGGAACCACATGCCACTCAAACGGCAGTTAGTTGTACAATAAACAACGAAAACAATGAACACAACCTATCCCCGTAACTTTCTGCCACAGCAAAGACATTTTGGTCACGAAGTCCTAGCCTCCGCCCTAGAACACAACTTTGCTTTTGAATTGCTTCTCGACGGGAGGTCTATGGAAAGTCTTCTCTGTAGCCTAAGCCATTAGTCTTCTCAGACTGAAAGGTCCTATAAACCACATTGACTTGCATATGTGTGAAAGGTCCTATAAACCACATTGACTTGCATATGCGCATGACTTGTACACACACGCACACACACACACACTTTCGGTGCAGTTTGAAAGAAAGCCCCCAAAGATCCAGCAAGAGCAGCGGGGGTGGTCACAGCAGGCTTTCACCTCTGAGGGCCTGGGAGTGCACTCGAGGGAAGTGTGAACTGCATTTAATGAAAGCCTCTGAGTCTCAGCTCCCAGTTCTCCAAGAGAAGGGACAGTGTTAGGTAACAGGGACGCACATCCCAGATGCAGGGGCATCAGTCTAGTCCAGAAGCATGTGTGATGTGATTGCTGTTGTTAGAGTGATGGATGCTTTACCAGCTGTAGGCCAGAGGGGTCAGCACCAGGGAAGATGAGAACTAACTGCTGGGGCTGGGGGGTAGGGTGGGGAAAGGCCTGAGCAAACTTCACAGGAGAGACCAGAGTTCAAGCAGGCTCCAGTGGGATGAATAAGGGTACGCCAGGTGTAGAATGTGGGGACATTCACATATTCCAAGCAGAAGGCAATCCCAGAGGAGGTATGTGGCCTTGGCTAGGCAACAATCAATGGAATTTATACTTAGCCTTCCAGGGACCCTGCTCATTGGGATGAAGACGTGCCGATTACATTGTCAAGTCTCATCACATTGGAGTCGCACTTCACAAATTCTTCACTCTATACAATGGGCATCACTATCCTGACCTACTTCCCAGAAGCATTTGAAGGAAAAAGAAATAAAATTGACTTCAGTGATATCTGCAAATGTAAAATGCTATATAACCGTGTAATATTGCTCATTAAAAAGGCATTAAATATCCTTCACCTACATTACAAGCCAAGTTGTGAAAATAAAGCCGTCTTGTTTCATTAAGAATAACCAGCTGCGTCAGTAATGCCAATAATCACCCTCTATCCAGACGGCTGTAATTTGTTTGTCAGCCCTTTTAAGTTCTTAGCAAATTAGTTTCTTCAGCATGTGGTTACAAGGATATTATAAAATCACAGGCTCCAGAATTCCCTTCTCTCCTAAGACTGAGCTTGAGGTTGCTGGAGGCCTTCAGGATGAACTCCCTGAGAAATCTTGCCATCAGGTAGAGGCGAGTCAGCCTATCTGTCTAAATCTCTGAATTGATAACTCTCTTCTGAGCTGATCCCTGGAAGTGTCTTTCTTGCTTCTTAGAAAACAACAATTTCCTGGGATGGTCACATTGATGCCACTTGTTGCATCACAGTCATGCTCTCTTCCATGATGTAATTTTCTCACATAAAGTCCTTTTATTTAAGAAGTTATTCGTGTATAGTGTTCACAACTACGGTCGATTCACATTATTCATGGTAGTTATGTTCTATAGAGTCACCGCAAACATGGATTTAGCAAACACTGACCCATTGGTCCTAGGGGAGATACCACGTTATGGTCCTGTGAGCCTCTGGTCACAACGTTTTCATCAACCGATCAATACAGAATCTTGTTTTATGTGTGTTTCTGCTTAAAGACACCTTATTTAATATATATTGTTGATTCACTGACATTGAACTCACAGCCAACAGCACTATAACTCATACCTGAACGAGGCTTATCTAACACACATATTTTCTCTGTAAGGCACATCACAGCCTTCTTGCACTTCAGCACTACGCTTGGGGGCTGTTTTAAACAGCAAAATTACCAACAAAAAGCACAAAAATGCAAAAAACATGGCACTAAATAGACTGTGAAAAGGACACCTATTTAGAGTATGAGAGCTGAAATAAGAAGGCAGAGTATTGCCTTGTTCAGCCTCAGCTGGGAATGTGTGTATTGAATGACTTAAGTTTTTTGCCACTCTGAGCATGTCTGTGACTGACCGCAATAGCTCTGTGAGTATTAATTTTGGGGTTACAAGTAAATTTTAGCAAGTAGGTAAATTTATAAAACTGGAATCCACGAACGAAGAATATATATCTTTTGACTGACTGAAATCATTTCTTCTGTATCATCTAACCATATTAATAATAAGTATCTGATCTTATAATAAATTATCATCATATTGGCATTGAAAATCCTCTTTCCCTTCAAATGCCCTTCTTTACTACAATGTACAATAAATGAATCCTTTCTAAAATCCATGTTAGCAACAATCATATCTCCTGTACAACACAGCCATCTAAGAAGGTATATTCAGGTAAACCGTGGCCATTGAGTCAATTCCGACTCATAGTGACCCTATAGGACGGAGCAGAACTGCCCCATAGGGTTTCTAAGGAGCAGTTGGTGGATTCAAATTGTAAACCTTTCGGTTAGCAGCCAAGCTGTTAACCACTGCGCCACCAGGGCTCCATATTCAGATGGCATTTTCAAATACCATATTACTGTGGCCCCTAGAATCAGAAACTAGTTATTTTCTCCTTTGCCCTTGGACCAAAACCAAAGGGAACAAAAATACAACTGTAAACCAAAATAAAAGAAAAAGAAAAGACCAAAGAAAGATACTGCCACCGAGATTCAAGTGAGAATCCACACTGCAGTACTTCCTTTGGCATTTCTGACCACTCGGAAATTCTGAGAGAATACTAAACCAAGAAGAAGGTTGACAATGATCAGGTTCATAGAACTAGAGAAACCTCAGGCAACATTGCCCTAAATAATCCTTGACAGATTAGAATCCTCCCTGCTTATAAAATCCTTCTTAGGAAGGAAGTCTACAACTTCACTCAGTAATCCTCTACAAGGTTTTAAAGGGACCTAGATGGTAAGGCATTCAATGTTACCCCAAACAGAAATTCTGTTCACTCTGAAAAAAGGGGTTCTATACACCCCAACCCATCTATTTTCAGAAAGCAACAAGGTACACTTTGTTTATGCAGAAATACAAATTTTTACCAGTCGTTAAAAAGTAAGGAACTTTGAACTGAGTTTCCATTGGTGGGTCTGAGTCCACCTTTATTATCCATCATGATATGGTAGCATGAATTCAATGGAAAAGAATGCAATTACCCTCAAGGGTTCCTGGAGATTTAAGCAGCTAGGCCCGCTGCTGCTACAGAAAAGATCGGAAGCTTCACTTTGGAAGGAAAAAGACAATAAGAGAAAATAAACAAGAGAAGAGATCAAGAAAAGCAAAGACAGAATGGGGAAGGGTGTACCATAAAGCAGTGGCTTCTGAAGCCCCAGTGGCTTCTGAGGCCCCATTCCCAGACCGGGTTGCTGTTGAGTGGCTTCCAACTTATGGCAACCTCATGCGTGTCAGAGTAGAAGTGTGCTCCATAGAGTGTTCAATGGCTGTGATCTTTGGGAAGTAGATCGCCAAGTCTTTCTTCCAAGGTGCCTCTGAGTTGACTTGAACCTCTAAACTTTTGGTTAGCAACCAACTGTATTAACTGTTTGCACCACACTGGGACTCCGGGGCCCAGTGAGCAGCCCCAGAATGCTAAGCAACATCTTACCCTGCCTCTGTCAACAGCCAGGATCGCTGGTAATATCACTCAGTGAAAGAGATTGGTTATAATAAGCAATTCAGGAGGAAATATTTCAAATAGATCTATGACTGGGAAGCAAATTTTCCCTTTGAGTATCATTATTCAGAAATAGCAAATCTGAGCTCTGAGGTGAAATGACAGGCTGTTTCACAAGGTCTTTTGACATCTGCATTTGGGAAGCTTCCCCAAACGCTCTTTTTGTGCACCATCCAAGCGCACAACTGGATCCTGTGTTTTTATAAAGTGTGTGTGTATGTGTAGGTACATGTGCAAGAAGAGAGGCATTTTTCAGAAGGAAACAAATGGCAGAGTTTAGGAATAAAATGAGATTCTCAGAAAAAACAACAACAGCAACAACTATTAACAACAACAACAACAAAAAACCAAAACAACCAGAAACAGAAACAAACAATACAAAGGCAACGTGATTCCAATATGGCACTGACAAAAGAAATTAACATCCTTCATATCATTGATGCTATTAAAGTTGTATTCCTAAACTCACTTCCTGTTTCTAATCTTGAACAAACAGGCAAACAAATTTGCATGTCCATAGTTCATTATTTAAGCAACTTATTTTATGGCAAAACCCAGAATTCATCAAAATTGGCATCTTTTAATGCTAATTCTAATTGGAACAAGCATTGCATTTTGTATGCTTTCCAATTATGCATGAGAAAAGTCAGCATAAGTGTCCTCTCTTATCATAATTATCTGTTTCTAATTTCAATTTTGGCTATGACTTTGCACTCAATGATGTAAATGTAACTGTTCCTGTCAGATGAAGATTAATTTGATTTAAGCCCTCTTTGTTCTAATTATATATTCTATTTCTGCTCACTATGCAAGTTTCTTACTAAGCCACATCTGTATTTTATCACAACAATGGGGAACTTCTTTGGTATTTAAAAGGCAACCATAAGATTTCTATTTGGCACAATTATGACAATTTTCATTAAGCCTGTGCCAAAGGATTTAATATTTCAGCTGACTAATCTACAAATTAATGTAATTATTATTTGAATATTAAAGCATGAACTTTTCTGAAATGAAGTCTCTAAAAGTTATTGCTCTAATTACTCCCTCTGCTCCCAGGAAAACATTATCCTTGTTAGTTTTTTACCCTGAGCAAATTCCTTTATTGGGTGACACCTTGCATGCTACGCTTCCAACTGGCACCACTATAAAGGCAATGGTAAAAAATAAAAATTAATCAGTTGGGAATCAAAGCTGTCTTTCCGGAGGTCCAGAACTTAAGCATTCCTGCACTCATCCTCAGTTCCTCTTACTAATTTCCCACCATGCTAGATCATAAAAATCATCAGCCGAAAAGAAGTAGAAAATAACAAATTCATCTTGTAGTAATCTCTTCTTGTTCATTCAAAGTAGAAAGTGTTAGGAATGTGGCATCATAAAATAAATACTAGTCCCGGGGCCCATCATGGAAAGCCAATCTGTGGTATAATATTCGATAAACATTTCAAAGGTCAAGATTCTGTGCTTTGATTTTGATGCCCCTAGAAAAGCCCAGGAGGTAAAATGTGCTGTAAAAATCAATTCAGCAAGTATGTTTTGAGGGCCCATCACACTGCCAAGTACCAGAAAAAAGATTTTACTAGAAGAGTATGGTCAAGTCAACATGGCTTTAGCCTATAAAATGCTTTGAGATGCTCAATAATAAAAAAAAAATAACTTTAATCGATACTTGTTGTTTTGATAAGGGTCATGCTACATTTATTTGAAAATAAATACAAAGTGATTCAGCAAAGCACACACGGAGTTCAAGAAGTAAGTTATCCAGAAAAAGCCTCTTCAGCCTGGGCCATGAATGTCAATGACCCCATGCCACGTGCACTTTCATTTTATATTTTACAAGTTCAGTGCTGTTCCATCAAAAAATAGATGTAAGGGAGCTGTGGAGATAAACAAAATATTATGACATAAAAAATGAAGGAAAGAAAGATAATTGGATAAGGCCAAGATTAGGTAAACACATGTGCTTTCTACAAAAATCTGGATCACAAAGGAGATGCTGAGCTTCCTAGCAGCCAGAGCTAAGAGGGGCGCCTATATTTCTCATGAGATGCAGAGGGTACATGGAATGAGAACGAGCCAACTAGATGGTAAGGAAGAGCTCTTTCCCCCATATGGAGATCTGAGGAAACTTGCTCCTCTGGGTCTTCATGATGGGACACTAAATGATGCAATGGATCAAGCCTAAGCAGCATCCCTATATTTATAAGAAGTGCAGTGAGGTTCGTATGGCATTATCGGCAGAGGACGATGCTTGGAGCTAACCAATTCTAAACTTCCAGAGAACTGTATCACTCACTATCTCAGTCATACAATAATTTATTCAATCATTTGTCACCCACTCAACAAACATCACTAAGGGCCTACTATGCAACAGATGCTATGCTAGGCATCAGGCAACCACAACTAAAGAGACACAGTCTTTGCTGATGCTCCATGAAGACAGGGACTATGTCTGCTGTTTTCATTGCTATATTCCCAGCACCTGGCAAAGTGTCTAGCATACAGCTGAGGTTCCATAAACTTTTGTTGAATAAACTAATGAATGAATTTGCAGTTTAAACAGCTAGTTAGTCATGGAGAGTTGATCTAAAATCAGGGCTTGAACTAAACAGAAAATAGTGGCAGACTGGATTGTGAATGATGCTATCAATCAGGAAAATAACGGACAGTTTGAGACCTGATTTTGAAGGATGGTTGAGTGGTATCCTATCTCCATCATCCACCATCAAGGAATCTTTATAATTCTGTGTTTTTATATGTCCCCTGATATACACATGGAATCCCTGGGTGTCACAGTTAACACGCTTAACTAACTGAAAGGTTGGCAGTAAGAACCCACCCAGAGGCACCTTGGAAGAAAGGCCTGGTGATTTGCTTCCAAAAAGTCACAGCCAGGAAAACCCTATGAAGCACAGTTCTACTCTGCAACACATATATATACACAGGGTTAACCCATAAGTACAATAAATTTTTCCTCAGTCTCTCTGTCTGTTAAATATCAAATAATACTTTAAAATAATTTTTAAAATGTAGTAATAACTCTAACAGATAATAAATATCCAAACATTTCAACTGTGGTCAGAATTACGACTACATACGCTTTTGTCCGGCAAACACAATGTCACCCTTGTCACAACAAATCCATGAAGTAACAGGGCGATATAAACCTCATTTTACATATAAGCAGACTGAGGCCAGAACACAGACGATCTTCTTAAATGGAAGACTATGCTTTACATTTTGCTTCTAAGGCCACAGAGATGAGTGAGGTAACAAGGAAACAGTTCAAAGCAGAGTCGCCTTCAAATCTTCTATTGACAAAAAGAGGTGTTTATGTTCCATAATTGTAGACTTGAATGTCAGGCTAATATAGGACATTTTAAAATTCCATATATTTATATTCTGAAGAAATGACCTCATATTTTAATAATAGCTGCATACACTATTTCCTTCGCTATATTGACAAACTCTTCAACAAAAGATTATACAAGTTGTGGGGTGCTATCAAGGACATCATACAAGAAGAAAGAAAACAGTCATCAAAAAGACAAGAAAGAAAATACCAAAAGGGATATCAGAAGAGACTCTGAAATTTGCTCCTGAACATTGAGTAGCTAAAGCAAATAGAAGAAATGATGAAGTAAAAGAGCTGAACAGAAGATTTCAGAGGGCAGCTCGAGAAGACAAAGTATTATAATGACATGTGCAAAGACCTGGAGTTAGAAAATCAAAACGGAAGAACGTGCTCAACGTTTCTCAAGTTGAAAAAACCAAAGAAAAAATTCAAGCCTCGAGTTGCAATATATTGAAGGATTCTATGGGCAAAATACTGAACAAACAATGCAGGAAGCATCAAAAGAAGATGGAAGGAATACACAGAGTCACTGTACCAAAAACAATTGGTCGACGTTCAGCCATTTCAGGAGGTAGCATATGATCAGGAACAAATGGTACTGAAGGAAGAGGTCCAAACTGCACTGAAGACATTGTTGAAAAACAAAGCTCCACGAATTGCGATTTGTCAACAAACAGATGTAACCCTGGAAGCGCTCACTCGTCTATGACAAGAAATTTGGAAGACAGCTACCTGGCCAACCGACTGGAAGGGATCCATATCTGTGCCCATTCCAAAGAAAGATGATCCAAGAGAATGTAGAAATTATCAAACAATATAATTAATATCACACGCAAGTAAAATTTTGCCGAAGATAATTCAAAAATGGTTGCAGCAGTATATCGACAGAGAATTGCCAGAAATGCAAGCCAGATTCAGAAGAGAACATAGAACCAGGGATATCATTGCTGATGTCAGGTGGATCTTGGCTGAGAGCAGAGAATACCAGAAAGATGTTTATCTGTGTTTTATTGACTATGCAAAGGCATTTGGCTGTGTGGATCATAACAAATTATGGATAACATTTCAAAGAATGGGAATTCCAGAACAGTTAATTTTGCTGATGAGGAACCTGTACATAGACCAAGAGGCAGTTGTTTGAACAGAACAAGGGGCTATTGCATGGTTTAAAATCAGGAAAGGTGTGCATCGTTGTATCCTTTCACAATACTTATTCAATCCGTATGCTGAGCAGTTTTGAATTGCCTCATATGCA